>NC_088220.1:53311763-53621763 GCF_036934945.1 Oncorhynchus masou masou
TCATACAAGGAGAAGACTGATCAGAGATGCAGCCAAGAGGCCCGTGATCACTCTGGATGAACTGCAGAGATCTACAGCTGAGGTGGGAGACTCTGTCCATAGGACAACAATCAGTCGTATATTGCACAAATCTGGCCTTTATGGAAGAGTGGCAAGAAGAAAGCCATTTCTTAAAGATATCCATAAAAAGTGTTGTTTAAAGTTTGCCACACGCCACCTGGGAGACACACCAAACATGTGGAAGAAGGTGCTCTGGTCAGATGAAACCAAAATTGAACTTTTTGGCAACAATGCAAAACGTTATGTTTGGCGTAAAAGCAACACAGCTCATCACCCTGATCACACCATACCCACTGTCAAACATGGTGGTGGCAGCATCATGGTTTGGGCCTGCTTGTCTTCAGCAGGGACAGGGAAGATGGTTAAAATTGATGGGAAGATGGATGGAGCCAAATACAGGACCATTCTGGAAGAAAACCTGATGGAGTCTGCAAAAGACCTGAGACTGGGACGGAGATTTGTCTTCCAACAAGACAATGATCCAAAACATAAAGCAAAATCTACAATGGAATGGTTCAAAAAGAAACATATCCAGGTGTTAGAATGGCCAAGTCAAAGTCCAGACCTGAATCCAATAGAGAATCTGTGGAAAGAACTGAAAACTGCTGTTCACAAATGCTCTCCATCCAACCTCACTGAGCTCGAGCTGTTTTGCAAGGATGGAAATGGGGAAAAAAACTTCAGTCTCTCGATGTGCAAAACTGATAGAGACATCCACTTACAGCTGTAATCGCAGCAAAAGGTGGCGCTAGAAAGTATTAACTTAAGGGGGCTGAATAATTTTACACGCCCAATTTTTCAGTTTTTGATTTGTTAAAAGAGTTTGAAATATCCAATAAATGTCATTCCACTTCATGATTGTGTCCCACTTGTTGTTGATTCTTCACAAAAAAATACAGTTTTATATCTTTATGTTTGAAGCCTGAAATGTGCCAAAAGGTCGCAAAGTTCAAGGGGGCCGAATACTTTCGCAAGGCACTGTATATATTTCAAACAGCCCTACTGTGAAATAGGAACTCGCATCAAATTTCCACCTTCCCGAATCCGTTCTCAAGGGTTTTCTTTGAAGGCAGCATTGGGAGAACCATGCTTTTATATACAGTATGCAATATATGCATTCCGAGGATCCTGGAAAGAGACATCACAGTCTACTCTTTAACTCACAGTTGATCAATTCTTCATTACCTTGTGCCTGCTTTATGAATATGGATTCTAGCTGCAATTATTCAGCGAAACGTAACACTATTCTGTAGTGAAAAATCAGTGGAGCAGAAAGAGCGTTTTGTAATTACTCTTCTTGAACTAACTTGTAATTCTCCCTCCCTCTCTGGCTTGTTTCTTCCCCTTAGCCTGATTGCTTCTCAGTCCAGGCGGGAGAAGAGCAGACAAATCCCTATAGTCTAAAGCTCGGTGACAGGAAGCACAGCTCTGTGACTTCAATTGAAACAGGGAGCCGAAATGGCCGCCTAATAGTGTTCTCTGTGTATTGGGGCATTGACTGAGCCTCAGCCCTCTGGAGAGCTGTGTGAAACTGTTGGAGCTGCTGCATTGTACCGTTGCTGTGACCAGAGGCGAAGTGGTGCAAAGTGTCCAAGTATAACAAGAGCAAAACACTCATTAATCAAATGCTCTCAACAGAGTCGGAAATAATCAACTGTGGGGGCCATGTGACCGAGCCCACGGGGTAGTTTCACTGAAAATAGACAAAGGAATGATTTATCAAGAGTTTCAATTGAAACTGGAGTTTCAACACTCATTAGTGTTATGCTCTAACTACTGTGCATCTCCGAGATGAAGATGCAGAGTCTCCACTTTTGTCGTAAATTACACATTGTCAGGGTCAGCACATATGCTGAATGTATAAGTATAAATCTAGGTCATGTGTTTCTCAGGCTTTAAAAGTTCCCAAGGAACATTTGTTCAATCTTTGTGATACAATTTAAAGATGACTTGTGTTTATTGATGAGATTGCTATATTAGCAATGCATTTCACAGACGCGGTATGTAAATCGCGGTATGTAAATCGCGGTATGTAAATCAAAGTCGAGCTGTACAATGACGAAGAGGAGGATCTAGAGATCCACCAGCTAGACAAGAGACTTACAGCCAAAGCCAAACCAAAAGGCGGCTGAAGCCTACTTTCAGGGCATCGAGCTGAAGCATTTTATGTTGCCTTCTAAGTCTGACTGACACAATGAATAAAGTGATTTAATATCAATTCACAAGCATTGTTTACATGAGGTCCTGCACCTCCAATCTGAATCTTTAATTGCTAACAGGAAGTGGAAGACAGCCATCTTTAAAAGAGGAAATCTATTTTTCATTGATAGTGGAGGAAAGATGATGAAACAAAAAAGAGTGGGATTTAAAGAAAGCGACATCATTGAAGTCTTTAGGTGAGCTTTCCCTTGAGTTGGCAAAAAAAGGAGTATGTCTTGTCCTAATAGCACTGGCTTTGCTGATTGTTGTTGAGGGAAATGTACTTTCTACGATTGTCTCACCTAGCTATCTTAAGATGAATTCCGGGTTGGAGCGAGCGGTCGCATCTACACTTCGGTCCGCAGGTAGTATAACTTTTCATTACATTTCATTATAGTACAACGGTTTGATTTGTCTAATCTTAGCAATTTCTTCTTAGCTAGCTACATAGCCGTCTCTGTATCAAAGATAATTGCATAATTATCGTATTTCGTCGTCCTAACGTAGTCTACACTGCTATCTGCCCAGCAGCTAGCTAAGCAGCTAGCTAACATCCACTGTCCACCAGCACTGTAGAAACTATTACACTCAACTGAACGACTCGATTAGCGTAGTGTCAGCTAGCTACATAGTTGTCTTCGCTGTCTTCGTTTCCAAGATAATTGTGTAGTTTAGAGTGTGTAGACTTAGAGTGATTATCTTAATTTACCGAGGTTAGCTAGCCAGCTATTTGTCGTCCTTAACGTAGGAGATGCTGCTAGCTAGCTAGCCAACAGCTAGCCAACCTCTACCGAATTGAACTTCAACTACCCGGTCAACATTCCGCGTCGCTCCACAGGTAGTATCACATTTTCATTTCACTTCATTACAGTACAACGGTTTGATTTGTTTGATCGTAGCTAGCCAGCTACATAGCCGTCTTTGTATCTAAGACAATTGTGTAGTCTAGAGCGATTTTCTAGGTTAGCTGGCCAGCTATTGTCGTTCTTTTAACGTAGCTAGCCAGCTAGCCCCCGAATAGCAGCACTGTAGAAACTATTACAGTACAACGGTTTGATTTGTTTGATCGTAGCTAGCTAGCTACATAGCCGTCTTTGTATCTAAGACAATTGTGTAGCCTAGAGCGATTTTCTAGGTTAGCTAGCCAGCTATTGTCGTTCTTTTAAGGTAACGTAACGCAATCAACCTGCTAGCTAGCCAGCTAGCCCCGAATAGCAGCACTGTAGAAACTATTACACTCGACGGAACGACTTGATTAGTGTAGTGTCAACATCGCAGCCACTACCAGCTAGCCTACAAAGTCAACAACGCAGCCACTGCCAGTTAGCCTACTCCAGCAGTACTGTATCATTTCAATCATTTTAGTCAATAAGATTCTTGCTACGTAAGCTTAACTTTCTGAACATTCGAGACGTGTAGTCCACTTGTCATTCCAATCTCCTTTGCATTAGCGTAGCCTCTTCTGTAGCCTGTCAACTATGTGTCTATCTATCCCTGTTCTCTCCTCTCTGCACAGACCATACAAACGCTCCACACCGCGTGGCCGCGGCCACCCTAATCTGGTGGTCCCAGCGCGCACGACCCACGTGGAGTTCCAGGTCTCCGGTAGCCTCTGGAACTGCCGATCTGCGGCCAACAAGGCAGAGTTCATCTCAGCCTATGCCCCCCTCCAGTCCCTCGACTTCTTGGCACTGACGGAAACATGGATCACCACAGATAACACTGCTACTCCTACTGCTCTCTCTTCGTCCGCCCACGTGTTCTCGCACACCCCGAGAGCTTCTGGTCAGCGGGGTGGTGGCACTGGGATCCTCATCTCTCCCAAGTGGTCATTCTCTCTCTCTCCCCTTACCCATCTGCCTATCGCCTCCTTTGAATTCCATGCTGTCACAGTTACCAGCCCTTTCAAGCTTAACATCCTCATCATTTATCGCCCTCCAGGTTCCCTCGGAGAGTTCATCAATGAGCTTGATGCCTTGATAAGCTCCTTTCCTGAGGACGGCTCACCTCTCACAGTCCTGGGTGACTTTAACCTCCCCACGTCTACCTTTGACTCATTCCTCTCTGCCTCCTTCTTTCCACTCCTCTCCTCTTTTGACCTCACCCTCTCACCTTCCCCTCCTACTCACAAGGCAGGCAATACGCTCGACCTCATCTTTACTAGATGCTGTTCTTCCACTAACCTCATTGCAACTCCCCTCCAAGTCTCCGACCACTACCTTGTATCCTTTTCCCTCTCGCTCTCATCCAACACTTCCCACACTGCCCCTACTCGGATGGTATCGCGCCGTCCCAACCTTCACTCTCTCTCCCCCGCTACTCTCTCCTCTTCCATCCTATCATCTCTTCCCTCTGCTCATACCTTCTCCAACCTATCTCCTGATTCTGCCTCCTCAACCCTCCTCTCTTCCCTTTCTGCATCCTTTGACTCTCTATGTCCCCTATCCTCCAGGCCGGCTCGGTCCTCCCCTCCCGCTCCGTGGCTCGATGACTCATTGCGAGCTCACAGAACAGAGCTCCGGGCAGCCGAGCGGAAATGGAGGAAAACTCGCCTCCCTGCGGACCTGGCATCCTTTCACTCCCTCCTCTCTACATTTTCCTCCTCTGTCTCTGCTGCTAAAGCCACTTTCTACCACTCTAAATTCCAAGCATCTGCCTCTAACCCTAGGAAGCTCTTTGCCACCTTCTCCTCCCTCCTGAATCCTCCTCCCCCTCCCCCCTCCTCCCTCTCTGCAGATGACTTCGTCAACCATTTTGAAAAGAAGGTCGACAACATCCGATCCTCGTTTGCTAAGTCAAACGACACCGCTGGTTCTGCTCACACTGCCCTACCCTGTGCTCTGACCTCTTTCTCCCCTCTCTCTCCAGATGAAATCTCGCTTCTTGTGACGGCCGGCCGCCCAACAACCTGCCCGCTTGACCCTATCCCCTCCTCTCTTCTCCAGACCATTTCCGGAGACCTTCTCCCTTACCTCACCTCGCTCATCAACTCATCCCTGACCGCTGGCTACGTCCCTTCCGTCTTCAAGAGAGCGAGAGTTGCACCCCTTCTGAAAAAACCTACACTCGATCCCTCCGATGTCAACAACTACAGACCAGTATCCCTTCTTTTCTCTCTAAAACTCTTGAACGTGCCGTCCTTGGCCAGCTCTCCCGCTATCTCTCTCAGAATGACCTTCTTGATCCAAATCAGTCAGGTTTCAAGACTAGTCATTCAACTGAGACTGCTCTTCTCTGTATCACGGAGGCACTCCGCACTGCTAAAGCTAACTCTCTCTCCTCTGCTCTCATCCTTCTAGACCTATCGGCTGCCTTCGATACTGTGAACCATCAGATCCTCCTCTCCACCCTCTCCGAGTTGGGCATCTCCGGCGCGGCCCACGCTTGGATTGTGTCCTACCTGACAGGTCGCTCCTACCAGGTGGCGTGGCGAGAATCTGTCTCCTCGCCACGCGCTCTCACCACTGGTGTCCCCCAGGGCTCTGTTCTAGGCCCTCTCCTATTCTCGCTATACACCAAGTCACTTGGCTCTGTCATAACCTCACATGGTCTCTCCTATCATTGCTATGCAGACGACACACAATTAATCTTCTCCTTTCCCCCTTCTGATGACCAGGTGGCGAATCGCATCTCTGCATGTCTGGCAGACATATCAGTGTGGATGACGGATCACCACCTCAAGCTGAACCTCGGCAAGACGGAGCTGCTCTTCCTCCCGGGGAAGGACTGCCCGTTCCATGATCTCGCCATCACGGTTGACAACTCCATTGTGTCCTCCTCCCAGAGCGCTAAGAACCTTGGCGTGATCCTGGACAACACCCTGTCGTTCTCAACCAACATCATGGCGGTGGCCCGTTCCTGTAGGTTCATGCTCTACAACATCCGCAGAGTACGACCCTGCCTCACACAGGAAGCGGCGCAGGTCCTAATCCAGGCACTTGTCATCTCCCGTCTGGATTACTGCAACTCGCTGTTGGCTGGGCTCCCTGCCTGTGCCATTAAACCCCTACAACTCATCCAGAACGCCGCAGCCCGTCTGGTGTTCAACCTTCCCAAGTTCTCTCACGTCACCCCTCTCCTCCTCCGCTCTCTCCACTGGCTTCCAGTTAAAGCTCGCATCCGCTACAAGACCATGGTGCTTGCCTACGGAGCTGTGAGGGGAACGGCACCGCAGTACCTCCAGGCTCTGATCAGGCCCTACACCCAAACAAGGGCACTGCGTTCATCCACCTCTGGCCTGCTCGCCTCCCTACCACTGAGGAAGTACAGTTCCCGCTCAGCCCAGTCAAAACTGTTCGCTGCTCTGGCCCCCAATGGTGGAACAAACTCCCTCACGACGCCAGGACAGCGGAGTCAATCACCACCTTCCGGAGACACCTGAAACCCCACCTCTTCAAGGAATACCTAGGATAGGATAAGTAATCCTTCTCACCCCCCCCCTTAATGATTTAGATGCACTATTGTAAAGTGGCTGTTCCACTGGATGTCAGAAGGTGAATTCACCAATTTGTAAGTCGCTCTGGATAAGAGCGTCTGCTAAATGACTTAAATGTAATGTAAATGTAAATGAATCCACCAATTGTACGTCGCTCTGGATAAGAACATCTGCTAAACTACTAAAATGTCAAATGAACTATTAACAACCAGGAAGTCTTGAGAGAGAAAAAGAATCACCATTACAGCAGGCGCAACAGTAGTTAGTGAAATAAAAGAGAAGCTACCTTCTGGCTGATTTTAAAATTTCAGGCCCATGAATGCCTTGTCTCTCAGAAGAGAAAGGGTATAAAACATGCACAATGACATCGACTTGACAACAACAACAACAAAAATGATTTTTCAGTGATTTGATTATACGATTACGAGCAGGAGACGGATGAGTTCATGTTTTTGATTTGGAAACTGTGATTGATTGTAATGCCCAGACGGGTTTCTAGGTTTCTACTCAGAGTAAGGCAGCCAAACAACCTCCCTATAATGCCGACATACAAATGAATGTTACATCAACCAACCGCACAGGCAGCCCAGCATAAGGCCCATACCCACTCAAGTTGTACATCTGATGTACAATGCATTTGGCACAACGGTTGTGATACTACATAGTTTTTCTGCAGAAACAATATTACAGAAGAGTTCTGGAGACACAGCACAATTGTAAAAATGTTTGTGTGGACTAACTCTCCATTAGAAAAAAGCAGTTGCATCACAACCATTGTGTCAAATACGTGGTACATCAGTTGAACAAGCTGAGTGTGTACGGTGCCACAGTGAAAAACTCCATTTGGTTTCATTATATTATATATAAAGTCCTTTTTCCTTGATACATGTGCAGAAATTAGCAGTAGATTCATACATGGACAGTAGTTCATCTCAACTTTGTATTTAATGCCGACTTGCACGTCTCAAATATATTCTAATGGCTATTCAAGATGTCTGTGGGCTTTTAGGAGTTTCTGCTCATCTGTGACATTTGAATACATCACAACTCTCAAGTGGTCTGCGCTGGCTTGATTTTTAGATAGCGACTGGAACATGAGTGCAAAAGAGAGGTGCTTCATTATACACAGTCTGCTCCAGAAGCTTTAAAGCCGAGTAACACATTAATAGCCGATTTCAAAGACAGTGGCTGACCTGTTGATGAATCAGTATCGTTTCATCTTGCCATGAGTCAGCGTTCCATAATGAGGACTAATAACAAGCAATGCGCAGACAAAATAGTTATTAACAAGATCTTCTGGCTTTAGAAATGATTATGGTGAGACAAAAAGTGTAATATCTGTATGTTCTCACCCCAGAAGATGAGTTGAAAATGAATTTGTACTGTAGAACATTGTGGAACTTTCAATACATGCGGTAAAGAGAGCAACGATGCCGTCATTGGTACACAGTGAATATTTATCAAATCCGTCATTATGATTATTTTTCTAAAGTTTTGTTCATACTATAGGCCTTAATGTTCAAATCAGTTTTGTTTTTCAAATCCATTTTGGAATAGTGACTGTCCAAACCTAAAGTTACAAGTGACCAAATGGGATTTGTGTCACAGTCATTTGCTGACATGGCTACACTAGTTTTCATAGTAATGTCGCGTGAGTGCGCAGTGGTATAAGTTGTTTGGTGGTGGTGCTTGTGGTTCCTATCACTCAGAACTTATGTAGCAAGCTAGGGTGAAAACAATACCTGTCATGGATGTTTCCCAGTTGCTTTGAATGTTCAAAATCATAGTGTAAGAACACTTTTAGGGCATCCAGCGAGTCCTTTTTGGCTAGCCACAGCTAGCTAGCTGTTTAGCTTTCTATCTCATTCACTAATGTGTTTGTAAACACTTAACAAGCTAGTTAGCTACCACATGTTCTTGTCAAACATTCAACAGAGGCATCTACTGTTACATCTGCTCCTGCCATGCCCTCTTGTGCTCATCCTGTATCTCCTTGACCTGCTTCCTCTCCCCCAGTGCTCTCTCCCCGTGTCTGTCTGTCTGTCTGTCTGTCTGTGCCTGTGCCTGTGTGTCTCTGTGTGGGCAAGACAGGTGTGCTGGAGTCAGAGCAGATCCCTACCAGCACAGGTGTGCTATCTTAATTTGATCAGATTCTCACAGTAGGAATATAATCCTGCGGCAACAGGAAATGTAAATTATTATGTGGCTTGTAATTATTGGACATTTTTGTAGGGGTTGATAACATTTTTGTTAGGGCAAATTTAGTCTGCCATTTTTTTTATGGTAAATTACAAAATTTAGAAGCTTTAAAAAAAACTTGAATAAGTTTGCATTTCCTAAGAACATTCTCTCTGACAACAGGGCGATGAAATTAAGATACCCGAGGGGTATAATACCAAGCAAGATCAAGGAGTTAGCCAGCTAACTTGCCTGAATATTCTGAAATAACGTTTTCATTTTTTGAATGATGCGCTTGTAATGGGCATGGTCTAATTGACTCAACAACCAAACCCACGTAACCATGTTTAGCTTTCATAATGAACAGGAAAATGAACTGTAATTTCTGGTTGTTTATCAAAGTTAACTGGTTAACTCATTGATCCTGCTTTGTAGTATACAAACCTACCAAAACCAGAAACCATGGACAGATGGCAGCATGCGTGCAAAACTGAAAGCGAGAACTGCATTTAACCTTGGGAAGGTGACTGAGAATATGGTTGAATACAAACAGTGTAGTTATTCCCTCCGTATGGCAATCAAACATGCAAAAAGTCAGTACAGAGACAAAGTGGAGCCGCAATTCAACAGCTCAGATACTAGACGAATGTGGCAGGGTCTACAGACAATCATGGATTACAAAGGGAAAACCAGCCACGTCAGGGACACTGTCTTCATGCTTCCAGACAAGCTAAACATCTTCTTCGCCCGCTTTGAGGGTAACACGGTGCCACCTACGCGGCCTGCTCCTAAGGACTGTGGTCTCTCGTGCTCCATGGCCGACATGAGCATTTAAGACATTTAAGCATGTTAACCCTCGCAAGGCTGCCAGCCAAAAAGGCATCCCTAGCCGTGTCCTTAGAGCATGCGCAGGCCAGCTAACTGGAGTGTTTACGGACATATTCAATCTCTCCCTATCCCAGTCTGCTGTCAAGATTTCCACCATTGCTTTCTTGGGTACAGGAACAAAAGTAATTTAACTAAATTACTATCGTCCCGTAGCACTCATTTCTGCCATCATGAAGCGCTTTGAGAGGCTAGTTAAGGATTAATTTGCTTACCGCCCCAATAGATCCACAGACAAATAAGTTTAATTAAAGGTTACACATCCACAGATAATGCAATCGCCATCGCAATGCACACTGCACTATCCCATCTGGATAAGAGGAATACCTACATCAGAATGCTGTTCATTGACTTTAGCTCAGCCTTCAATACCATAGTACCCTCCAAGCTCATCATTAAGCTTGGGGCCCTGGGTATGAATCCCACTCTGTGCAACTGGGTCTTGGACTTCCTGACAGGTTGCCCTCAATTGGTGAAGGTAGGAAGCAACACCTCCACTTCGCTGATCCTCAACACACGGGCCCCACAAGGCTGCATGCTCAGCCCCTTCCTGTACTCCCTGTTCACCCATAACTGTGTGGCCATGCACGCCTGCAACCTAATCATCAAGTTTGCAGATGACACAACAGTAGTAGGCCTGATTACCAACAATGACGACACAGCCTATAGGGAGGAGGTGAGGCCGCTGGTGGAGTGGTGCCAGGAAAATAACTTATTCCTCAATGTCAGAAAAATGAAGGAGCTTATCGTACGACTTCAGGAAACAGCAGAGCGAGCACGTCCCTATCCACATCGATGGGACCACAGTGGAGAAGGTGGAAAGCTTCAAGCTCATCGGCGTACACATCACTGACAAACTGTAATGGTCCACCCACACATATAATGTGGTCAACAGCACCTCTTCAACCTCAGGAGGCTGATCAAATTTTACTTGGCCCCTAAGACCATCACAAATTTCTACAGATGCAAAATTGAAAGCATCCTGTTGGGCTGTATCACCTGCACCACCCGCAACCGCAGGGCTCTCCAGAGGGTAGGGTGGTCTGCCCAATGCATCAGTCTATTCTTGTTCTGAAGCAGTCCATTCTTGTTTTGAGAAATGAAGGCTATTCCATGTGAGAAATTGCAAAGAAACTGAAGATCTCGTACAATGCTGTGTACTACTCCCTTCACAGAACAGAGCAAGCTGGCTCTAACCAGAATAGAAGGAGTGGGAGGTCCCGGTCCACAACTGAGCAAGAGGACAAGTACATTAGAGTGTCTAGTTTGAGAAACAGACACCTCACAAGTCCTCAACTGGCAGCTTCATCAAATAGTACCTGCAAAAAAAACAGTCTCAATGTCAACAGTGAAGAGGCGACTCCGGGATGCTGGCCTTCTAGGCAGAGTTGCAAAGAAAAAGCTATATCTCAGACTGGCCAATAAAAATAAAATATTAAGATGGGCAAAAGAACACAGACACTGGACAGAGGAATTGTACACAACACATGTTCAATTAATTGGTCAGTGAGAGGCCCAAACAGAAAGTAAACCATTTGCAGGACAATTACATGAGTCAGGGCATTTTTTCAGTTGAAAGAAGTGCTTCTTACCATAACATGAACAATGTGGAGTATGGGTTGGTGGACTGCCAATGTGATGTTTGAGCTTCCCATGACCATGCCGGTGGGTACGACCTCTAGTGACATGGGATTGCCATCTGTCATACCCTCTAAACCAGGCCTGGGCAAAGTCCGGCCCGGGGGCCGTATGCGGCCTGCGGAATCATGCTCAGATCGCATATAGAATTTGCGATAGTAAAGTTCTGAAAAACCTATTTGTTTTTGAAATTAAAGCCCAATGAATTCTCGTCTTTGTGTAATGAATTAACTCCCACCGCTTGTGGGACATTTATTTTGAAAGCACATAAATAACAACTGCACGAGGACAGACAGTGACTGACAGGCTGACACACACATCACAGTTACAAATAGTAGCTCGCTAGAAATTGTGTAAAAAAAAATGTTTTTCAAATATTTAAAATAAAAGGAAAGTAGACAATGAATGTAGGGTGTTCCAGCAAGAGTGGACAAAATATTTCTTCATTGAGGTATCAGGGAAAGCTGTGTGCTTAGTGAGCAAAGAGAACATCGCTGTCTTGAAGGACGACAACTTGTTCCGATACTTCCAGACGAAGCATGTAGAGAAATATAGGAATGTCTTCTGAGCAGAGGGCAAGTGCATCGAAAGAGTTGCTTTCTCAGTTGCAAAAGCAGCAAGGACATTTCACAAAACTGCATTCAGCAAACGATGGAATTGTGAGAGCTAGCTATGTACTGTCCCACGCTATGTACTGCCATTCCCTGAAGGCGAATTCATTGAAAAATGTTTATTTGACTCTTCAGCAATACTTTGCTACTACAAGGAAGAGCTGTTTGAACATGTTTCACTGTCAAGACGAACAGTGACACGGCGTGTTGAGGATCTCGCAGAGCATGTGCAACAACAGTTGAAAGACAAGGGAAGGGATTTCACCTGTTTCTCCTTGGCCCTGGATGAGAGCAGTGACACACCAGACACGGCGCAGTTGTTGATGTTCTTACGAGGCATAACCCCAGACGTTGAAATTACAGAGGAGCTTGCTTCAGTGCAGTCAATAACGAGCACAACCACAGGGAAGGATTTATTGCATGAGGTTAATAAATGTGTGGCAATGTTGGGACTGAGTTTTGAAAAGTTATCCAGTGTGACCCCTGATGGTGCCCAAACTTGACAGGAAAAAATGTTGGCCTTTTGAGAAGGATAAAAGATCAAGTAGCTGAGCTGAACCCAGATCAGAAAATTATTTTCCTGCATTGTATTATTCAGCAAGAGGTGCTCTATAAATGTGTTCTGAAAATGAGCCATGTTGTGGATACAATCCCTACAGTGGTAAACATCATAAGAGCAAAATCTTTAAACAACAAACAGTTTGTCTCGCTGTTGGAAGAGACAGAGTCGGGTCATGCAGATCTCCCCTATCACACAAACGTGAGATGGCTGAGTTTGGGGAAGGTGCTTAAAAGGGTGTGGGACCTGAAGTTGGAGATTGTTTTTGAAAATGAAAGGAAAGTATGTGGATTTCCCTCAACTAAAAGATAAAGAATAGTTGGCTGATTTTTCCTTCACCGTGGACATCATGGCCTTCATGAATGAACTGAATTCCAAACTGGAAGGGAAGGGCCTTTTTGCGCACCAGATGTACAGCCTTGTCAAAGCCTTCAAGGGAAAATTACTCCTCCTGACCCGACAAGTAGAAGCCAACAATCTCACCCAACTTCCGACACCACTAGTCTGTTCTCTATCAGATGACCATCGGAGACGTATCTTCGCTGCTGTGTGCTTTGAATGGCGAGTTTTCTCATCGTTTTGAGGATTTCAAAGTGTTGGAAAATGACATGCTGTTGGTTTCACCTTCAATGTGGATAACGCTCCCATTGACCTGCAACTTGAGCTTATCGATCTTCAGTCTGATGCAATGATTGGAGAGCTGTCCAAAACAATGTCACTGATGAGGTTCTATGCATCTCTTGATTAACAAAACTTTCCAAAGATTCGGAGTCATGCTCAAAAGATGTTTGTACTGTTTGGGTCAACTTATGTATGTGAACAGATATTTTCCGTTATGAAATATACCAAGTCGGAACTAGAAGCACAAGCATTTTGCTACACTCGCATTAACATCTGCTAACCATGTGTATGTGACAAATAAAGTTTGATTTGAAGTCAAGGCACAGATCTCTCACTGACTCTCACCTCTCAGCAATCCTGTGCATAGCGACGTCAGAAACTATCTCTGTCTTCACTGCTCTTGTCAAAGCCCATCAGAGACTTCACTCCTCACACAAATTGAGTAGTTTAAAATGTAATGTCGAGCTTGTGCTCTCCTTCTTGTGTTTTTGTGCATACCCGTTAAGTTCTGTCCGTGGTGCTGAATGTACTTTTCCCTCCGTGTAGTTCATTGAATAGCAAGCCGTTCCCAAGGGGCGGTAAGTAGCCTAGTGGTTAGAACGTTGGACTAGTAACCGCAAGGTTATAAAATTGAATCCCTGAGCTAACAAGGTAAAAATCTATTGTTCTGCCCCCGAACAAGGCAGTTAACCCACTGTTCCTATGTCATTAAAAATAACAATTTGTTCTTCACTGACTTGCCTAGTTAAATAAAGGTAAAATTGCATGTTTTAATAATGAAGATACCAAAAGGAGAACATGGATGTGGTTTATTTCTGTGCATGTTAAAAAAGTCAAATGAGTACCATATCAGGATGTGATTTACAGTAGATATATCTGTCAACACAGTCATACACATGATGTATAATCTTGTAACATGATTCTGGCCCGCGATGGCAAAGATATACTCTAATTCGCCCCCCATGGAAAGTAATTGCACAGGCCTGCTCTCAACTCAGTGACAATCTCAAAACCAACATGAAGCAGTTAAAAGGGGAAGTTAAGGATTTTACAACTTAGTCTATGGGCCAGGACAAAACTATAATCAATGTTTTGGTTTTCTTTCATTTGGACTGCTCATGAATTGCATTGTTTTATTACTCTGACAGTTGTGGGTGGAGTGTCTAGACACACTTGACTCTGTGGCTCGTTTTTACTTAGATCCCTTTCATGTCCATCCTAACCCTGGTTTGGCTTTCTCTAAACAGCCACTACAAACATTAGCTAACATTAGCCACCACTACGGGCCTCCTGGGTGGCGCAGTGGTTAAGGGCTGTGCCACCAGAGACGCTGGGTTCGCGCCCAGACTCTGTTGTAACCGGCTGCGACCGGGAGGTCCGTGGGGCGACCCACAATTGGCATAGCGTGGTCCGGGTTAGGGAGGGATTGGCCGGTAGGGATATCCTTGTCTCATTGCGCACCAGCGACTCCTGTGGCGGGCTGGGCGCAGTGCACGCTAACCAAGGTTGCACAGTGTTTCCTCCGACACATTGGTGCGGCTGGCTTCCGGGTTGGATGCTCGCTGTGTTAAGAAGCAGTGCGGCTTGGTTGGGTTGTGTATCGGAGGACGCTTGACTTTCAACCTTTGTCTCTCCTGAGTCCGTACGGGAGTTGTAGCGATGAGACAAGATAGTAGCTACAAAAAATTGGATACCATGAAATTGGGGAGAAAAAAGGGGGTATAATTAAAAATTAACTAAAAAACATTAGCCGCCACTAGATAACAATTAATGTGCGCATGTTTTTCTGTTATGAACTTGAGTGAAGACCCAAACGCGGTTTTAACAGAAAACAGAGTTCTTTAATAAAAAACAGGAATGGCATAAATCCTCTTCCAACGTAGTCAATGGAACAAAAGAACGTAGTATAATGCAGGTTGCACCTGCCATGCAGACTCCGACAGGACAGGACAAGGTGGAAGCAAACGAGACGACAGCTTGCTTCTGGCATCAAAAAACACAAACAAGAATCAGACACTGAAAGTAGCAGGAACAGAGAAAGAAATAAAGACCTAATCAGAGGGGGAAGAGAGAACAGGTGGGGAAAGAGAGAATGAGCTAGTTAGGGGAAATGTAGAGCAGCTGAGGGATGAGAGACAGAGAAGGTAACCTAAAAAGACCAGCAGAGAGAGAGAATGAAGAGAAAGGACAGGAACAGACATAACAAGACATGACAGTACCCCCCCCCCACTCACCGAGCGCCTCCTGGCGCACTCGAGGAGGAAACCTGGCGGCAACGGAGGAAATCATCGATCAGCGAACGGTCCAGCACGTCCCGAGAGGGAACCCAACTCCTCTCCTCAGGACCGTACCCCTCCCAATCCACTAGGTACTGATGACCACGGCCCCGAGGGCGCATGTCCAAAATCTTACGAACCCTGTAGATGGGTGCGCCCTCGACAAGGATGGGGGGGAGGGACGGCGGGGGCGCGAAGAACGGGCTTAACACAGGAGACATGGAAGACCGGGTGAACGCGACGAAGATAGCGCGGGAGAAGAAGTCGCACTGCGACAGGATTAATGACCTGGGAAATACGGAACGGACCAATGAACCGCGGGGCCAACTTGTAGAAGCTGTCTTAAGGGGAAGGTTCTGAGTGGAGAGCCATACTCTCTGACCGCAACAATATCTAGGACTCTTGGTCCTACGCTTATTAGCGGCCCTCACAGTCTGCGCCCTATTACGGCAAAGTGCCGACCTGACCCCCTTCCAGGTGCGCTCGCAACGCTGGACAAAAGCCTGAGCGGAGGGGACGCAGGACTCGGCGAGCTGAGATGAGAACAGCGGAGGCTGGTACCCGAGGCTACACTGAAAAGGGGATAGACCGGTAGCAGACGAGGGGGAAGCGAGTTGTGGGCGTACTCTGCCCAGGGGAGCTGTTCTGACCAAGACGCAGGGTTACGAAAAGAAAGACTGCGTAAAAAATGCGACCAACAGTCTGATTGGCCCGTTCGGCTTGACCGTTAGACTGGGGATGAAAGCCGGACGAGAGACTGACGGAAGCCCCAATCAAACGGCAAAACTCCCTCCAAAATTGAGACGCGAACTGCGGGCCTCTGTCGGAAACGACGTCAGACGGAAGGCCATGAATTCGGAAAACATTCTCGATAATGATCTGAGCCGTCTCCTTAGCAGAAGGGAGCTTATCGAGAGGAATGAAATGAGCCGCCTTAGAGAATCTATCGACAACCGTAAGAATAACTGTCTTCCCCGCTGATGAAGGCAGTCCGGTGATAAAATCTAAAGCGATGTGAGACCACGGTCGAGAGGGAATGGGAAGCGGTCTGAGACGGCCGGCAGGAGGAGAGTTCCCAGATTTAGTCTGCGCGCAGACCGAACAAGCGGCGACAAATCGGCGCGCGTCACGTTCCCGAGTGGGCCACCAGAAACGCTGGCGAATGGAAGCGAGCGTACCCCGAAGGCCGGGGTGGCCGGCTAACTTGGCAGAGTGGGCCCACTGAAGAACGGCCGGACGAGTAGGAACGGGAACGAACAGAAGGTTCCTAGGACAAGCTCGCGGCGACGGAGTGTGAGCGAGTGCTTGCTTTACCTGCCTCTCAATTCCCAGACAGTCAACCCGACAACACGCCCCTCAGGGAGAATCCCATCGGGGTCGGTGGAGACCTCAGAAGAACTGAAGAGACGAGATAAAGCATCAGGTTTGGTGTTTTAGAGCCCGGACGATAAGAAATAACAAACTCGAAACGAGCGAAAAACAGAGCCCAACGAGCCTGACGCGCATTAAGTCGTTTGGCTGAACGGATGTACTCAAGGTTCCTATGGTCAGTCCAAACGACAAAAGGAACGGTCGCCCCCTCCAACCACTGTCGCCATTCGCCTAGGGCTAAGCGGATGGCGAGCAGTTCGCGATTACCAACATCATAGTTACGTTCTGACGGCGATAGCGATGAGAGAAAAACGCGCAAGGATGGACCTTGCCGTCAGAGAGAGAGCGCTGAGAAAGAATGGCTCCCACGCCCACCTCTGACGCGTCAACCTCAACAACAAACTGTCTAGAGATGTCAGGTGTAACAAGAATAGGTGCGGATGTAAAACGATTCTTAAGAAGATCAAAAGCTCCCTGGGCGGAAACGGACCACTTAAAGCACGTCTTAACAGAAGTAAGGGCTGTGAGAGGAGCTGCCACCTGACCGAAATTACGGATGAAACGACGGTAGAAATTAGCGAAGCCCAGAAAGCGCTGCAGCTCGACGCGTGACTTAGGAACGGGCCAATCAATGACAGCCTGGACCTTAGCGGGATCCATCTTAATGCCCTCAGCGGAAATAACGGAACCGAGAAAAGGGACAGAGGCGGCATGAAAAGTGCACTTCTCAGCCTTCACATAAAGACAGTTCTCCAAAAGGCGCTGGAGGACGCGTCGCACGTGCTGAACATGAATCGAGAGAGACGGTGAAAAAATCAGGATATCATCCATGTAAACGAAAACAAAAATGTTCAGCATGTCTCTCAGGACGTCGTTAACTAGTGCCTGAAAGACAGCTGGAGCGTTAACGAGGCCGAAAGGAAGAACCCGGTATTCAAAGTGCCCTAACGGAGTGTTAAACGCCGTCTTCCACTCGTCCCCCTCCCTGATGCGCACGAGATGGTAGGCGTTACGAAGGTCCAATTTGGTGAAAAACCTGGCTCCCTGCAGGATCTCGAAGGCTGAAGACATAAGAGGAAGCGGATAACGATTCTTAACTGTTATGTCATTCAGCCCTCGATAATCCACGCATGGGCGCAGGGACCCGTCCTTCTTCTGAACAAAAAAAGAACCCCGCGCCGGCGGGGGGAGGAGGAGGAGACTATGGTACCGGCGTCGAGCGAAACCGACAAATAATCCTCGAGAGCCTTACGTTCGGGGAGCCGACAGAGAGTATAATCTACCCCGGGGGGAGTAGTTCCCGGAAGGAGATCAATACTACAGTCATACGACCGGTGTGGAGGAGAGAAGTGGCCTTGGAACGACTGAACACCGTGCGCAGATCGTGATACTCCTCCGGCACCCCTGTCAAATCGCCAGGCTCCTCCTGTGAAGAAGAGACAGAGGAAACAGGAGGGATAGCAGACATTAAACAGGTTACATGACAAGAAACATTCCAGGATAGGATAGTATTACTAGACCAATTAATAGAAGGGTTATGGCGCACTAGCCAGGGATGACCCAAAACAACAGGTGTAAAAGGTGAACGAAAAATTAAAAAAGAAATGGTTTCGCTATGATTACCAGAGACAGTGAGGGTTAAAGGCAGCGTCTCACGCTGAATCTTGGGGAGAGAACTACCATCTAAAGCGAACAAGGCCCTGGGCACCCCTAACTGTCTGAGAGGAATGTCATGTTCCCGAGCCCAGGTCTCGTCCATAAAACAGCCCTCCGCCCCAGAGTCTATCAAGGCACTGCAGGAAGCAGATGAACCGGGCCAGCGGAGATGGACCGGAAAGGTAGTGCGTGATCCAGAAGGAGAGGCCTGAGTAGTTGCGCTCACCAGTAGCCCTCCTCTTACTGATGAGCTCTGGCTTTTACTGGACATGAGGTGACAAAATGACCAGCGGAGCCGCAGTAGAGACAGAGGCGATTGGTGATTCTCCGTTCCCTCTCCTTGGCCGAGATGCGAATACCCCCAGCTGCATAGGCTCAGCATCCGAGCCGGCGGGGAGGGTGGCAGTGATGCGGCAGGTGGCAGTGATGTGGAGAGGGAGCAACGGAGAACGTGAGCTCCTTTCCACGAGCTCGGCGACGAAGATCAAACCGTCGCTCTATGCGAATAGCGAGAGCTATTAAGGAGTCCAGACTGGAAGGAACCTCCCGGGAGAGGATCTCATCCTTAACCTCGACGTGGAGACCCTCCAGAAAACGAGCGAGCAAAGCCGGCTCGTTCCAGTCACTAGAGGCAGCGAGAGTGCGAAACTCAATAGAATAATCCGTTATGGATCTATTCCTCTGACATAGGGAAGACAGGGCCCTGGAAGCCTCCTCGCCAAAAACAGAACGGTCAAAAACCCGTATCATCTCCTCCTTAAAGTCCTGATACTGGTTAATACACTCAGCCCTCGCCTCCCAGACTGCCGTGCCCCACTCACGCGCCCGTCCGGTAAGGAGAGAAATGCGTAGGCGATGCGGGCTGCGCTCCTGGAGTAAGTGTTGGGCTGGAGAGAGAACACCACATCACACTGAGTGAGGAATGAGCGGCACTCAGTGGGCTCCCAGAGTAACACGGCGGGTTGTTGATCCTGGGCTCCGGAGACTCGGAAACCCTGGAAGTGGGCGGTGGATCGAGGTGGAGTTGGTGAACCCGTCTTGTGAGGTCGGAGACTTGGACGGCCAGGGTCTCAACGGCATGTTGAGCAGCAGACAATTCCTCCTCGTGTCTGCCTAGCATCGCTCCCTGGATCTTGACGGCGGAGTGAAAAGGGTCCGGAGCCGCTGGGTCCATTCTTGGTCTGATTCTTCTGTTATGAACTTGAGTGAAGACCCAAACGCGGTTTTAACAGAAAACAGAGTTCTTTAATAAAAAACAGGAATGGCATAAATCCTCTTCCAACGTAGTCAATGGAACAAAAGAACGTAGTATAATGCAGGTTGCACCTGCCATGCAGACTCCGACAGGACAGGACAAGGTGGAAGCAAACGAGACGACAGCTTGCTTCTGGCATCAAAAAACACAAACAAGAATCAGACACTGAAAGTAGCAGGAACAGAGAAAGAAATAAAGACCTAATCAGAGGGGGAAGAGAGAACAGGTGGGGAAAGAGAGAATGAGCTAGTTAGGGGAAATGTAGAGCAGCTGAGGGATGAGAGACAGAGAAGGTAACCTAAAAAGACCAGCAGAGAGAGAGAATGAAGAGAAAGGACAGGAACAGACATAACAAGACATGACATTTTTCCATATAACATCCAACCAAAAAGGGAGATGATTTCAGCTGAGATATTGACAATTGCACACATGCCTCTATCACTCCAGTTGATGTTTAGCTAACGGTGACTAAAGTTAGCTGAAGTTTGTAGAGGCTGTTTAGAGAAAGCAGGGTTAGGATGTAAAAACAAGCTATACAGTCAAGTGATCTGGATACGCAATACACAACTTGAAACGTATTGAAGAATGAACTATTCCTTTACTAATTCAATATGGTCTTAACCTGGTAAGAGCAGCCAGTGATCGTTATCCCCACCTCCCAGCCTCTCAAAATTAAATACTAAAGAAAACATGGTTAGTGTTGACTTAGGAGTACTCATATGTTGCAGAGTCGGTAAAGCTCAAAGTGTCTGTGAGAGGCCACAAACATTATGTTTCAAACCTGACTGGAAAATATTGGCTTGCCATTGTGTGGTGAACCAGAGCTAATTAACATCAGAATAATTGCAATACTCCTTCTGGAATGAGGATTTAATGGAGTGCTCAGCCGATTGATGACTGACAAACAAAGGTTCTCTCGTCATTAAGAGAAAAACAAACACCATCTACGGCTTCACAGAATACACAGTGACAAATTTAATGAAGACGCATTACAACTAATATTTGACAACAGGGTCGGTCCCGGTCTGTCATTTACATAAGCTTCCATATTAATAGGCTGTTAGTCAGCATACTGATTGAAGGAAGGTCGACTCCTGTCCGACTTTACAGAGCCTGAGAATAAACAGCAGGAGAGCGGAGAACAAGTTCAGCCAGGAGATGTTGAAGTTGAATGAAGAAAGGTGCTGGTGCAGGAGCTGGTAATCATAGCAGAGCAGCTGAGGGACACCACAGGCTTTAGAATAAATCTGGTGACAAGTGCCATCCCCAATTACAGTCCCCATACACAGCCTGCTAATTAGTGCTAGTGTGTGTGTGTGTGTGGATCCCAGAGAGGCTGATATGTGGGCTAGCCACCTCAGGGACGCTGATAAATTGTGACACCAGAATAGAGCTCCACTACCTGACAGGACCACATTTGCCACGGACCCCTCTGACAGTGCTAAGCGCTCCATTTTACATACATACACATAGGTATGCGGCTGGGCGTACACACAGTCTTGTACAGCTAACCATGTGGGGACACACAATTCAGTCCCATTCAAAATTATATTTTTCCTAACCCATATTCTTACCCTAAACCTAACCTTAACCCAAAAACCTAACCTAACCCAAGCTCCTAACCCTAACACTAACCCTAGCTCCTAACCCTTAATAACGTAATTCTAACCCTAACACTAATTCTAACCTGAACCCTAAACCCCCTAGAAATAGCATTTGACCGTGTGTGTGTGTGTAGGTCAAATGCTATTTCTAGGGGGTTTAGGGCTCAGGTTAGGAAAAATATAATTTGGAATGGGACTGAATTGTGTGTCCCCACATGGTTAGCTGTACAAGACTGTGTGTACGCCCAGCCGCATACCTATGTGTATGTATGTAAAATGTCCCCAGTTGGTCAAATTTTTGTTTGTTTCCTACTCTTTTGGGGACGTCTGGTCCCAACAAGAATAGTTACACACACACACACACACACACACACACACACACACACACACACACACACACACACACACACACACACACACACACACACACACACACACACACACACACACACACACACACACACACACACACACACACACACACACACTTTTGTACTCTCAGTATCTCCCATAATCAAACAGCCTATACACCCACAAACATCCTTTCAGATCTATACCTTCTCCCATTTGGGATGGCAGGTAGCCTAGTGGTTAGAGTGTTGGGCTAGTAACCAAAAGGTTGCTGGATCATATCCCTGAGCTAAAAACTAAAAAAGCTAAAAGCTGTTTTGCTGCTCAGGGGCAGAATGACCCCAGTAGGCTGTCATTGTAAATAAGAATTTGTTCTTAACTGACTTGTCTAGTTAAATAAAGGTTAAATATAAATAAATGTACACTAAAAAGCCCCAAACATATGTCACTCAGGGTTCTTTCCCCATCAGTTAGCCTTGACACTTTTGTTTACTGAGAGGAGACCTCAAACAAACCTGTCAGGATCCCAGGGAGGATATTAAGGGCCATCCGTCTTAACCAGGAGTCTTCCAGGAGAGAGACAGGCAATTAGCACTTCAGACGGTGCCCAGGCATGACTGTTGACACGGGCAGAAGAGACATGCTCAGCGGTGGCGGGTGCCATTCCTTCTGTGTGTGGTCAAAGAGAGCACGTTTCAGAAAGTCACATTGAGCGCTTGATGTAGGCAGTGACACGGCCGGCCTGCATCAATAAGGGGGACTTGAGGGAGGGCCTGGTGATGTGCTTGTCTGTTATCATTAGTCACTTGACTCTGGTGGCTCCTTCTCTCCCATACAGAGGGAGACTGACATCTGGCCTGTCTCCGAGGCTCAGTATGTGTCTGTGATAAACACACAGCTACTGTAGCATCAACACAAAGAATCAGGAGGACCATGTTGGCATTGACAGGAGGACCATGTCTGGGGCATTTGTTTACATCCTTAAACATGTGTGGACACACCTACACACACACTGCGTGGAGACGTGTCTTCCCTGAGGTGTAGATACTCTTTTACTAAGATTCTGAACACTGACACCCTGCTCCTGAGGATTTAGTTTGTCACACGATGCTTACAGTTGAAGGGATTTACAGTATTTTACACCTTGCTAATACTGCCCTATTATGTTCTGGCCATTTAGCCCCACCAAATAGTTGTACATTCAACCTGGTTGCAGAGTTAAGCCTAGTTTATCGATATTCTGCTTCTCTTTGCCTGCAGTCAAATCAGCCATGGCTAAAGTCAACGCGGCAGTGTGGGGAGACTGGAGAGACAGTCTTGTGAAGGTGGAGAGGTGACAATCTCCTCTCTCTCTCTCTCTCTCTTTGAGCGGCCCATGGTTTATGAGGTGTGACAAGAGGCAGACTGGGTCACTATTAGGGCCCTTGTCAGCTACTAAGATCTGGGGCTGAATGGCATGAAGGGTCTGTCATGGCAGCGGCCTAATGGCCATTCAACAGCCATGCATGCACAGGTTAACTAATTTAATAATGGGAATATGCTGGCAGCCAAAGCAGCCTCCTGCACAAATCAACATGGGCAGGAATGTTGTTCTGGCCATTTTAGCCCCACCAAATAGTTGTACATTCAACCCTGCAGAGTTGCAGTTTCCAGTTCGATATTCTGCTTCTCTGGCTAATGGCGATGGAGTTGGTCCAGACACGATATATTTGCCTGCAGTCAAATCAGCCATGGCTAAAGTCAACGCGGCAGTGTGGGGAGACTGGAGAGACAGTCTTGTGAAGGTGGAGGTGACAATCTCTCTCTCTCTCTCTCTCTCTTTGGAGCTGGCCCATGGTTTATGAGGTGTGACACGAGGCAGACTGGGTCACTATTAGGGCCCTTGTCAGCTACTAAGATCTGGGGCTGAATGGCATGAAGGGTCTGTCATGGCAGCGGCCTAATGGCCATTCAACAGCCATGCATGCACAGGTTAACTAATTTAATAATGGGAATATGCTGGCAGCCAAAGCAGCCTCCTGCACAAATCAACATGGGCAGGAATGTTGTTCTGGCCATTTTAGCCCCACCAAATAGTTGTACATTCAACCTGGTTGCAGAGTTAAGCTTTAGTTTCCAGTCGATATTCTGCTTCTCTGGCTAATGGCGATGGAGCTGGTCCAGGCCAGACACGCCTAATGGCCATTCAACAGCCATGCATGCACAGGTTAACTAATTTAATAATGGGAATATGCTGGCAGCCAAAGCAGCCTCCTGCACAAATCAACATGGGCAGGAATGGCAACCTGGTTGCAGAGTTAAGCTTTAGTTTCCAGTCGATATGCTTCTCTGGCTAATGGCGATGGAGCTGGTCCAGGCCAGACACTGGTTGCTGATAGGCTGCATAAGTCCTCGTTATAACATGACAGGGATCAAATTTGAGGACTGTGTTTGGGAGTTTATTCAGGTGTCAGGTGTCTGAATAGTGTGGGTCAATATGTATAATGGACACAATGACTGGGCAGCCTTGATGTGCCAGTCATGGTTGAATTATAAAGAGCCAATGGGATATCGGACAGCAATAGTTCTGGGTAAAATTTGAATCTTACAATTCAGCCAATGAGGCATGAGTCATTTAAATAACTGCTCTGTCGTCATCCAGCAAAAACAAATTCAATTGATTGATAACTTGGAAAGGCCAAACTTTTGTCTTTATCTCTGGCTGTTGAATTTAGTGAATTTTTCGTAACGTATTATCATAATCTACCTTCTTTACCACATTTAAGTAGTCCCCTCTGACTTGAGGGAGGGGTTTAAGGCAAGCTCTGCATAATGAAAGGTGAAATGAGTAAGGAGCTTGCATACCAGCTGACTGCACGGATTACACAGACGGCTTGTTGCTTGTCATAAAATATCTAATTGAAAATCTTGACTGTTGGGGATTGCGACAACCTGAGACACAATAAACGTGTTTGAAATTGGGTTGCAGACTTCTAGTGATTGCTTTGTCAGACAGGATTGGATTCCACCTCAAGCTGTGAGGGAAAATACACTGAAATGTACACAGAGGACTGTACTTAAATAACTCTTGAGGCAGTTGAAGCTTCATCACTGCATTTATAAGTTCTCTCCATTGGAGCAGGCAGCCATGCTTTATCACGAAATGACCCGAGAAGGGTTATAACGACACAGGGCGAGACCCAGATGCAGACACAGGAGGAAGATGGTTTGAGTGTCTGATATTTATTAAACAACAAGGGGCAGGCAAGAGGCAGGTCGAGGATAGGCAAAAGTTCAGGTCAGAGTTCCAAACGGTACAGGGAGGCAGGCAGGCTCAAGGTCAGGGCAGGCTGAACGGTTAGGCAGACGGGATCAGAGTCAGGGCAGGCAAAAGGTCAAAACCAGGAGGACTAGAAAATCAAAGACAAGGATAAAAGCAGGAGCGCGGAAAAACACGCTGGTTGACTTGACAAGACAAACTGGCAACAGACAAACAGAGAACGCAGGAATAAATACCCTGGGAATAATGGGGAAAATGATTGACACCTGGAGGTGGGTGAAGACAATCACAATGACAGGTGAAACAGATCGGGGTGTGACAAGGGTGCCCGTTGTCTCACAGTGTGTCACATTCTGAACTTTATTTCCTGTTTTTTGTATTATTTAGTATGGTCATGGTGTGAGTTGGGGTGGGCAGTCTATGTTTGTTTTTCTATGATTTGGGTATTTCTATGTTTCGGCCTTGTATGGTTCTCAATCAGAGGCAGGTGTCATTAGTTGTCTCTGATTGAGAATCATACTTAGGTAGCCTGGGTTTCAATGTGTGTTTTTGTGGGTGATTGTTCCTGTCTCTGTGTTTGCACCAGATAGGGCTGTTTAGGTTTTCATTTACATTACATTTAAGTCATTTAGCAGACGCTCTTATCCAGAGCGACTTACAAATTGGTGAATTCACCTTCTGACATCCAGTGGAACAGCCACTTTACAATAGTGCATCTAAATCATTAAGGGGGGGGGTGGTGAGAAGGATTACTTATCTTATCCTAGGTATTCCTTGAAGAGGTGGGGTTTCAGGTGTCTCCGGAAGGTGGTGATTGACTCCGCTGTCCTGGCGTCGTGAGGGAGTTTGTTCCACCATTGGGGGCCAGAGCAGCGAACAGTTTTGACTGGGCTGAGCGGGAACTGTACTTCCTCAATGGTAGGGAGGCGAGCAGGCCAGAGGTGGATGAACGCAGTGCCCTTGCTTGGGTGTAGGGCCTGATCAGAGCCTGGAGGTACTGCGGTGCCGTTCCCCTCACAGCTCCGTAGGCAAGCACCATGGTCTTGTAGCGGATGCGAGCTTCAACTGGAAGCCAGTGGAGAGAGCGGAGGAGCGGGGTGACGTGAGAGAACTTGGGAAGGTTGAACACCAGACGGGCTGCGGCGTTCTGGATGAGTTGTAGGGGTTTAATGGCACAGGCAGGGAGCCCAGCCAACAGCGAGTTGCAGTAATCCAGACGGGAGATGACAAGTGCCTGGATTAGGACCTGCGCCGCTTCCTGTGTGAGGCAGGGTCGTACTCTGCGGATGTTGTAGAGCATGAACCTACAGGAACGGGCCACCGCCATGATGTTGGTTGAGAACGACAGGGTGTTGTCCAGGATCACGCCAAGGTTCTTAGCGCTCTGGGAGGAGGACACAATGGAGTTGTCAACCGTGATGGCGAGATCATGGAACGGGCAGTCCTTCCCCGGGAGGAAGAGCAGCTCCGTCTTGCCGAGGTTCAGCTTGAGGTGGTGATCCGTCATCCACACTGATATGTCTGCCAGACATGCAGAGATGCGATTCGCCACCTGGTCATCAGAAGGGGGAAAGGAGAAGATTAATTGTGTGTCGTCTGCATAGCAATGATAGGAGAGACCATGTGAGGTTATGACAGAGCCAAGTGACTTGGTGTATAGCGAGAATAGGAGAGGGCCTAGAACAGAGCCCTGGGGGACACCAGTGGTGAGAGCGCGTGGCGAGGAGACAGATTCTCGCCACGCCACCTGGTAGGAGCGACCTGTCAGGTAGGACGCAATCCAAGCGTGGGCCGCGCCGGAGATGCCCAACTCAGAGAGGGTGGAGAGGAGGATCTGATGGTTCACAGTATCGAAGGCAGCCGATAGGTCTAGAAGGATGAGAGCAGAGGAGAGAGAGTTAGCTTTAGCAGTGCGGAGCGCCTCCATGATACAGAGAAGAGCAGTCTCAGTTGAATGACTAGTCTTGAAACCTGACTGATTTGGATCAAGAAGGTCATTCTGAGAGAGATAGTAGGAGAGCTGGCCAAGGACGGCACGTTCAAGAGTTTTGGAGAGAAAAGAAAGAAGGGATACTGGTCTGTAGTTGTTGACATCGGAGGGATCGAGTGTAGGTTTTTTCAGAAGGGGTGCAACTCTCGCTCTCTTGAAGACGGAAGGGACGTAGCCAGCGGTCAGGGATGAGTTGATGAGCGAGGTGAGGTAAGGAGAAGGTCCCCGGAAATGGTCTGGAGAAGAGAGGAGGGGATAGGGTCAAGCGGGCAGGTTGTTGGGCGGCCGGCCGTCACAAGAAGCGAGATTTCATCTGGAGAGAGAGGGGAGAAAGAGGTCAGAGCACAGGGTAGGGCAGTGTGAGCAGAACCAGCGGTGTCGTTTGACTTAGCAAACGAGGATCGGATGTCGTCGACCTTCTTTTCAAAATGGTTGACGAAGTCATCTGCAGAGAGGGAGGAGGGGGGAGGGGGAGGAGGATTCAGGAGGGAGGAGAAGGTGGCAAAGAGCTTCCTAGGGTTAGAGGCAGATGCTTGGAATTTAGAGTGGTAGAAAGTGGCTTTAGCAGCAGAGACAGAGGAGGAAAATGTAGAGAGGAGGGAGTGAAAGGATGCCAGGTCCGCAGGGAGGCGAGTTTTCCTCCATTTCCGCTCGGCTGCCCGGAGCTCTGTTCTGTGAGCTCGCAATGAGTCATCGAGCCACGGAGCGGGAGGGGAGGACCGAGCCGGCCTGGAGGATAGGGGACATAGAGAGTCAAAGGATGCAGAAAGGGAAGAGAGGAGGGTTGAGGAGGCAGACTCAGGAGAAAGGTTGGAGAAGGTATGAGCAGAGGGAAGAGATGATAGGATGGAAGAGGAGAGAGAGAGCGAAGGTTGGGACGGCGCGATACCATCCGAGTAGGGGCAGTGTGGGAAGTGTTGGATGAGAGCGAGAGGGAAAAGGATACAAGGTAGTGGTCGGAGACTTGGAGGGGAGTTGCAATGAGGTTAGTGGAAGAACAGCATCTAGTAAAGATGAGGTCGAGCGTATTGCCTGCCTTGTGAGTAGGGGGGGAAGGTGAGAGGGTGAGGTCAAAAGAGGAGAGGAGTGGAAAGAAGGAGGCAGAGAGGAATGAGTCAAAGGCAGACATGGGGAGGTTAAAGTCGCCCAGGACTGTGAGAGGTGAGCCGTCCTCAGGAAAGGAGCTTATCAAGGCATCAAGCTCATTGATGAACTCTCCGAGGGAACCTGGAGGGCGATAAATGATAAGGATGTTAAGCTTGAAAGGGCTGGTAACTGTGACAGCATGGAATTCAAAGGAGGCGATAGATAGATGGGTAAGGGGAGAGAGAGAATGACCACTTGGGAGAGATGAGGATCCCGGTGCCACCACCCCGCTGACCAGAAGCTCTCGGGGTGTGCGAGAACACGTGGGCGGACGAAGAGAGAGCAGTAGGAGTAGCAGTGTTATCTGTGGTGATCCATGTTTCCGTCAGTGCCAGGAAGTCGAGGGACTGGAGGGAGGCATAGGCTGAGATGAACTCTGCCTTGTTGGCCGCAGATCGGCAGTTCCAG
Source organism: Oncorhynchus masou masou (assembly GCF_036934945.1). Lineage (NCBI taxonomy): Eukaryota > Metazoa > Chordata > Actinopteri > Salmoniformes > Salmonidae > Oncorhynchus > Oncorhynchus masou. The sequence goes on from NC_088220.1 coordinate 53,340,266, forward strand.
AGGCTACCGGAGACCAGGAACTCCACGTGGGTCGTGCGCGCTGGGACCACCAGATTAGGGTGGCCGCGGCCACGCGGTGTGGAGCGTTTGTATGGTCTGTGCAGAGAGGAGAGAACAGGGATAGATAGACACATAGTTGACAGGGTACAGAAGAGGCTACGCTAATGCAAAGGAGATTGGAATGACAAGTGGACTACACGTCTCGAATGTTCAGAAAGTTAAGCTTACGTAGCAAGAATCTTATAGACTAAAATGATTGAAATGATACAGTACTGCTGGAGTAGGCTAGCTGGTAGTGGCTGCGATGTAGCTAACCTAGAAAATCGCTCTAGGCTAAACAATTGACTTAGATACAAAGACGGCTATGTAGCTAGCTAGCTACGATCAAACAAAACAAACCGTTGTACTGTAATAGTTACTACAGTGCTGCTATTCGGGGGCTAGCTGGCTAGCTACGTTAAGAGAACGACAATAGCTGGCCAGCTAACCTAGAAAATCGCTCTAGACTACACAATTGTCTTAGATACAAAGACGGCTATGTAGCTGGCTAGCTACGATCAAACAAATCAAACCGTTGTACTGTAATGAAGTGAAATGAAAAATGTGATACTACCTGTGGAGCGACGCGGAATGTTGACCGGGTAGTTGGAGTTCAATTCGGTAGAGGTTGGCTAGCTGTTGGCTAGCTAGCTAGCAGCATTTCCTACGTTAAGGACGACAAATAGCTGGCTAGCTAACCTCGGTAAATTAAGATAATCACTCTAAGTCTACACACTCTAAACTGCACAATTATCTTGGATACGAAGACAGCGAAGACAACTATGTAGCTAGCTGACACTACGCTAATCGAGTCGTTCAGTTGAGTGTAATAGTTTCTACAGTGCTAGTGGACAGTGGATGTTAGCTAGCTGCTTAGCTAGCTGCTGGGCAGATACGTTAGGACGACGAAATACGATAATATGCAATTGTCGTTGATACAAAGACGGCTATGTAGCTAGCTAAGAAGAAATTGCTAAGATAAGACAAATCAAACCGTTTCACACGTTTATTGTTTTTGTTAGTCTATTCATGTAGTTTTTTTCTTTATTAAAAAACCATGAATAGAAACCACGCTGCATTTTGGTCTGCCTCTCCTTCAAGTAAAGAAAACCGTTACAGAATCACCCACCACAACAGGACCAAGCGGCGTGGTAACGGGCAGCAGCAGGAGCAGCGCGATAAAAACTTCTGGACTTGGGAAGAAATCCTCGACGGGAGAGGACCCTGGGCAAAACCAGGGGAGTGTCGCCGTCCCAAGGTGCAGCAGGAGAAGTGGCAGCAGGAGCAGCGCAAGGAGGAATGGACATGGGAGGACGAATTGGACGGAAAGGGACCCTGGGCACAGCCAGGAGAATATTGCCGCCCCAAAGAAGAGCTGGAGGCGACAAAGGAGGAGAGGCGCTGGTATGAGGAGGCAGCACAGCGGCGTGGATGGAAGCCCGAGAGTCAGCCCCAAAAATGTCTTGGGGAAGGCACACAGGAAGTGTGGCGAAGCCAGGTAGGAGACCTGCGCCAACTTCCTGTGCTTACCGGGGGGCGAGAGAGACCGGGCAGGCACCGTGTTATGCGGTGGAGCGCACGGTGTCCCTAGTGCGGGTGCATAGCCCGGTGCGGTACATACCAGCTCCGCATATCGGCCGGGCAGAGTGAGCATCGAGCCAAGTGCCATGAAGCCGGCTCTACGCATCTGGTCCCCAGTGCGTCTCCTGGCAGGGGCCGGCATTCAACATGGCACCAGCCTTGCGCACAGTGTCCCCGGTGCGCCTGCATAGCCCAGTGCGGGCTATTCCACCTCGCACCGCACTGGCAGGGCGACCGGCTGCATTCATCCGCGTAAGGTTGGGCAGGCTCGGTGCTCAAGAGCTCCAGTGCGCCTGCACAGTCCGGTCTATCCGGTACCACCTCCGCGCACCAGCCCTCCGGTGGCAGCACCCTCACCAGGCTGTCTCTCCGTCTCATCCCTACAGGTGCTCCCGCCTCTCCAGCACTGCTAGAGCCTTCCTCCTCTCCAGCGCTGCCGGATTCTCCCGCCTATCCAGCACTGCTAGAGCCGTCCTCCTCTCCAGCGCTGCCAGGGCCTTCCTCTCCAGCGTTGCCGGAGCTTGCCGTCTGCCCAGCGCCATCAGAGCCCCGTCTGCCCAGCGCCATCTGAGCTACCCGTCTGCCCAGCGCCATCTGAGCTACCCGTCTGCCCAGCGCCATCTGCAAGCTACCCGTCTGCCCAGCGCCGCCTGCCGCCACCCAGGGTCTGCCCAGCGCCGCCTGACCCACCCGTCTGCCCAGCGCCGCCTGCCCCACCCGTCTGCCCAGCGCCGCCTGACCCACCCGTCAGCCCAGCGCCGCCTGAGCCACCCGTCTGCCCAGCGCCGCCAGTCTTCCCAGCGCCGCCAGTCTGCAAGGAGCCGCCAGTGCCGCCAGTCAGCAAGGGGCTGCCAGTGCCGCCAGTCTGCCCAGCGCCGCCAGTGCCGCCAGTCTGCCCAGCGCCATCTGAGGAGGCCACGGAAGCAGACAAGAAGGCGGACTAAGACGTTGGTGAAGTGGGGTCCGCGTCCTGCTCCAGAGCCACCAACGCAGACGCCCACCCAGACCCTCCCCTATAGGTTAAGGTTCTGACTTTTATTTCCTTTGTTTTGTCATTATTTAGTATGGACAGGGCGTGAGTTGAGGAGGGCAGTCTATGTTTGTTTTTCTATGAATTGGGTATTTCTATGTTCCGGCCTAGTATGGTTCTCAATCAGAGGCAGGTGTCTCTGTTGTCTCTGATTGAGAATCATACTTAGGTAGCCTGGGTTTCACTGTGTGTTTGTGGGTGATTGTTCCTGTCTCTGTGTTTGCACCAGATAGGGCTGTTTTTTTTCTTCTTCACATTTCTTGTTTTGTTAGTTTATTCATGTATAGTGTCTTTATAAATTAAAACATGTATAACCACCACACTGCGTTACACAGTGATTGTAATAATCTTGTGCAAACTTAAAAACTAGTAAGGAATAGTGATATTGATTGCAATATCTAGTCTTTAAACAAATGGGTAAGCCTATCAATGACAACAATGCACTAAATGTGTTGATTCATCGTCATTCTTATACCCTCTGGTAGCCCACGACCTTACAATAACAGTACTTACAATAGCTGCTGCATTTGTTGAACCACCTAGCAAATTGTCTTGAAAACTTCAACTCTAAGTCAGAACTACCTTTTTAAAATTGAATTTGTTTGACTACCTTTGTGCATATCAGAATGAGCTGAAGTCCTTGCAACAGGTATCAGTCATAGCACTACCCTAGATGCATTGAGACTAGAAACATTTAGAATATTTCCGACAGAGGTTTTTTGGCCACCAGACAATGGCACTGTTGTTGTCCCCAGGTTTCCCTTGTGTACAAAGGAGCTCATGCGAAGAGGGTTGAGCAGGTTGTTAACCTGAGAGCAGAGGTCGAGGAAGTCCATCTGAAGTCTGTCTGAGATGAAATGGAATGGAGTAAAATTAGATGGGATGAACACATTCAGCACAGGAATGAACAAGACTGTCGTTTTGGAGAGATTGCCTCTAAGATGTCCCTAGAACTATTCAACACTGTGCAACAAGGATCTTTGGAATAATTATATCATTGCTGTACATAGAGATTTGAATTGCAGATGACCGTTACGTGTAAGACTAGTTACTCAATAAATCATTCCATATCTACCACTGCTGACTACAGAGTGACCTAATAAACACTTGCTGTGTCTGAAATGGCACCTTTTGACCATTAGTATTGGGAATATCAACGGTCAAATATGAATTGGGAACACAAATGTTTTGGACACAAAGTGCACTGATTTCCTGAGCTGCATGATTACAATCTGTACATCAAGGGCAGCAGCTCTGTTGCCTTTTAGCTACACAGGGACTGAAAACGTGGGAGTGTCTTTTGTCTTGAATAGATACGTTAAAAGGGTTGATTGAGTTTATTATGAACATTTTACAAGATCGGTGATGAGATTAATGTGCCTTTTACCTTGGAGAAACGGAAGAATGTGACATGCATTCATATTACAGATTAAGATATCACTACAGTAACTCTTAGCCAACATGGTATCATTACAATAATGTCAAAATAGTGACATTTAACCATTGCAGTTATATCACCTGCATTGACATTATTTATAGTGAGATATTACATTATGCCTCAAGCTACACTGAGTGCACAAAACATTAGGAAGACCTGCTCTTTGCATAACAGACTGACCAGGTGAATCCAGGTGAAAGCTATGATCCCTTATTGATGTCATCTGTTAAGTCCACTTTAAATCAGTGCAGAAGGGAAGGATTTTTAAGCCTTGAGACTATTGAGACATTGGATTGTGTCTGAGGCCAGCAACTCAGAGAGGAGTGCCAATTACAGTAGCCTGTGAGGTAGGTAGTGTGTGTATGTTTGTGCTTGTGTGTGTGTGTGTGTGTGCATGCGCGTTCCTGTGTATGTGGAACATTCTCTCTCCACTATCTCCAAACACTTTTTGCTTATTGTAGTCATACTGCCAAACTTCCCTACTGAGCTCTCTACAAATAAACAGGGTGGTGACTGGATAGTGCTGTTCAAGCTCAAAGACTATGTCAGGGTTCCCTAACTGGCGGCTGATTTCATTTTCCCGCCCTATTGTTGGACTGTAAATGCACTAACAAATCTGCTCCAAGTGATTTTAATGGAGAGATGTATGTAAACGTATACAAATGCAAGGTTTGAAATGATGTTTTAGTCAAATATTATAGCGGTCAATTTGTAGTCTACTAATTATTTGTAATTCATGTTCCTGCCCCCTGACCATCCACTCAAGAAAAATCAGGCAGCAGATTAATCTAGTTGATGATCCCTGGCTTATATCATGGAAATCCACACTTTAAAAAAAAATATATATTTCACCTTTATTTAACCAAATCAAATCAAATCAAAATCAAATCAAATTTTATTTGTCACATACACATGGTTAGCAGATGTTAATGCGAGTGTACTGAAATGCTTGTGCTTCCAGTTCCGACAATGCAGAACAAGTTCCCATTTACAACTGCGACCTGGCCAAGATCAAGCAAAGCAGTTCGAAACATACAACAACACAAGTTACACATGGAATAAACAAACATACCATCAATAAAACAGTTGAAAAGTCTATATACAGCATGTGCAAATGAGGTAGGATAAGAGAAGTAAGGCAATAAATAGGCCATGGTGGCGAAGTAATTACAATATAGCAATTAAACACTGGAATGGTAGAATGTACAGAAGATGAATGTGCATGTAGAGATACTGGGGTGCAAAGGAGCAAGATAAATAAATAAATACAGTATGGGGATGATGTATATTGGATGGGCTATTTACAGATGAGCTATGTACAGGTGCAGTGATCTGTGAGCTGCTCTGCAGGTGGTGCTTAAAGCTAGTGAGGGAGGTAAGAGTCTCCAGCTTTAGTGATTTTTGCAGTTCGTTTCAGTCATTGGCAGCAGAGAACTGGAAGGAGAGGCGGGCCAAATGAAGAATTGGCTTTGGGGGTGACCAGTGAGATATACAGAGGGGGTGACCAGCTTTGGGGGTGATCAGTTATGATTGACAGAGTCGAAAGCCTTAGCCAGGTCGATGAATACGGCTGCACAGAAATGTCTCTTATCGATGGCAGTTATGATAACGTTTAGGACCTTGAGCGTGGCTGAGGTGCACCCATGACCAGCTCTGAAACCATATTGCATAGCGGAGAAGGTACGGTGGGATTCGAAATGGTCAGTGATCTGTTTGTTAACAAGCTTTCGAAGACCTTAGAAAGGAAGGGTAGAATAGATATAGGTCTGTAGCAGTTGGGTCAATCTATGGGAATCTCAGACCATACGAAAGAGGTTCAACAGGCTAGTAATAGGGGTTGCAACAATTTCGGCAGATAATTTTAGAAAGAGAGGGTCCAGATTTTCCTGCTTTCCAGAACATCAGCTATCTGGATTTGGGTGAAGGAGAAGTGGGGGAGGTTTGGGCGAGTTGCTGTGGGGAGCGCAGGACTGTTTACCTGGGTAGGGGTAGCCAGGTGGAAAGCATGGCCAGCCGTAGAAAAATGGTGGATTTATCGGTGGTAACAGTGTTTCCTAGCCTCAGTGCAGTGGGCAGCTGGGAGGAGGTGCTCTTATTCTCTATGGACTTTACAGTGTTCCATAACGTTTTGGAGTTTGTGCTACAGGATGCAAATTTCTATTTGAAAAAGCTAGCCTTAGCTTTCCTAACTGCCTGTGTATATTTGTTCCTAACTTCCCTGAACAGTTGCATATTACGGGGGCTGTCCGATGCTAATGCAGATTGCCACAGGATGTTTTTGTGCTGGTCAAGGGTAGTCAGGTCTGGTTCTACATTTTTTGAATGGGGCATGCTTATTTAAGATGGTGAGGAAGGCACTTTTAAAGAATAACCAGGCATCCTCTACTGACGGGATGAGGTCAATATCCTTCCAGGATACCCGGGCCAGGTCTATTAGAAAGGCCTGCTCGCTGAAGTGTTTTAGGGAGCGTTTGACAGTGATGAGGGGTGGTTGTTTGACAGCAGACCCATTACGGATGCAGGCAATGAGGCAGTGATCGCTGAGATCTTGGTTGAAAACAGCAGAGGTGTATATGGAGGGCAAGTCGGTTAGGATGATATCTATGAGGGTGCCCGTGTTTACGGATTTGGAGTTGTATCTGGTGGGTTCATTGATAATTTGTGTGAGATTGAGGGCATCAAGCTTAGATTGTAGGGTGGCCGGGGTGTTAAGAATGTCGCAGTTTAGGTCACCTAGCAGCACGTGCTCTGAAGATAGATAGGGGGGGGGCAATCAATTAAAATATGGTGTCCAGGGCACAGCTAGGGGCAGAGGCTGGTCTATAGCAAGTGGCAACAGTGAGAGACTTGTTTCTGGAAAGATGGATTTTTAAAAGTAGAAGTCCGAACTGTTTGGGTACAGACCTGGATAGTAAGACAGAATTCTGCAGGCTATCTCTGCAGAATAGATTGCAACACCACCCCCTTTGGCAGTTCTATCTTGTCAGAAAATGTTATAGTTAGGGATGGAAATTTCAGGGGTTTTGGTGGACTTCCTAAGCCAGGATTCAGACACGGCTAGGACATCTGGGTGGCAGAGTGTGCTTAAGCAGTGAATAAAACAAACTTATTGAGGAGGCTTTTAATGTTAACATGCATGAAACCAAGGCTTTTACAGTTACAGAAGTCAACAAATGAGAGCACCTGAAGAGTAGGAGTGGAGCTAGGCAATGCAGGGCCTGGATTAACCTCTACATCACCAGAGGAACAGAGGAGGAGTAGGATGAGGGTACGACTAAAGGCTATCAGGACTGGTCGCTTAGTGCGTTCAGAGCAGAGAGTAAAAGGAGCAGGTTTCTGAGCGTGAGAGAATAGATTCAAGGCATAATGTACAGACAGAGGTATGGTAGGATGTGAGTACATTGGAGGTAAACCTAGGCATTGAGTAATGATGAGAGCAATATTTCTCTAGAGACGTTTAAACCAGGTGATGTCACCGCATACGTGGGAGGTAGAACTAAATGGTAGGTTAAGGCATATTGAGCAGGGCTAGAGGCTCTACAGTGAAATAAGACAATAATCACTAACCAGGACAGTAGTGGACAAGGCATATTGATAATAGAGAGAAGCATGCGCAGCCGGGTGATCAATAGGGGTCCAGTGAGTGGTTGGGCAGGCAGGAGACATAGCGATTCAGACAGTTTGAAGGCCGGGCTTTCCCTCCAAACTTACAGTACCAGTCAAAAGTTTGGAAACACCTACTCATTCCAGGGTTCTTCTTTATTTGTAGTATAATAGTGAAGACATCAACACTATGAAATAACACATATGGAATAATTTAGTAACCAAAAAAGTGTTAAACAAATCATATTACATTTTATATGAGATTCTTCATGATGACAGCTTTGCACGCTCTTATCATGATGTAGCCCTATTTGGTAAAAGACTGAGTCCATATCATGGCAAGAACAGATCAAATAAGCAATGAAAATCAGTCAGTCTGTCACACCCTGACCATAGTTTACTTTGTATGTTTCTATGTTTTGGTTGGTCAGGGTGTGATCTGAGTGGGCATTCTATGTTGGATGTCTTGTTTGTCTAGTTCTATGTCTGGCCTGATATGGTTCTCAATCAGAGGCAGGTGTTAGTCATTGTCTCTGATTGGGAACCATATTTAGGTAGCCTGGGTTTCACTGTGTGTTTTTGGGTGATTGTTCCTGTCTCTGTGTTTTGCACCAGATAGGACTGTTTTAGGTTTTTGCACGTTTGTTGTTTTGTTAGTTTATTCGTGTACAGTTTTCTTTATTAAAGTACAATGAATAACAACCACGCTGCATTTTGGTCCAGCCTCTCCTTCTACAGACGAAAGCCATGACACAGTCAAAAGCCATCAAACGCTAAGCTAATTTATACAATTAAAAAACTGAAATATCACATTGACATAAGTATTCAGACCCTTTACTCAACACTTTGTTGAAGCACCTTTGGCAGTGATTATTGCCTAGAGTATTATTGGGTATGATGCTACAATCTTGGTACACCTGTATTTGGGGAGTTTATTCCATTCTTCTCTGCAGATCCTCTCAAGTTCTGTCAGGTTGGATGGGGAGTGTCACTGCACAGCTATTTTCAGGTCTCTCCAGAGATGTTCGATCAGGTTCAGGGTTCTGGCTGAGACACTCAAGAACATTCAGAGACTTGTCTGAAGCCACTACTGTGTTGTTTTGAGTGTTTACTTAGGGTCATTGTCCTGTGGGAAGGTGAACCTTTGCCCCTGTCGGAAGTCCTGAGTGCACTGGATCAGGTTCTCATCAAGGATCTCTCTTTACTTTGCTCTGTTAACTTTCCTTAAATCTTGACTAGTCTCCCAGTTCCTGCCACTGAAAACATCCCCACAGCATGATGCTGCTACCACCATGCTTCACTGTAGGGATGGTGCCAGGTTTCCTCCAGACATGACGCTTGGAATTCAGGCAAAGAGTTCAATCTTGGTTTCATCAGACCAGAGAATCTTGTTTCTCATAGTCTGAGAGTCCTACAGGTGCCTTTTGACAAACTCAAAGCGGGCTGTCATGTGCCTTTTATTCTTCCGTCTGACCACTCTACCATAAAGGCCTGATTGGTGGAGTGCTGCAGAGATGCTTGTCCTTCTGGAAGGAAATTCCATCTCCACTGAGGAACTCTGGGGCTCTGTCAGAGTGACCATCAGGTTCTCACATTTCTGACCAAGGCCCTTCTCAGTTTGGCCTGGTGGCCAGTTCTAGGAAGTGTCTTGGTGGTTCCAAACTTTTTACATTTAAGAATGATGGAGGCCACTGTGTTCTTGGGGACCTTCAATGCTGCAGAAATGTTTTGCTACCCTTCCCCAGATCTGTGCCTCGACACAATCCTGTCTCGGAGCTCTACAGACAATATCTTCGACCTTATGGCTTGGTTTTTGCTCTGACATGCACTGTCAACTGTGGGACCTTATATAGGCAGGTATGTGCCTTTCCAAATCATGTCCAATCAATTGAATTTACCACAGGTGGACTCTAATGAAGTTGTAGAAACATGTCAAGGATGATCAATGGATACAGGATGCACCAGAGCTCAATTTCGAGTCTCATAGCAAAGGGTCTGAATATTTCTGTAAATAAGGTATTTGTTTTTTATTTTTAGTATATTTACAAACATTTCTAAAAACCTGTATTTGGTTTGTCTTTATGGGGTATTGTGTGTAGTAGATTGATGAGGAAAAAATGTTTAATCGATTTAAGAATAAGGTTGTAACGTAACAAAATGTGGAAAAAGTCAAAGGTGTCGGAATAATTTCCAAGTGCACTGTATATCATATTGTTTGAGTTATGCTTGTTAAATTAAGTGTGTATAGGAAGATGAAAGTGTTCTGGATAGGAATCCCTGTACAAAGTCTTACCAAGTACAATCTTACAGATCCTGTCTGAGGTTCAGTGTTCATTGTTGTTTATCACTGAGGGGCAGACATGTAGCTGCTGTAAATTGCTGAATTGAACAGCTTTCACATGCATCAGACAGCAAACAGCATGTTTCCCAAACAGTTAGTTTAGAGTCCAGACTCACCAAGGTGTTGACTTTTCACTGTCAAAAAAAAAGACTACATGGAGTATTTTTTACCACCCCCTTTTCATCAGAAATAGTTAACTATTATACTCGTAGTACTTATTGAATCTTTCATTAATTGTCCACATTGTGCCAGTATAAGACGGCACATCCACATTCAGCCCAATGAAAATTACAGATCTTCAGAGGGTACACAAACGACGTTGAGAAGCTTTCCCCCCTGAGGAACATGATACTTTATATTAACTTCTTAAAGAAGTCTACTTGATTACCTTCAGCCCCTGACTGACATGGAGGGGAAATCATGTCTTTGGTAGAGCTAGAATCTAACTCCGAGAGGAAGTTCTCAGTCACAACCAGCCCAGGTACATTTGTCTATCTCTATCCATCAAGTCCACCACATTGCAGAGAGCTTAAACTCCGCTTTAGAGAGGTGATTTGGGCCAGGCCAATGACCCATGTCTTCATTCATTGTGCTGACTTCTTTACAGGCCCATTGTACCCGGCTCTTCCAATCAGTCAAACAGCAGTGTGGGACAATGGCATCGCTCAGTTGTATGGGAGCCACTCCAGCGCAGTTCCTTTCGTGTTCATGTTCACCAAGTTTCTTGAGATCACAAACTGTCAGGCTGAAATAGAAATGTGACATGTATAACCTTATACATCATAGCTGATGTTTAATTTCTCTTGCTGAGGATTTACCGTTAGTACTAGCCCTACAACAGTAAGGCCAATGCAATGGCACAATGGGGGAGGTGTAAGTGAAACGGTTCACCTATTGGGCCAGCAAAGGGCTCGCCTTCTGCCTGTATATTATAGTTTGTCTTAATATATCGTTAGTCGACAGAGGTGATGGCAATACACAATATAATTTTTCCATAATTGTATTTATCTCGGGACACTATGCATAGCAGGGTGAGGTAAGTAAGTGGGAATGTGTCACAATTTAGGTGTCACACCGTCGACAGGCTTGGGTTGTTTTAGCCTCTCATCTGGGGAGTGAGTAGAGGGGGGATACTAGCTCACACAGGTTGGGGAGATATAGGCATATATTCCAGTTATTGTACCTTTTCATGTGTTTAACATTTTTGTCCCCAATCAATATACTGTATATCTCATTTTAATATTCTCGAATTTAACCCCTAAACATGTATGCTACTAACACGCATAATCCCATCATTTGGAATGAAATTAAAGCAGCAGAAGGTGGATATTGCCCTTCTACTGGAGACCAAATTAACAGATGCTGAGCACAGCAAGTTTAGAAAGGAATGGATTGGTCAGGTAGTCATATGAGTCAAGCACTGTGCTTTTCAATTACAATCACAGGGTAGGTTTGTCATTATACAAGGCTATATTGATTCTGTGCCCATGTGCATTATCAATGTTTATGGATCAAACTATGATAACCCCACATTTTTATCAAGATTAATTTTTTAAATTAAATTGTCCATCGCCACAGCTTATCATTGGAGGAGACCTTAACCTAATCTCACACAAGCAGCTCAGATGTTGAAAAGAGAAATAAAATAATTTGGACTCAGACATATAGAGAAATCTCAACAAGTCTCCCAAAATCGCGACTTGAGAATAGACCTTTTTCTATTACCTGTGGGTAAAGGACACTTGATTCACGTTTGTGAATATGTAGCTAGACCCATATCGGACCATGTATCGTCGCTAATCTCTATATACCATCACTAAATTACACTCCCCTCGTAAACGTTGCAGGTTAGGCTCATATCTACTCAATGACACTACCTTTGTAACATTTATAAAATACACACATGTATATATTTTTTAAAGTACTAATACTAATTCTGCATCCCCTGCAATGGCATGGGAGGCCCTACAAGCATATTTAAAGGGAACAGATCATCTCGTGTACAGCCAGTGTGCGGAAGATACAGTATATACAGCCGAAGTAGAGTCCTTGAAAAGAGAAATTAAAGACCTTGAGAACGAACATAGCGCGACATTTCAGGACTCAACAAAACAAAAACTGATCTCAAAATAGCTAAAATACAACAACTTAATGACCCCTAAAGCAGAAAATGCGCTCTCTAGACTTTAACAGAACTATTGCGAACATGGGGATAAGGCAGGAAGTTACTTGCCTGGCAAATAAGAAGGGAGGAAGCTAAGAGAGCCATAGATTCAATTATATGGCCTGCTAACATTGTAGTCCAGAGTCCTGATGATATTAAATTGGCATTCAAGAGCTTTTATGAGAACCTATACATGTCTGAAGGAGGTTCGTTAGAAGTGATGCAGGGGTTTCTGGACAGAGTAAAATTAGAGTCCTTGCCTAATGAGGATAGAGAAAATCTGAAAGAGGATATTTAAATTTGATGAAATTCAGGAGGCCATTTTTAGAATTGCAGGGGGGAAGGCACTTGGGCTGTTAACCAAGCCTGGTACAAGACTTTCCTTTCCAAATTAATCGAGCCGCTCTGTAATGTGTTCAGCCATGCTATAGTGACAGGCAAACTCCAATAATCTATAGAGTAAGCCCTCATTACTTTTTTTATTTTTGTTGTATAAGCCAGGGAAATACTCTTCCCAGTGGAGCCCCTAGGCTTGGTTAATGTAGATCAGACAGGCGTTGTATGAAACTGACCGTCATCAGACTATTATGTATTGTGTGAAGAGTATACAGGACCTGTGGTGATGGTTGGATGCGGAAAAGCATTTGATCGGGTCGAATGGAGTTATCTTCTGGAAGTTTTAAAACATATGCATTCGGAAAGTATTCAGACCCTTTGACTTTTTCCAGTTTTGTTAAAAACCAAGCCATGAGGTCTTTGATTAAAAATAAGAAACAGATAATTTGTATTCAGACCCTTTGCATAGAGCTCCAAGACAGGATTGTGTCTTGATTAGGCACAGATCTGGACATGGGAAGGGTAGTGCATGTCAGAGCAAAACAAATGTCCGTAGCATTGAAGGTCCCCATTAAAACAGTGGCCTTAATCATTCTTAAATGGAAGAAGTTTGGAACCACCAAGACACTTCCTAGAACTGGCCACCCGGCCAAACGGAGCAATTGGGGTAGAAGGGCCTTGGTCAAGGAGGTGACGATGAACCCAATGGTCACTTTGACAGAACTCCAGAGTTCCTCTGTGGAGATGGGAGAACCTTCTAGAAGGACAACCATATCTGCAGCACTCCACCAATCTGCCAAAAGGCACCTAAAGACTCTCAGACCATGAGAAACAAGATTCTCTGGTCTGATGAAACCAAGATTGAACTCTTTGGCCTGAATGCCAAGAGTCACATCTGGAGGAAACCTGGCACGATCCCTACGGTGAAGTGGAAGGGAATGGGCGACTAGTCCGGATCGAGGGAAAGATAAACCGAGCAAAGTACAGAGAGAGCCTTGATGAAAACCTGCTCCAGAGCACTCAGGACCTCAGACTGGGGTGAAGGTTCACCTTCCAACAGGACAACATTCCAAAGAATACAGCCAAGACAATGCAGGAGTAGCTCCGGGACAAGTCTCTGAATGTCCTTGAGTGGCCCAGCCAGAGCCCAGACTTGAACCTTATCAAACATGGAGACACCTGAAAATAGCTGTGCAGCAACGCTACACATCCACCCTGATAGAGCTTGATAGGATCTGCAGAGAAGAATTGGAGAAACTCCCCTATTATATACAGGTGTGCCATGCTTCAGTTTGTTTTATTTTTTTGCTTTGTCATTATAGGGTATTCACCACTCCTTTTTGCCCTGGCTATTGAACCCTTAGCAGAAGCTATTAGGTCTCAGCCAGCTATCCATGGCATTATGGGTAAGTGAATGGGAACACACTATTTCTTTATACGCGGACAACATTTTGCTTTACTTATCCAAACCAGAACAATCACTCCAAGCACAAGTAGAAACTTTGAACGAATTCGGATCCTTTTCAGACTACAAGATTATTCTGACAAAAAGCATAATTATGCCACTCAATAAAGCTGTGACACAAAATCCAATCTTAAATTAACCCTTTTACCTGGAGGTCTCAGAGAATGACTTAGGCCTGCAAATTCCAACAGAAATACTGTTGAAATGCAGAAATGATGTACCATTACTTAAAATGTGCTGGGGAAGAACTTGGTAGGTGGCTTGATCTACCAATATACGTATTAATTGTGTCATAGCGTTTACTGTCATTAAATGTGAAAACTGTATATTATCAAGTCAATTCCATATGTGTAATTATTTCTTACGTGATTAAACAAATCATGGAACTTTAATTCATTAGGAAGTTGTGGCACCACGGGAAAATGTTTATAGAGTCTCTATTTCCCAAATTAACTCTTCAGATATTTTCCTATCTTACCGATTACTGTCTTCTATTAATGTATTATTACCTCACCATTCTCATTCCTGTACGTCACGAACCCTAACATCAAATCATGAATCATCAATATACAAATTGGCTTAATTATTTATTTACTAACAAACTAATCAATCACAGGATTACATAAGCACACACACACACACAATAGGTCATACATTGGTTCCTAACATGACACAAATTCAAGTCCCTAGTGGATGAAACCGATATGACGGCTTGGTAGACAAAGGAAAGGGGTGGGGACAGTTCAAGAGCGGGAAACTCAGAGTGGAACCACTGTAATGCAGTTCATAACTACACTCATGTAATGCTAATATTTTGAACATGAACAGCCACTCAATAGAAAATAAATAGCAATTTACATATTTACGAGTCTATGCCTTTGTTGTCCCTCTCGGTGATCGCCGGTCCATCCGCTGGATAATAGTCAGTCGACAGAAAGTCTCTGGTTTGTCCACCAGAGATCAAAGTCTGTCATAGATGTCGGTTGTTTTAATGGATAGATCAGAATACCATTCGGAAATGTTCTTAGATAGGATGCGTTTACCAGACTGAAGTATTTAAACAGCTGCAGCCTGAATAACAGGTCTTTAGTTTGTAAGTTTCTTCACCATTTCCGCTTGGGGATGATCTCCACCTTCTCTGGTCCTGCCCTTTTGTAGAGGTCTAATTTAAACCACTTCACACACCAGCATCACCCGGTGTGTTTTGGTCTAGAGTAGTAGCCATTTCAACGTGGGGACCATGTCCGGGCATTATCTTGACTAAATGTACATTTTGTCACTAGTCCTTTTATTCTGGAGTAGAAAAGGGGGCGTTCCACGACGCCGATGTAAATGTCTGCTAAACGGGGTGTGGTCACTCACTAGATATACTGGTCTGCTGCCTAACGTTACATGAAAAACCATACTCTCATTTAGAAGGCTAACATCACATTTCATCTTTCAAAAGTAGTCCCATATGCAATCATTCTTTTTTATAGAACATTCAGATGTAAATCTGGTAACTGGGAAATATGCACATTCAGAGAAACAGTTATGTTGTGCTGCTGTGGTAGTTACATAAAACATTTTAAGGAATTCGACATGATTGTTCTTTAAGTAGCCACAAACAGATTCAACTGGTTGAAATATTGTTACATTATTCAACCTTTTGAGGTTACCGTACTGCTAAGTCTTTCTCTGTGGTAACAAAGGGATTCTCAACCTTCATTTTGGCTGAGTGGAGTAATGAGTTTTAGGTATTTGTGACTGTGATAAACCTGTGGTGGGAGAGAGAGTGAGAGAGGGCTGTGAGGGCTATGCTAAAAAGGGTGCGTCGTGACAATTGTATCGAGATTAATATTTTGCCAAAAATGTTATATCTGTTCCAAACTCTACCCATGCCTCTGCCTAATTAAGACTCTGATTTCTACATTCTTATGAAAAAGGATGCTCCCCTGAGTTAAACTAACTACTTTGTGCAGACCTGATTCAAAGGGTGGTCTTTCTTTGCCCGATATTAGGATTTATTACTGGGTATCGCAACTGAAGGTAATATGGGTGTGGCAGGACACCAGAAAAATCATCTTCATTCCATATTACCTGGCAACATTGCCTTACATATCACCACCCATAGCATTTAGTATCTCCATAGATCATTCCTTTATAAAACATATATTTACAGAATGGAGGAAATATATCCGTATAAGCAAACTCCATTTTATGAAAATCCTACGTTACCAAAAGCCTTAAGAGATGTTATCACTCTTTTCTCGTTCAACAAAGGTATAATGTCATTTGGTCAATTGTATGAGGACGGGGTGATGCTCTCTTTTCAAGTAAATAACTTCCCCAATCTCACCTTTTCAACTATTTACAGTACAGATGCTACAGAGCTTTTCAACAGAGGTAGATCACAACCTCTGATCTCACCTGCAGCTGACAAACTATGGCAGGATAGAGTGGGGTGAAAGGCTTCATTTCCTGCATATAGTCTGGTCTACAGACCTTGACAGGAAACGAAGCCCTAAATGTATGTTCTGAATGGCAAGATGACCTTGGCCTCCTTATTGAAGAAGAGACGTGGGAGAAACTCTCCATAGATGCCCAACACTCTTTTAGCACTAGGCATAGAATGATGCAGTTTAATTTTCTGCACAGGGTGTACGTCACCCCGGTGAGGCTTCATACATACTGCCCTCGATGTGAGGCAAAGGTGGGGTGCATTTTGGGATCATACTGCATATCATACTTCAGATCATACTGCATCTCAAGTGATCTCTTTGACTATTCCAATAATTCCCTCCCTAGTATTTTTAGGAGATGAGTTTCGATTGCCAATTAGAAGTCAATATGAAGCTACATTTGTGAAATGAACAATTATATCTGCTAATAAATAATTCACCTCTGAGCAAATAAATGTGTTTTCTCAGAAAGGATAACTCACAAAAGATAATATAAACTATTCTGAAGAAACCTGTATTCAGGGAGGTTTTGGGAGACTTCATAGACTTACTAGATTATGCTGCATAGGGTGTGTGGAATGTGTGGAATTTGGGGTGACTTTGGATGTGGGGCTTTAAAACGGATCTATTTTTTCTCGTTTCTATACCGTGCATTTAGACCCCTTCCCTTTTGTTACATCACAGTCGTATTCAATAATGGATTAAATAAATGTTTTTCCTCATCAATCTACACACAATACCCCATAACGACAAGTATTGCAAGTATTCAGACTGAATGCACATAATTTTTTTATTTCACCAGGTAGGCCAGTTGAGAACAAGTTCTCATTTGCAACTGTGACCTGGCCAAGATAAAGCAAAGCAGTGCGACAAAAACATCAACACAGAGTTGCACTGTGATTTAGCTCGGTCGATTTGTGATAAGTATTAAGTGATGTATATAAGAAACGTATTCATGTGTAAATACAATCTGATCACTGTGTACATTTTACTATCTATTTTGTTTGATACATTTTTTTTTTCACTGCAATTCTTTTTATGTAGGCTTATCTGTTGAGCTCGTACTGGGGGAATATGGATGGGAGGGGACTGGGGAAGGGTTGGGAGGGAGCCCTACGTGCTGTTAAGATACTAGGGACTCTGGGACGGGGATATAGAAACTAGTTGTTCATGTTCTGGTTGTACGTCTACGTATGTTTATATTGGAAAACGTGGAATAAACCAAATGTTCAACAACAAAAGAGATAATGCTTCTGTATTATATTTTGTTGGTCTCCAAAGGTGGCTTTTCGGTTGCTGAAGGAATTCCATTGAAGGTACTGCATTATTGGATGTGCCTCTCCAATCTCCTTCTTCCATTCATTGAGGATGTTATATTGCTAGTTTGAGGTTTCTTGTAATTCAGCTCATTGAGAGAGCATGCTGTAATTCTGAGCACTACTGCTTAACAAAAGTATTATTGCAAATAATTCCCTTCTCTGAAAACCAATCAAATTTAAATTCATCATTAAGTCTGTCATCTTTTACAATTGATTGATTCATTTTCTATAGTATCATCATTTAACATGTGAACACGTACACTAGTCTAACAATGGGTAATTCTTTATAAGACAGGATATAACAGCTGGCGGCTTGTTAATGAAATAAAAAATGCTTCTGCAAGTATCTAATTACCAATACAGTAGGTCTATGTATGCAGAGTACGTTTCAAATCATTGTGATGTACTGGTCTGCTGCCTGTGTGCTTCTGAGCAACCCACAGATCTAGTCACAACCTTCTACACTCACTGCACTGTCAGTGGCAGATACCTCCCCACACGAGTCATTTTGAATTGGTAATGTACAGTCGTACTGTAGCAACCATCTCTTAGTGGCAGAACGTTATTCTATGAAGATCTGAGACTAATCTCCCTTTCTTCTCCTTGCTAATTAGAGATGTAACTGCACCAGTGTATGGATTCTACCCAAATCCCACGACACTACACTTACACATAATCCAATTCTCCAAGGACTAGTACTTCTGCATTCATTTACCGTACCACACATCTACATTGAATAGGAATACGTGTGCTCTTCCTCGCCTAGTGTGTAATATGCATAACAAGAGGAGAAAAATCCATCTGTATTGTACACAGCAAGGGGGAATCTCCTCATTGTGGCAAATTTCAGTTTTCAGGGGTCCTCTCCTGGGGGCCTTTCAGGGTCCTCTCCTGGGTGAGAAAGAGAGAGACTGAGATTGGGCTGGATTATACAAAGCCACAGCTACTAGGTGTCGGCCTGTGTACATTTTAGTATGCATAACTGTTCACACAGGGAGAATAATTGGTCCCAAAGAAATCAAGTTTAGATGGAGGCATTAATAAAGCATATACCTTCACATATTACAGACTTCAAATCCTAGAAATGTCCCCCAATATTAGACGAGTGGCCCGATGCTAAACCAAGCAGATGTTCCCAGCTTTCTTCGAAGTAATTCATATGTCGCAGTAACACATACCATCAACATTTAGGTAGTTTGTTTCTATATTGAGATGTTTTTCACATCTCTTGGTGACCTGATTTCAATTTGTTATTCTTTAGACATATCTATCTATGATGGTTAAATACCGATTTGAGATACAGACTAAAGCCCTTAGGAGTCTTCATCTGACTGACAGTAGATAATGGAAGGTCTCTGAGACCTGTGGTTGTTATGTTGTTAAGATTATAAAAAGCTGGAATATTTGCCCCCCACAATGAAGTCTGGTCTACCAGGATGGATTTTCTGCGATTTTTGAATTTAGTGAAAAATACTTAACACTACTCTTCTGGTACCGAATGACTGATCTGCACGGAACTTGATATGTGCCATCTATTGCCAAAGGTCTCTCAATGCAATATTTTCCAGACTAGTACCTAAATTGTGTGTGGGGTCTGGCACATAAATGCATATAAATCAGTCAAGGACATTTGTATTATGACACAATTTGGTACACATGTTGCAAACACTCAATACTCCACATATGCAAGAACAGTCATAATGAACACACGGTGGAAGGTGTTAAAATCTCTTGATCTGTTTGACGTAGACTGCTGAAATTTGGCACACATGCTCAGGGATGAGTCTAGCTAACCTACGCGATCACAGACACCACTGTCTCTGATTCTAATCAAACTTGATGTGTCTCGACATATATAGCCGTCATTTACAAAATTATACTGATTTGCCCAAGGACTGCATCATTCATGGGGGACAAAATGTTTACTGTTGACTGACACAGACACTGGTCACAAACAGACAATGAATCAATAGTTACAAAAAGATACAATTACTCTCAAGGATTTTTCATAAAGTTTTTGTGGATCAAGATGAACAGTTCAATGAGGTATGGTTTATGATTGAAAGCCACCATTGAACAACAATACTGTGGCACAGTCAGTGTAATTGTTTTTCACTATATATTGATGCTGTAATGCACTGTGTACAGACAAATAGCAGAAATGATATCTTTCGATAACCCAAGAATAGAGAATGAAATATGAACATTATAAAACCCATTATGATTGAAATGAGTCTCTTTTTTATGGCAAGTTTTTGGGGGGTTGCTCACTGCTGCAGCCAAGAAACATTATTTTCCTTCATTGTATTTTGTCTTTTTTTTGTCTGTTCAAAAATGTTTCTGCCTTCTCAGTCTATCTTTTCTCTCTGACAGGTCTGAGTGTTCCTCTCAAGGCTGGGCTCCCTAGTTCCCAGATACACTACTGGTCAAACATTTTAAAACACCTACACATTCAAGGGTTTTTCTTTATTTTTAAAATGTTATACATTGTAGAATAATAGTGGATATAACAAATGGAATAATGAAGTAACCAAAAAAGTGTTAAAACAAATCAAAACACATATAGATTCTACAAATAGCCACCCTTCCCATTGATGACAGCTTTGCACACTCTTGGCATTCTCTCAACCAGCTTCACCTTAGATGATTTTCCAACAGTCTTGAAGGAGTTCCCACATATGCGGAGCACTTCTTTGCCTGCTTTTCCTTCACTCTGTGGTTTGACTCGTCCCAAACCATCTCAATTTGGTTGAGGTCGGGGGATTGTGGAGGCAAGGTCATCTGATGTAGCAGTCCATCACTCTCCTTCTTGGTAAAATAGCCCTTACACAGCCTGGAGGTGTGTTGTGTCATTGTCCTGTTGAAAAACAAATTATAGTCCCAGTAAGCGCAAGATGGGATGGCGTATCGCTGCAGAATGCTGTGGCAGCCATGCTGGTTAAGCGTGACTTGAATTCTAAATAAATCACTGACGGCGTGGGGGTGCTTTGCTGGTGACACTATAACACCTCCTCCTCCATGCTTTACAGTGGGAATTACACATGCAGAGATCATCCGTTCACCCACACCACGTCTCACAAAGACATGGCGGTTGGACTCCAGACCAAAGTACAAATTTTCACTGGTCTAATGTTCAATGCTCGTGTTTCTTAGCCCAAGCAAGTCACTTCTTCTTATTGGTGTCCTTTAGTAGTGGTTACTTTGCTGCAATTTGGCCACAAAGGCCTGATTCACACTGTCTCATCTGCAGAGTTGATGTTGAGATGTGTCTGTTACTTGAACTCTGTGAAGCATTTATTTGGGCTGCAATTTGAGGTTGGTAAATCTAATGAACTTATCCTCTGCAGCAGTGGTAACTCTGTGTCTTCCTTTCCTGTGGTGGTCCTCACGAGAGCCAGTTTCATCATAGCGCTTGATGGTTTTTGCGACTGCACTTGAAGAAACTTTCAAAGTTCTTGAAATTTTCCGATTTGACAGACCTTCATGTCTTAAAGTAATGATGGACTGCCATTTCTCTTCGCTCATTTGAGCTGTTCTTGCCATAATATGGACTTGGTCTTTTACTAAATAGGGTTATATTCTGTAAACCCCCCCATACCTTGTCACAATACAACTGATTGGCTCAAACGCATTTTAACTTCTCTAGGGTAGGGGGCAGCATTACGAATTTTGGATGAAAAGCATGCCCAAATTAAACGGCCTGCTACTCGGGCCCAGAAGATATGATATGCATATAACTGGTAGATTTGGATAGAAAACACTCTAAAGTTTCCGGAACTGTTAAAATAGTGTCTGTGAGTATAACAGAACAGATTTGGCAGGCGAAAACCTGAGAAAAATCCATTCAGGAAGTATTTTTTGTTGGTTTTGTAGTTTTCTATTCAATGCCATTACAGTATCCATTGACTTAGGACGCAATTTGCAGTTCCTATGCCTTCCACTAGATGCCAACAGTCTTTAGAAATAGTTTTGAGTGGACCCTGAAGTGTCACAGAGCTTTTTCATGTGCAATCCCGAGAGAGTGCATTTCTTGTTTACCTTTTATATTGACGACCTTATTGTCTGGTTGAAATATTATAGATCATTTAGGCTAAAAACAACCTGAGGATTGAATATAAACATCGTTTGACATGTTTCTATGAACTTTACGGATACAAGTTGGATTTTTTTGTCTGTCCGTTTTGACTGTGTTTGAGCCTGTGGATTACTGAAGAAAACGCGCGAACAAAACTGAGGTTTTTAGATATAAAGAGACTTTATCGAACAAAGGGAACATTTATTGAGTAAATTAATGTCTTCTGAGTGCAAACATATGAAGATCATCAAAGGTAAGGGATTACTTTTATCTCTATTTCTGAGTTTTGTAACGCTTCTGCTTGGCGTTTGTAATAATTTGTCAACTGGGCTATGTTCTCAAATAATCGTAAGGTATGGTTTTGCCGCAAAGCATTTTTTTAAAATCTGACATCGTGGTTGGATTCACAAGAAGTTCATCTTTAAACCTATGCAAAATATGTTTTTTTCTGAATTTTTATAATGAGTATTTCTGTTTTCGAATTTGGCGCTCTGCAATCTCATTGGTTGTTGGCCAGATGGGACGCTAGCGTCCCACATACCCGGGAGAGGTTAAGGAAAGAAATTCCATGAATTATCCTTTAACAAGGTACATCTGTTAAATGAAATGCATTCCAGGTGACTACCTCATGAAGCTTGTTGAGAGAATGCCAAGATTGTGCAAAGCTGTCATCAAGGCAACGGGTGGCTACTTTGAAGAATCTCAAATATAAATTCTATTTTGATATGTTTAACACTTTTTTGGTTACTACATGATTCCATATGTGTTATTTCGTAGTTTTGATATCCACTATTATTCTACAATGTAGAAAATAGTCAAAATAAAGAAAAACCCTTGAATGAGTAGGTGTTCTAAAACCTTTGACCGGTAATGTAATTCCATATCTCTTTTGTATTTGTATCCTTCTTATGTTGAACAGTCATGCATTTTCCCTGCTTTGGTCTCAATTGCACATCTGCAAAAATGAGTTTCAGTGCTCAGCTGCCAATTCCTGAGTTTCAGTCACTCCATCCCAGAATCCAATTCCAAACCATATAGTATTAGGTTTGTGATCTTCCACTTATGGAGAGCGATTGTACTGAAAACATTTTTGAATAATGTCATGTTAGCTTTGCAATGTCAATAAAGTAAAGTGATATGACATTTTTGAAATGGTAACTATTCCTA
Source organism: Oncorhynchus masou masou (assembly GCF_036934945.1). Classification (NCBI taxonomy): domain Eukaryota; kingdom Metazoa; phylum Chordata; class Actinopteri; order Salmoniformes; family Salmonidae; genus Oncorhynchus; species Oncorhynchus masou. Next base: position 53,363,265 of record NC_088220.1, read on the forward strand.
TCCATAGTATACCTTTCAAGAATGGCTATTACATGTGAAAATAACCGTAATTGAGCCAGGGAAATAATGTGGTAAAATGCTATAAAGTAGCTACCTTCCTTGTGAAATATGGTTACGCACACTGTTGAATTACATTTCATATTACACCCACCATCTTCTTTTCCTTTGAGTTGATATTCCGTATAGCTGTTATAAGTGGGAAGTCTCAATCTGACAAATCACAGGATGCACTCTTCCTTTAGAGGTTCATTTCAGAAGCCATTGACTTCCTTCCTGGCAGAGAACAAGGACAATGGGATGATTGAATAAAATGGCTACGAGCTGATCCTTTCTGACACCTTTTCAATTTACAGGCAACAGCATTTCATCTGTCGGCGAGGAAAAAGGTGTAGGCGGTGCTGTTACAGGGGGAGACTTCCAATAATGTTACCTCTATCTTTCACCTCAATGAATAACACAACGGATTGAGGGATGTGATGCCCTCTATTTCCATGTAAATTGTGCTTGTTAGGTTGATTGGCTGAGATACAGTCAGGTTATTGATCAATTGTTGTGGTGATAGAAATGTTTGTTGCTAGAACTCAAGTATATTTCACTACTGACTATGCATCTTACAGGGGCCCATACTAAAACATTCAACTGGATGGAGCAAGGGTTAGAGACAGCCAGGACAACCGTTTTAATGGGGGGAACCTGGTTTCTAACAATGGGAACACAGATTTGGGGGAAGCACTAAGGTTTGCTTGTTAGAACTTCTCTTCAACTTTGCCTTGCCACTCTTGGCTGGGGAATATGGTGCACATAGGGTCTGCTGTAACGGCAAGGCTGCTTGAGAGATGGAATGGCAAAGATGCTTGAGAGCTGTCCAGGGTCCTGACTTCTCTAGCCTCTGTCTTCTGGTGGTGCTGAACAGACAGGTTGACTTCTCTGCATGTTGATCAACACCCTCTACATATACAGAATCTGGACTAAGGTGGCGACTAGCAGTGGGGTCAAGGAGAGACTGTTTATAGTGGTAAAATACACCAGACTAAACTTTCATAAATGTTCAATAGCATAGGCAGCAGAGGAGGAAGTTCTGCCCTGGTTGTTAGCTTAGCCAGATATACATTCTACAGCCCATCAATGTTTGGCATTTGGCTTACAGAAGGAATCCATGGAAAGTAGCCTTGATTTTACCATTTTGTAATTGCATTGACGATTATCTATCAAATTGATTTTCTTTTACAAAACAACGCAACAAGTCTTATTCAATTGCTAAAAAAAATAAGGCAATAAGAAAGCAAAACTGTCATTGCTATACGTTGCATGTATTAGCCAACAAGCAAAACACCTAGAATGGATAGCTGGCTAAGATCACAACTGGATGGGACTTCTTCTGCTCCATATTTTAACCTGATTCAAGCAGTTGCTATTTGTGATACAATTATTTTGTATCATCCTGTGCAGATCAAGACAGGTTAACCCTGGTAGCCAGGCAACTGATATACTTTAATAGCCATTGCGCCTCTATTGACTACTGTATCCCAATAGGCACAAATTGACTAGAAGCACTAAGCAAAAACACCCTTGTCTCAGAACACTCCATAAGAGGTCACAGAGGAAACATCCTCCATAAGACATGACAGAATCAGAGCTGTGTGTCTCCAGCACGAGCATGACTGATCTGGAGACACAGCAGTTCAAAATGTGGGCTAGCATGCATCGTTCACTCTCTCCCTCGCTCTCTCTGATGAGGGGCCTCAGCCCCAATCTGGAGGAAACTAAAGTGTTCCAGTCCAGTGTCCCAACCCCTGAGTACAGCGTATTCTCAATGCATCGTGGCCATGATGAATTACCTGTCCAAATGCATCCCACTCTCACAGTCGAATGCATCTCCAAACTCTACAACCAAACCCTCAGATGATGGTTTTCTGTTAGGAAAGCTTCGTCTAATGGCTGGTTTAAACAGAAGGAGATCAAAAAGGGGATCAAAAGCAAGACCCAGATGCAGACACAGGAGGCGGATAGTACGAGTCTCAGAGTTCATTAAAGGGGCAGGCAAAAGGGAAGTCAAGGCAGGCAAAGGGTCGCAGTCCAAATCAGAGTCAGGCAGGTACAGGAACGGAAGGCATTTGGTTGGTCAAAGCAGGCAAAAAGGTCAGAACTGGGAAGACTAAGAGCTGGTAGGACTTGACGGGACGAGACGAACTGGCAACAGACAAACAGAAAACACAGGTATAAATACACAGGGGATAATGAGGGGAGGCAACTGGTTTTGGGGGTGGAGACAAGCACAAAGACAGCTGAAACAGACCAGGGTGTGACACTATTATACAAGTATTATACAACTATTTTGCATCCAAAAATGCTTTTAGAGTGATTAATAAAATGTTATGGAGGTTTTACAGCAGGTTTTATAATGGGATTAAAGATAGTATTATTGGACTGTACACAGGTGGCCTGGAGAACGTGAGCCCATTCCAGCCCTCTGTGGAGTATCCCGTCAATGTGTATGTCCAGATAACATGAACACTATCTTACACTGTACACACACCCCGTTGAGCAGTCTGCATATACAGTGCTCTTTCAGATACCAAGTCGACTCATGAATTGTTAATGAAAGCATATATGCCAGGCATGATTTACATTGAATTCACAAGACTTGCTCTTTGAATCTATTTTCTGCCTCAAAGAGAAACATACAATTTCTTTGGTCATGCAAATATTGCATCTTCTTGGCAATAGACATCACTTCTAAAACATGAGATGTTTTTTTTATCCTTGATTTGATGTGTAAACTGTACTCTCTTATCACCTCGTCATGGTAAACTGGGATTATTTTGAACCACAGAACATTCCTATATGCTCCTGTACGTTTGTGCCAAACATTTCTAGCTCTCTGTTCCTAACTAACAGAAAGTTAACAACTCCCCCGTACTATTCCCCTCTCTACCACCATAAGAAGTGAGTTTAACAGTCATTTGGTTCAATAATTGTCTCTCTAATGACCAGCTTTCCGCATCAGCCCAGTCTGCCGCCGTGACTCAGTGGAAAAGAGCAGATGATTGGTTTATATAAGGCACATTGTGCTTTTCCATACTGCCTTATTTGCACAGCAAGCTCCCTCTGTGTCTCGGTTACATTTGTGTCCACTGACAGTCACAGCAGACTGACAAACACGTTATAGCCTTGAATAATTCACCTGTCACACATCTTCCAGACTCCAACCAAATTTGACAAGCAAACTGTAAACATCGTGTGTATTTAGAGTGTACGTCCTTGAGAATGTATTTCTAAACTTCACATTATTTACTGTATGTCATAACTTAATTTTTTTTGACTTCGCTCGTCATCTCAAAGCAATCCCCGAGGGATTCACGAGTTAATGTAAGATTGACATTTTTGTAATTTAGGATACGCTTTTATCCAAAGCGACTTACAGGAGCAATTAAGGTCAAATGCCTTACTCAAGGGCACCGACAGATTTTTCACCTCGTCTGCCGTGGGATTCAAACCAGCAACCTTTCGGTTGGCCCAATGCTCTGCAACCTGTCAACCTTTTGATCAGCCCCACATGAACATTCTCCCTAAAATGAATCGCCAAATGTGGAGTTTGTTTTGTTATAATTTTTTACTTGTGTACAAAGTTACGTTTTGTCCTTACGCCAAGTGAAAAATGGGATCCTGGCCTGACATACCTAATATAATATTTACTGGTTTAAAACAGTTTGATGGTTTGAGACATGGATTATTGACCAACTGTCAGAGAGAAATTGAGGAATTTGGAAAATGAAGCCGAGGTCCTCTAGCCAACGAAAACGTTGCAACATTTGAGCATTTGATTATTCAAATGTGGTGAGTATTTGTTTCAATTGGAAAATGGGATGGATTTTGATTTCCTATGGGTACTGCATGCAACAACACACTATTGGGTACTGCGGAACAATATGGATGCCCTGGCCCCTGGTTGCAATTAGCTTGGTCTCAGATCGGTTTGTGCTATTATGTCAATTCCTTGTCATACCAAACAAGGGTACCAGTCTGATACGACAAACAGATCTGGGACCAAGCTAATGGCACCCACAGTATCTGTGACCTGCTTCAGGAAGCTAGGCCATGTCACTACTTCACAAAAACAAATGTTTTTTGGGGGGGCAGAAATGCATTCTGGAACGTGTGAACTTTCATGTGCCTTAATAACAAACTTGTATTATATCTGTAAATACAAAATAAAATTGTTAAATTATGAGCCTTGTTGGTTTAGCCATGGAAAAAGTCAGGAACCTTCCCGCTAGCCATGATTCGCTGAGATAAAGGATGGGCTGGACATGCCAGGAGATGAGTTTGAATTGGTCTGCCATGTTGCATGCTTCTGTCTATAACGTGAGTTGCTCAATATGTGTTGATAATCCTTTCTACCACAGCTTTTTGGAAAGATAAATGATTTACTACTTTTCTCTACAACATTGATGCCCTGAATTTAGCAGGCACTGTCAACAGATCAGTTGGAAAAAGTTGCGATGGGCAACTGACTTGACACAACGCTAGCTAAACAAGATATAGCTACGAACAAAACGGAGTTAAATGGTTCCAGTCTGCCGTGAAGCATTCATCCAAGTAATGTATATGGGTAAGTCTAGCTACATTTTCAGGTATTATAAGTTTCTAATTTTGTCAGGAAGTAATTTTCATTGCAAGTTACAGCATATTCTTCTTTAAAGTTATGTGTATGATCTGTGTAGTAATATTATTTGAATCAGAAATCCATTTGCATTGCTAGTTATAGCTTAATGTTAGCTAGCTAGCAACAAAAATATAAACACAACATGTAAAGTGCTGGTCCCATGTTTCATGAGCTAAAATAAGATCCCAGAAATGTTCCATACACACAAAGTGTATTTCTCTCAAATTTTGTTCACAAATTTGTTTACATCCCTGTTAGTGAGCATTTCTCATTTGCCAAAATAATCCATTCACCTGACAGGTGTGGCATTTCAAGAAGCTGATTAAACAGCGTGATCATTACACAGGTTCACCTTTTGCTGGGGACAATATAAGGCCACTGTAAAATATCCAGTTTTGCCACAGATGTCTCAAGTTTTGAGGGAGCGTGCAATTGGCATGGTGACTGCAGAAATGTTCACCAGAGTTGTTGAACTGAATGCTCATTTCTCTATCATAAGCCTCCCCCAACATCATTTTAGAGAATTTCGCAGTACGTCCAACGGGCCTCACAACCGCAGACCACGTGTAACGACACCAACCCAGGACCTCCACATTTGGCTTCTTCACCTGCGGGATTGTCTGAGTCCAGCCACCCGAACAGCTGATGAAATGGAGGAGTATTTTTGTCTGTCACTTGACCAGATGATTACATGACGCATCAAATATGCCAGGTGTGTCTGCGGGTGATTACGGCCACCTATTATATTTCATGAATACAGTATGTGTACATGTCTAAACAATAGTGACCCATTCACTTAGCTAGATGAGGTTGGGGGTGGTTATAGCACTTCTTTCTCATGAACCATCAATTTAGATAAGTGTATCTGAGTAAGCGTCAACTAATAATTATCTGGACACTTTCTGTTTTTGATATTGCTACTCTGCAAATACGCAAGTAAACATTTCACTGCACCGTTTCCACCTTCTGTATCCTGTGCATGTGACAACTTAGATTTTATTTGATAGAGTGGGTATTTACTAGAGACGGTAGACTCAAAAAATGAGGGGTTCAACAGGGGTTCTTCTAAGATCTTCAAAGTTCTTTGAAGAACCTTAGGGTTCTTGGCACTGGAAATTGCCCCCAAAAGTTTTTTTTCCCCAAGAATCCCATAGGTGGGGTTCATTGAGGAACCTCCTTAGTTGATGGGGGGTTTTGCAGGATCCTACAGTGCCTTGCGAAAGTATTCGGCCCCCTTGAACTTTGCAACCTTTTACCACATTTCAGGCTTCAAACATAAAGATATAAAACTGTATTTTTTTGTGAACAATCAACAACAAGTTGGACACAATCATGAAGTGGAACGACATTTATTGGATATTTCAAACTTTTTTAACAAATCAAAAACTGAAAAATTGGACGTGCAAAATTATTCAGCCCCTTTACTTTCAGTTCAGCAAACTCTCTCCAGAAGTTCAGTGAGGATCTCTGAATGATCCAATGTTGACCTAAATGACTAATGATGATAAATACAATCCACCTGTGTGTAATCAAGTCTCCGTATAAATGCACCTGCACTGTGATAGTCTCAGAGGTCCGTTAAAAGCGCAGAGAGAAATATGGTGTTATTGTCTATTATGCATATTAATAATAATAACAATGGGGGGTTAGTTCAAACAATTTACCCCAAAACATTCTTCAAAAGTTTATTTGAGGATCCATTGAAAGGGGTTCCCATGCAGTTTCAATTTGAAGAAACCCTAAAGGATACTGCAGGAACCTTTTCTTTTCAGAGTGCAGTGTGAAGAACAACATGGCCTGCACCAAAGTCAGATTAGGATTAGATAGTGAAATAGAGTTTTTCCTTATTGTAGGCTACTACTTTTACCACTTTTTAGTCTTAATATTTGGTTGTTTACAGTAGGCGTACTGAAACATTCAAGGGCAATTTTCTAAAAAGTGGGGCTAGAAGTTTATCAAAGCAGAATTACTTTCCCATTGTTCCTCAATTGCAGTGTATGATATACCATTTTGTAGCTCTGAGTCTCTACTTTTATCCAAAGTAAAAAACACAATTTAAAATGTTGCAACATAGGACTAAATCCAGGTGTTGGTCCAAATATTGTTCAGTAGTACCCAACATTAGTGTGATGCATTAGGGTGTTGTCGCATACAGCAATCCCGATTCATTATGAATATGACACATTTGTGACAACACTTTTAAAAGTGAATTGGAGCTGGCCCACGAGCATCAACCAATATACGACCAGGTAAAGTGGGAGTTGAGACACCATGTAGAGATTGGTAGAGGACAATCTAAATTCGAAATGATTCAGTCAGCCAATAACTGTAACAATCCCACTCTACAAGGTCTCATACAATAATCGCATGGATTAAGCTCCAGTCCAAAGTTTAAAAAAAATAAAACGCACAATAGAATTTGAAAAATTCACCAGACTGAAATGGCTCCTGCAAGTCTCTCATTTATTTGTCTATCGTCTCCTTCGTCTTTTGATTGAAAGCAGCATTCAGAAGCTATCAGGAGTGAAGTCCCGTATGTGTCGTGGCTAAATGTTGTTAATATTCTAATTTTGATCCATAACCTGTCAGAAAGGGTGTTTTGACATGATGGTAATTGGGGGAAACATTTAGTAATAGATTGTAGTAGAATAACTGGAGAGAATAATTTGTTCAACCCATTTTAATTCATTCATTGGTGCCTTCATTCATTTACAGTTTCTAAAAATGTATCCTCAAAACATACGTCTTGGCCAAAAACACTTTCCACACACACACACACAGCAGATCTACAGAGAAAACACATTCGGTAGAAAAAGTAGCAAAACTCCAACAGGCTCGAAACGGTATGGATGTTACTTACAGTAACTGACAGCCCTCCTAATTAATTTTCTCATTTTAATTTACTTGGCCATTTCCAAAGATTGATGATAGGATTACACTATCCCAGTCCTAGGAAGAACCAAAGTGTCTTTGAAAGAGCCTCAGACGACTTACATGTGTCTCTTCCTCATTGCTCTCTGAAGGGGTGTCGTTGGGAATTATTTTGTCTGATCACAGTAGCCTTTTATGTTTAGTGCCTCTAGTCCTAACAGAAGGAATGTGCTTAAAATGTACAGAAATCCAGTATCTGGTTTTTCCATATAGCTTTCAAAAAGCTCTGAATACTTAGCCATGATCAACTCTGTTTGGGTTATCGATCTACTCTAGACTTGAGTAACATATAGTGCTCGTCTGACTCCACAAACTTCTTAGGGCTTGGCGTCCCGCCAGCGGGACACCTGTCGACAACTTCTGATGAAATTGGAGGGTGCGCAATTCAAATAAATAATAAATAAAATTATGGATATTAAACATTTAGGTACATACAAGTGACTTATATCGGTTAAAAGCTTACATTTTTGTTAATCTAACTGCAATATCTGATTTACAATAACCTTTACAACGAAAGCATGCCATGCGATTGTTCGAGGACAGCGCATCACATCAACATTTTTCTACCAGCACAGGTTTCATAAATTCACAAATAGCGATGAAATATTCACTTACTTTTTGAAAATCTTCCTCTGATTTGCAATTCAAAGGGACCCAGCTACAACATGTGGTGTCGTTTTGTTAGACAAAATCCTTCTTTATATCCCAAAAAGTCAGTTTCGTTGGCGCCATCGATTTGAGTAATCCACTCGTTCAACATGCAGAGAAAGAAATCCAAAAAGCTACCGCTAGACTTTGCTAAAACAAGTCAAAATACATTTCTAGGTAATCCTCAGGTACCCTAAAATGTAATTAAACTATAATATTTCATACGGAAAGAAGTATGTTCAATAGGAAAGCGATATTAGCAGGTGCGCGTCCTCTTCATCACGCGCGTACAGACTGATTTTAGTACTGATTTCCCAGTACTAAAACTCATAATTCTTCCTCGTTTTGGAAGAAACCAGCCTGAAACCTTGATCAAAGACTGTTGACATCTAGTGGAAGCCATAGGAATTGCAATCTGGGAGCTGGATTTTGATATGCCCCTATACCTTCCATTGTAAGAGCATGGTCCCGCTCTCAAAAAAAAACCCCAATCTGGTTGGCTTTTCTTTGGATTTTCTCCTACCGTATCTATTGTGTTATAGTCTCATGCATTACTTTAACATTTCTACAAACTTCAAAGTATTTTCTATCCAATGGTACCAATTACATGCATATCCTGGCTTCTGGGCCTGAGTAACAGGCAGTTTACTTTGGGCCCGTCAGTCAGGTGGAAAAAAGGGACCCTAGCCTGAAGAATGAGTTTTTCCTTCATGGCTAACTTGATGGAATTGTCTGCATGCAGTTTCAGGCTATCCTTATTCCTTTGATTGAAGTAGGCCGTGAAGCAATCACTGCTGAAGGCAATTATCATAAGCTAAAATGAGGGGAGGAGGGCTCACAATAATGGCTGGAATGGAATGGAGTGAACGGAATCAAACACGAAAACCATGTTTGATACCGTTCCATCAGGTCATTATTATGAGCCGCCATCCCCTCAGCAGCAAACTGCAATTTGTCATTACTCGAAGATTAGTGCTTGGGGCGGGCAACCTGAAAGATCTCAGAGAAGCATAGTCAGTGAAAAAGTCTTAAGATAAATGGTCTTAAAGAAGGGGAAAAAAACCTGAACACTCTTTTGAGTGTTCCTTTGAGTAGACTCACTATGGCCATAAAATTCAAATCTGTACCTTCGAAAGCCAATTCCACTGCTTTTTAAACTCTTCACCTCCAATCGGGGACTGATTTAGACCTGGGACACCAGGTGTTTAAAATGAATTATCAGGTAGAATAGAAAACCAGTCGTACTCTGGACCTCCATGGTAAACTTTGAGTACCCCTGCAATTTGGGTGGTCTCCCACAATTCCTAAGCACTTTGTTCACACCCCCTCAAATAGATGCCACTCAAATTGCATTCACGTGTTTGTCACACTGAGCCTGTCTGTATGGTTGTGAACAGAGGGAAATGTAGATTGACCCCCCCCCCCAAAAAAAATGGGATCCAGCCATGAAAAATGCAAACCACGAAAGGAATAGCAGTAGACACTTTGGGATTTTGTGTCCGACAATTTCGGATGAAGCTAATGCTTTTCCAATGGGAGTCATTCATTGTCCAACAAAAAACACAAACGTTCTGTCTTTTGGCAGATGCAGTTCGTCTGAACTTGTCCATCTGCATTCATTCAGCTAACATGTCACATTTTAGTAATTTAGCAGACACTCTTATCCAGAGCGACTTACAGTGCATACATTTTAATACTTTTTTCATACTGGTCCCCCATGGAAATCAAACACACAACCCCTGCGTTTTGAGATTGTCCCCATCATGGCAGATTCTTTTTAGGTCTCAATTGTCCTATTTGCGTTCAAAGACAAGGTTTGGGTATTTCGATGACCGTTTTCAAAATCATGTTTCTTCCAAACAATAGTGCACAAACTATATATATATATACACACAGTTGAGGTCAGAAGTTTACCGACACAAATACATTTAAACTCAGTTTTTCACAATTCCTGAAATGTAATCCTAGTAAAAATTCTCTGTCGTAGGTCAGTTAGGCTCACCACTTTATTTTAAGAATGTGAAATGTCAGAATAATAGTAGAGAGAATGATTTCTTTCAGCTTTTATTTGTTTCATCACATTCCCAGTGGGTCAGAAGTTTACATACACTCAATTAGTATTTGGTAACATTGCCTTTAAATTAAATTGTTTAACTTGGGTCAAACGTTTCAGGTAGCCTTCCACAAGCTTCCCACAATAAGTTGGGTGAATTTTGGCCCATTTCTCCTGACAGAGCTGGTGTAACTGAGTCAGGTTTGTATGCTTCCTTGCTCGCACACGCTTTTTCAGTTCTGCCCACATATTTTCTATAGGATTGAGGTCAGGGCTTTGTGATGGCCACTCCAATACCTTGACTTTGCTGTCCTTAAGCCATTTTGCCACAACTTTGTAAGTATGCTTGGGGTCATTGTCCATTTGGAAGATCCATTTGCGACCAAGCTTTAACTTCCTGACTGATGTCTTGAGATGTTGCTTCAATATATCCACATAATTTTCCTATCTCATGAAGCCATCTATTTTGTGAAGTGCACCAGTCCCTCCTGCAGCATAGCACCCCCATAACTTGATGCTGCCACTCCCGTGCCTCACGGTTGGGATGTTGTTCTTCAGCTTGCAAGCCCCCCCCTTTTTCCTCCAAACACAACGCTGGTCATTATGGCCAAACAGTTATATTTTGTATCATCAGACCAGAGGACATTTCTCCAAAAAGTACAATCTTTGTCCCCATGTGCAGTTGCAAACCGTAGTCTGACTTTTTTAAGGACATTTTTGAGCAGTGACTTCTTCCTTGCTGAGCACCCTTTCGGGTTATGTCAATATAGGACTCGTTTTACTGTGGATATAGATACTTTTGTACTCGTTTCCTCCAGCATCTTCACAAGATACATTGCTGTTGTTCTGGGATTGATTGGCACGTTTCGCACCAAAGTACGTTCATCTCTAGGAGACAGAATCAGTCTTCTTCCTGAGCGGTATGACGGCTGTGTGGTCCCATGTGTTTATACATGCGTACTATTGTTTATATAGATGAACGTGGTACCTTCAGATGTTTGGAAATTTCTCCCAAAGATGAACCAGACTTGTGGAGGTCTACAAATTGTTTCTGAGGTCTTGGCTGATTTATTTTGATTTCCCCACGATGTCAAGCAAAGAGGCACTGAGTTTGAAGGTAGGCCTTGAATACATCCACAGGTACACCTACAATTGACTCAAATGATGTCAATTAGCCGATCAGAAGCTTCTAAAGCCTTTTCTGGAATTTTCCTTGGTGGTTAAAGGCACAGTCAACTTAGTGTATGGTAACTCCTGACCCACTGGAATTGTGATACATTGAATTTCAGTGAAATAATCTGTCTGTTAACAATTATTGGAAAAATGACTTGTGTCATGCACAAAGTAGATGTCCTAACCGACTTGCCAAAACTATAATTTGTTAACAAGAAATGTGTGGAGTGGTTGAAAAACAAGTTTTAATGACTCCAAACTAAGTGTATGTAAACGTCCGACTTCAACTGCACATATATAAATACATTTGACAGTAGCTTTTTGAGGCAGGCAATATATTATCCCATGATGTTCCCTTATTAAGGAGACAACCATTACGCTGTTACAGGCTTTGTTTTTTTCATTTATATCTTGAGTTTGGATGTTAGGTTAGTTCTTGGGGGACACTGATTGGTGTTGCCTCATTAGTCAGAATGTGTTACACCTGTGCTGGATTGTCCATCTCGTTAGTCGGAAGGCGTTTCAACCTTGCTGTCCCAGGTGATGTTTAAGATGTGGCTGGCCCAGTGCTCCAGTTGTCTTGAGAGATGTGGAGGTAATGCCTTAGGTTGGTTCTCCTAATCCTATATCTGATATTCCCTTTTCTTTGCTTCCGGTCTAAGTTTGGTGTGGGTTTTTCTTTTGTTAGCCTCTAACTGGGCAAATGTATTGGGTGCTAACGGTGGGTGTTTTATGTCCCAGTTGTTAAAACTCACCTGTTTCATTTTAATTGTTGTCACTGACTCTTTTAGTTTCCCCCTTCTGTGAGTGACTTTTTGGGTTTTTTTTCTTGTTGGGGAATGTAACAACCCCTTAACCCTTGAGTCTATTGATGCACAGTTTAATCTAGAGAAATCTGGGATTTTGCATGGGTTATGCCTCAATCCACCGCATCCACCTATGTCGGCCTTCCGCATTTGTGGTGGAAGGTGCTGCAATACAGCGGTTTTTGTCAGACCATGAGACACCCCGGAAATCCTTATTATCACAATGTGGGTAGCATCCGAAAAGGTTTGGCCAGAAGTCAGTAATGCTGATGTGTCAACTGTCTGTAGCATCCAAACCTTTTGGGCTACAAACTAATATGACCTCAATGTGGGAAGGGGAGTCTCTCATGAACAGGATGGTGTTTTGCTCTACTTTTATCTGCACACAAATAAGAAACTAACATACTGTTTCACACATTGTCACGTGACATGTTTGTGTTGAGCATGCAGGCTGTGGTGTGCTCATGGTTATTTATCACTATGACCAGCATGTCTTCAATGAAATCGAAAAACCATGCGAGTCAGAGTGTCAGAGAGCCACACAACACATGAGAGGTGTTGCTGAAAGAAATTATTTATACAGACAACTGAGAACTTGATGATAATTGACTGCAGTCCTTGGCCAGTTGCTCTTAGATGCATCATAATGGGATGCCTTTGCATGCTAGACTGCAGGGATCTCATTGATTACTATATCAGACAGAAATACTATTCAGCCTTGAATGTGAATGGTGTACACACAAGGGTTCTCTAGCAGAACATGCATCATGAAAAGCTTGTGGTTCACATGGTGGTGTATAACAGGTAGAGAACAATATTCAATAAGGTGTTACGCATCACATCCAGACATCCTCCTGAGCCACTTTTGTTTTTCTTTTCAATGATTGAAGCTGTAATGTCTTTGGCATTCATACTTAACAAATGACTAGGATCTGAGCATAATTGAATTCAGCAACACCAGTCATTTAGCTCACCAGGGTTCACAAGAGGAAACCGATGTAGAAGCAGGAATACAACGACACGTTCAGGCAGCATCTGCTTTCATTGCCATCACAATCTAGTAAGATTCAGTAAGAAAAATACATTCTTCATCACACAAAAAAGACAGTTGCCACACTGAATAAAATTGCAGGATTAGGATTAGCCTCGCTGTCAGTCGTGGACATGTACAACGGTAGATGAGAGGACCGTATTGGGTAGGCAGTAGAGAGGGATAGAGCACAATAAAGGTAAGAGAATGTTACCTCTCCTCTCTGCGCCGCCACTCTGCCTGTCTGTTCCTCTCACTCTCACAGGCCATTTTCTAGTGAGTAAGGTCCCCTGGACTTTGATTAGTCTCAAGTGTCTTCACAAACAGCCCGCCTTCACCTTGCCTGCAGGATGAATGAAGAAGGTCTCTAACCAAATGTCACTATTGGGATTCCACAGATTTCTGTGCTGCTTTCCTCCTCTCCTGTCCTCTGCCAAGTATCACCTCTGGTAGGGACACAATTTATGTAGTACAGAGGACTGTTGTTGGTTTACAGAGGGTAGCCAAAGGTCACTGCTGTGTGGCTGTTGAAGGGTTCATAGTAGGTAGCTAGAGATCTCTTTCTACTAGTATGGGTTATAGTATGTTTTTGGACTATATTTTGGAAATAATGGTATTATCATTGATTGCACATCACATGCCACAAGAGAATCAATCTGGATTAGTTTCTGATATAACTGTGTGCATTTGCCCTGATTTATTGTCTTGGTTTTGTAGTAGCTAATGCATCAGAGAGACCTGGAAGTAATGGCTGGAGTAGCTACAGCCCTGTTAAGAGGCAAAATAGAGCATGGAAGTATGTAAAGTGGATCTAGACACCGAGACACACATTCCTTACAATATGTCAGATGTGAAATCATTAATCAAATTTAACAGGTCATGTCAGATGTTATGCGATGTTTCAGAATGCTATTCTCGACGACAGGCACTCATGTGACTGTCAATCCATAAGGCGTTGCTGAAATACAAATTCAATTGCGCAATAAACAGTTGGAACCGAGGCTGACCGGTTACACCCCCGTTCAGCATGAGTCCTATCCTTATCTATATCAGAAGAGTATATCAGACTTCCTTTTCTAGGTACTTGCTTAACCACTAGGTGGCATTGAAGGACGAGGAGAGGTTAAGCGCTGAAGCGCACAACTCGTCGTGATCGCAAAAAGGCTGCGTTTAGAGCTCGCGCACTTGAGTGAGTTGTATAGTGCTCTGCAGCATTAGGACACAGCCTTGGAGCTATACGCCCGCAGCATCATTTCTACCAACAGACGATACTGCCTGCGCACGAAATTATTGCTAGAGACCTGCAGTAGACGTCCAGGAGAGGTTTTGGAGCTGACGAGGACAACATGAATTGCTTCTGGATACACACAATTTGGATCCCGGGGTTCTTTTTCTTCTTTGGATTTCAAGGTACGGGTTGCAATCGAGTTAAATTTTTTATATAATTATGTTACATTATCAGACACATTGCGTTTTTCAGTTTGGAGTTAGAGGAATTCCTTTTATGTACCTACGCCTGCTGAGCCTCTGCTTTTGGAGCTGCTCCCTCTGTCTAAGACTTATTATTTATCCCACGTATTTATGACGTTCATCCTTGCCGATTTTATTGCTCTCTTGACACGGTGTACTTACGCGCACAGGGAAGTAGGCTACACTTTTACACACGCAGAGGGGGAGATATTGAAAAGTACTTGAAGATAGCGCCCATACGATTCAGAGTGGGTGGTGGAGGAGGAGGAGACGTTCAGTTGCGAGAGTTCAAGCCACCAATTATTATATTATTTCTGAAGTTACTTTTCTGCGATGTCCCTGCTGAATTTGAGTCTTGTTGCGATATTTTTTCTATACTCTCTTTGTGGTTGTAGAACTGACATTCCTCATGTCTGACTGAGAATGATTTTAGTATCCTTCGAATCTGACAGCTTCATCTGTCACCAGTGGCGACCCTTCATTCAGGGAAGGTGGTGCAACAAAACAATAACGTTATTTTGAGATTAATGTGTCACACATCACTTTGCAAACAATGTAATAAATTAATAAATGGAACAAAAAAATGTGTTAATAAATCCGCATACAAACGTGGTCTCTTTTGCTTTCTTGAGTAAGGCAGCTCCAAAAATGCAAAAATGCAGGTGTTTCAGCATAGCTCAGTACTTTCTGTGGTGGTAGGGCAGCCAGCAGAAAATACAGAGCGTAGGGGTTGGTAATGTTCTCTAGTTGCGCCGTGATTGGCTCAGTGTTCTGTCACTCATGGGGACACTACATCATCGCCAAATCTAAGGGTAAAGCTAAAAAATTCAAGCCCCTTGTTCTGCCATATTATTACATTAGAAGTGCCCATCCAAGAAGGCTCAGGGTCAATGGCCACAGATAAAATGATGTCAAATCACGTTATATCTACAGCAGCTTTGATTGGACTGATCATACTTTCAACATCATACTTTCAATATCTAGCTAGCAAGCGAGCAGTCATTATTATGTGTCAAGTCGACAATCTACTGGCAAATCCATTTTAATCCTGGTCATATGAAGAGAAATAATAGATCAAATGTATCGGTGCTTATCGGCCATTGGACAGAAACATTACACAACAAGTTAGAAATGGCAAATTCAACAGTAAGTGGTCTGGAAGGAATCAATGGCTAACTGCAAGCATTGCAAAGCAATCACTCGCCTGTTATTCAGTGGAGTGGCTGTATGGTCCCAAGTCTGGGTTTAAGGGTCTCTTTTCCAAGCTATATTTTCCAAGCTATAAACATTAAACATCGGCCATGGTGTCAATCCAGCATGACTTCTGCCCGCTCAAAACAACAGAAAACTCACTGGGAAATCTGATTTCAGTGAGTTCAAGACAACTGGGAACTCGGGGAAAAAAATAAGCTCCAACTGGGAAAATACGTTTTGAACGGTCATCCAACTCGGACTTGAGCTCCGACCTGAAGATCACTGACATCATCATGATTCAACCTGTTTTTTTCTGAGTTTCCAGTTGTCTTGAAAGCACCATAAATCCAGAGAATGCCAGACTTTGATGACAAAATTTGCCCACGAAGTACCGCCGCGCCACCTTCCTGTTTAAGTGAGCACAGCACAACAAGGTGAGTCCAAAAATGTATTGTTTGCTGCTGCATAAATTCTGTAATATGCCAGGGAGATATGTTACTCTAGCTAAGAAAGTAATATTAAGTGTATGTTGTGTAGTAAGCTGTTAGTATCCCATGTGCTTCACCCTAATAATTTGGTCCCGTTTCACCTTCTAATTTTGCGTCCTGTTCTGATTTGGTGGTGCACATGTAGCCTGTTTTAGAGAAATGTAATATTGTAAGAGCTCATTGTCTGCTTACATGCCCCCTTTATTTATCCTACGGCCCTTACTGGTGTAATAATGGCCCATGTTCCGAATTGTCGCTGTACATTTCCAAAGTGTTGAACAAATAGTTATATTGACTACGTCCATCCTAGCTCGCTCATTAATGTCTTAATTGAAATGACGGATTGTCACTTATCTGCTCGTCATCCACTTATGCCATAGTTTGTACATTTAAATTGTCAGTAGAAACAACTTTGTTTATGCATAACAGCAATAGGCCTCCCTTGAACATATTTCTGGTATTGTACTAAGGTAATGTCCACTATTATGTAATCCCTCTCTTTCCACAGTTCCTTATGCCTGTGCACATCCCTAATGGCCTGATGGCAGCATCCCACTTCTAACACTAATGTAGCAAATTTGAGGGATAGCCTCCACAGGATTTGAACCAGCCTAATTCTAAAATTATTTAAATAAATGTTTTTCCTCATCAACGCAATAGCCCATAATGGCAAAACAAAAACTGGTTTAGACATTTCTGCAAATTTTATTACAAATAAAAAAACGGAAATACCTTTTTTTACATAAGTATTCATAGCCTTTGCTATGAGACTAGAAATTGACCTCAGGTGCATCCTGTTTCCATTAATCATCCTTGATGTTTCTACAACTTGATCGGAGTCCACCTATGGTAAATTCAATTGATTGGACATGATTTGGAAAGGCACACACCTGTCTATATAAGTCCCAACAGTTGACAGTGCATGTCAGAGCAAAAACCAAGCCATGAGGTCGAAGGAATTGTCCATAGAGCACAGAGACAGGATTGTGTCGAGGCACAGATCTGGGGAAGGGTATTAAAAAATGTCTGCTGCATTGGTCCCGAATAACACAGTGGCTTCCATCATTCTTAAATGGAAGAAGTATGGAATCACCAATACTCTTCTTAGAGCTGGCTGTCCGGCCAAACTGAGCAATCGGGGGAGAAGGACCTTGGTCAGGGAGCTGACCAATAACCCGATGGTCACTCTGACAGAGCTCCAGAGTTCCTCTGTGGAGATGGTTGTCCTTCTGGAAGGTTCTCCCATCTCTGCAGCACTCCACCAATCAGGCCTTTGTGGTAGAGTGGCCAGACGGAAGCCACTCCTCAGTAAAAGGCACATGACAGCCTGCTTGGAGTTTGCCAAAAGGCACCTAAAGACTCTCAGACCAGGAGAAACAAGATTCTCTGGGCTGATGAAACCAAGATTGAACTCTTTGACCTGAATGCCAAGTGTCACGTCTGGACGAAACCTGGTACCATCCCCATTGTGAAGCATGGGGGTGGCAGCATTATGCTGTGGGGATGTTTATCAGCGGCAGGGACTAGTAGACTAGTCAGGATCGAGGGAAAGATAAACAGAGAAAAGTACAGAGAGCCTTGATGAAAACCTGCTCCAGCGCGCTCAGGACCTCAGACTGGGGGTGAAGTTTCATCTTCCAACAACCCTTTACACACAGCCAAGACAAAGCAGGAATGTTTTTGGGACAAGTCTCTGAATGTCCTTGAGTGGCCCAGCCAGAGCCCGGACTTGAACCCAATCGAACTGGTCTCTGGAGAGACCTGAAAATAGCTGTGCAGCGACGCTCCCCATCCAACCTGACAGAGCTTGAGAGGATCTGCATAGATGAATGGGAGAAACTCCCCAAATACGGGAGTGCCAAGCTTGTAGTGACATACCCAAGAAGGAGCTTCAACAAAGTACTGAGTAAATGGTCTGAATAATTCTGTAAATGTGATATTTCAGTTTTTTTTCATGATACATTTGCAAAAATTTAAAACCTGTTTTTGCTTTGTCATTATGGGGAATTGTGTGTAGATTGAGGGGGGGGGAATATAGTCAATATAATAAAAAGGCTGTAACGTAACAAAATGTGGAAAAAGTCAAAGGATCTGAACACTTTCCAAATGCATTGTATGTACTTTGGATGGTGTCCATAACGACAGTGTCCCTGTTTACACATTTCTGGGCATCTGGATTGATGAAAATCGGTCTTTTTAAAAAGCATATCAATGAGTTCGTTAACTTCTTGGAACTCTAGGGGCGCAATTTCATTTTTGGATGAAAAACGTTCCAGTTTTAAACAAGATATTTTGTCACAAAAAGATGCTCGACTATGCATATAATTGCTACTGTTCGAAAGAAAACACTCTGACGTGTCCAGAAATACAAAGATCTTCTCTGTGCGTGCCCTTTAACGTGAGCTTCAGGCAAAACCAAGATGAGATGGCATCCAGGAAATGACAAGGATTTTTGAGGCTCTGTTTGTCATGATCTCCTTATATGGCTGTGAACGCAAGAGGAATGAATCAACCCTCTCTGTCGTTTCCCCAAGGTGTCTGCAGCATTGTGACGTATTTGTAGGCAGATCATTGGAAGATTGACCATAACAGACCACATTTACCACGTGTCCGCCCGGTGTCCTGCGCCGAAATTGGTGCGCAAAAGTCACCTGCCAGTATTTTTCCAAGGAATACAGAGAGGAAAGCAAGCTTCCACGAACTGCATGTCAATGAAGAGATATGTGAAAAAACACCTTGAGGACTGATTCCAAACAACGTTTGCCATGTAGTTAATCCGGAAAAAGTTTTACGTTGTAGGTGACTGCATTTTCGGTTCGTTTCAGTAGCCAGGCGCAATGTAGAAAACGGAACGATTTCTCCTACACACAGACGCTTTCAGGAAACACTGCGCATTTGGCATGTGACTGAGAGTCTCCTCATTGAAAACATCAGAAGCTCTTCAAAGGTAAATGATTTTATTTATTTGGTTATCTGGCTTTTGTGAAAATGTTGCGTGCTACATGCTACACAAAATGCTATGCTAACTTTGCATACTCTTACACAAATTAGTCCATTTCTATGGTTCAAAAGCATATTTTGAAAATCTGAGATGACAGTGTTGTTAAGAAAAGGCTAAGCTTGAGAGCAGATGCATTATTTTCATTTTATTTGCGATTTTCAGAAATCGTTAACGTTACATTATGCTAATGAGCTTCAGGCTATAACTGTATACAGGTTTTTTCATAGCCAAACGTGAACAAAACGGAGCGATTTGTCCTACACAAATAATATTTTTTGGAAAACTGCACATTTGCTATGTAACTGAGAGTCTCCTCATTGAAAACATCCGAAGCTCTTCAAAGTTAATGATTTTATTTATTTGGTTATCTGGTTTTTGTGAAAATGTTGCGTGCTAAATGCTACTCAAAATGCTATGCTAGCTTTGCATACTCTTACACGAATTAGTCAATTTCTATGGTTCAAAAGCATATTTTGAAAATCTGAGATGACAGTGTTGTTAAGAAAAGGCTAAGCTTGAGAGCAAACGCATTATTTTAATTTTATTTGCGATTTTCAGAAATCGTTAACGTTGCGTTATGCTAATGAGCCTGAGGCTTTAGTCACGATCCCGGATCCGGGATGGGGAGTTTCAAGAGGTTAAGCTGAGAATAAAAACGCCTTCTTCTATAGAAATGGGTCCTGCTTCTCGCTAAATAATAAAATGCAAATTATTCAGTCGACGTTCCTATCGGTGCTAGACTATGGCAACATTATCTATATGAACGCAACTGCCACTTCATTAAACCCATTACATGCAGTTTGTCATAGGGCACTATGCTTTATTATGGCCCAAATTGTTAGTACTCGTCACTGCATTCTTTACCAGAAAGTTGATTGGCTCTCTGATGTCACATAGGTTGATACATTGCTATGATTTCATTTAAAACGCCCTTTAACAAAAGTCCTGCTATACCTAACGTCTTTAAGAACTTTTAGACACACTGTACGAGTTACAGCAACCGGTCTCAGGGATGGTAACTCTGAGTTGGGTAAATCAGCTTTTAGTTTTCTTGCACCTTATTTGTGGAATAATCTTCAAAATGGTCTTAAATTTGAGGTTTTGGTGCCGCGAGGGCAATTCAGAAAGCTTATTACTGATGAATGTTTGTTTTTTATGATCGTGTTTTTCTTTCTGCTTGCATTTTGTATTACCTCATGAAGCTGGTTGAGAGAATGCCAAGAGTGTGCAAAGCTGTCATCAAGGCAAAGGGAGGCTACTTTGAAGAATCTCAAATATATAAAAAAATATATATTTTGATTTGTTTAACACTTTTTTTGGTTTCTACATGATTCCATATGTGTTATTTAATAGTTTTGATGTCTTCACTATGTCACGCCTTGGTCTTAGTATTTTGTGTTTTAGTTTATTAGTTAGTCAGACCAGGGTGTGACATGGGTTATTATGTATTGTGTTTTCTTATTGGGGTTTGTAGTAGTTGGGATTGTAGCTGATTAGGGGTGTGTGTGTTTAATAGGTTGGCTGCCTGAGGCAGTTCTCAATCAGAGTCAGGTGATTCTCGTTGTCGCTGATTGGGAACCGTATTTAGGTAGCCTGGTTTTCGCTTTGCATTTCGTGGGTGATTGTTCCTGTCTCTGTGTTAGTTTCACCAGTCAGGCTGTAATAGGTTTCACGTTCTGTTTGTTGTTTTTGTATTTATTAGTTATTCGTGTATAGTTCGTTCGTTTGTCTTCCTAATAAACATGAGTAACTTACACGCTGCATTTCGGTCCGACTCTCCTTCAACAAAAGAAGAACGCTGTTACACACTATTATTATACAATGTAGAAAATAGTCAAAATAAATAAGTAGGTGTGTCCAAACTTTTGATTGGCACTGTAGGTAAATTAAATAATTTAAAGGAAACATTTGTATTATTTACTATCCTAGTGGATATAAGTATTATAAGCATATCTTGTGAAATAAGCTTCATGTAAAATCATTGTCAAAAGCACAAGAGATACTGTTTCATGACTAACAGGTGCTGTTAGATTACAATATCATTTATCTGCCAGTTTGGAACAGTGTAAACAATACTAAATCAAGTTTAAGTAATAAAAAAGTAAAGCCTTTAATATAGCAACTTTTAAAAACAGATTGATTTGGGAAATCCAACATTTTGCGGTTGCATGAGGCTTGGTGATCACAGACTCAGTAGGATTTTAAACAAACAATCTAATGGGCAACAGAAGAAGGAACGGTTTAGGGCTGAGTGACTCACTCATTCCTGGCTTTCGTTCAAAATACGTTATATTATAACGCAGGATTAAAGACATATTCTTTCTGATGCAGTCTCCTCTCACTACAGCTAATTTCGTTAGAATTATTATGTGGATTATAATACATTAATATATTTGTAGGGGTTGATGGATTTTTTTGTCAGGGTTAATCTGGTCTGTGATACTGAGTTAGAAATGTAAAACGTCAGACTACTTAAGCATCGAATACTTGGCAAGTTTGCCCTTTTATGGCCATTAGGCTACACTTTACAATAGGACTCAACTTTGGCTGACCGCAGCATCTATTGGTAGTCTAAACTGTGGCACAAATTGGGGAATTTTTCACACCTAGCTGAGCTATTAGACTATCCTTTTGTAAATGAATAGAGGTGTCAATGTTTCAGTTAGTCTCTCTCCTATTGCACTAGAGTCCTGCACCAGGCAAAAATTAATCAGCTGGCGGGTGGTCCCGGAGTTGAGAGAACTTTGGTAAATATAATGGCGCACTTCCTCTTGGCATAGGATCCTTGTGCCTTTACAGCCTATTGCATAAACAACGAGTGGATGTTATCCACCACGGAGTGGGACAGTGCAGCTCAAAACTGCAGATAACAGAAGACCAGCTATTGAGATAGAATACTTGTGGATCTTGTTGATTTCCTCTATCGCGTCGAGGCCTAATGTCCACCTGGTATTTGTGTGGTTCCAAAGGATAAAGCCTCACCTACAGATGGATGTGTGGTTTCAGCCATCTGCGAGCCTGTGACCAGGCATGGTGGATAACGTCCTTTTCCTGCGCAGCAATTTGTAGAAATTCAGTGATGAATGGACTGTTTTTGAAGTAGTGTTTTGGTATATTTATTTGTTGTCTAATATTAGAAGGCTCTTTAAAGCGAGTGAGTTGTCAATGTGCAGCATTGCATTGTGAAATATATCTGTTCTTAATTCATGGTGTGGTTTGTTTTTAGCCAAATTTTGAATAGACATGCAGACAAATTAATGTCGGTAAATAGGAAAATTAGCCTAGGGTCTGTAGTCATAAAAACAATTAGGCTAACTAAATTTATATATTGTTGGGTAATGGATCAGCTCTCGGAACTCATTGAGGTGGCTTCTATCTTCAATATAATCATTCGTTCAGAATGTTAAACCCATAGGTTTTAGGCCTATTTACTTTTTAATCCGGCTGTCTGCAGTAAATTAAATTAGATTACCAGGTTAATTTTTCATTTAGATTATAATAATCCATGCCTTCTGAGAATGTTAAAGTCCAAAAGTTAATGGTGGTTTAGAAATTTGGCTGTCAGAAGTATTACAATGGAAATGAACTTTTTAATCCGGCTGTCTGCATATTTTAAGAAATGGCATATAGTTTTCTCGTCAATCACCTTGAAAAAAACGTATACTTAACTTTATCAACCAATGTCACTCTTTAAATGCTTTATTAATCCAAATGTTGAAAGTGCATGTGGGCGCTAGAGAGAAACAAAATGGTGCAGTTTGAGGCCATGTGACGGAGAGGGATGTGGGCGCTGGAGATGGGGTGTGTGAGCAGGTGGGTCAGGGCAGGTGTTATGTAGTTGTTGTTTGTATGTGTATGTTTTGTATTATCTAAAAAGAGCAAATAAAATCATACAAAGAAATTAAGGAAAAATGACAAGCTTGCAACACGCATCTGATTATTCATTTACGAATAGGATTTATTTTGTTTACATTCTTCATTGTAACCACAATGTCACAAATTATTGAACACACAACATGAGCAAAATAAGTTATTCAAAACATTTCTATATTAAAGACTATCAGAAAGAATGTTGGTACTTATTTATTTTGATCCAAAGCCACAAATGAGTGAGTCACACAGCTTTATGCAGCAAAATAGCCTACTAAATAGGCCAAGCCTAAACTAATATATAAAATTGCCTAAATAAACTAGTACATTTAATAAATAAATGAAGTAGCTCAGATCATGAAATTATGGGCAACCTTTTTCACCTCCCTATCCTCGCTGGACTCTCGTTCATTCTGTCGTGTCTTTGGCTATGCCGGATTAAGTGATATGATATGCTATTCTATAAAATAATTTCTCTGTAATTAGTATTACCTGATTAAGCTAATCAGGTAGATAATTAACTAGAAAGTCGGGCACCACAAAATAATGTTAATAGAGCTGTTAACTTCCGAATAAACTCTTAAAGACCTAGTAATCTTTTACATCAATTGCAGTCAATATTTAATCATCACCTTATTTAGTCTCATCTGAAAGTTGTAAATTCTTGGTTCTCTTCACGAACCCTGGCTAACAAGTTGAATCAGTAATAAAAAATGTGGTTTAATTATTACTAAATACCTAACTAATCACACAGAATTACATGTACACAGAATGTATCATACATTGATGACAAATTGTGTCATAAAGAAAAAATCCCTGGTGGATGGAGCCGACATGACAGCTGGTTACACAAAGAGAGGGGGTTTGGGTTTGAGTGAAAGAGCGGGAAGACTGAGGAACAAAGGGAGAAGCAATGCCATCGTAAATACAGTATCTTATGCATTCTAAATTACCGCCCATTTGAAAAAGGAGAATGCAATACATTTTTACTCTGAGCTGCGCTTCAGTAGATGGGAGGCCGGGTGGTCCAGCATGGATCTCTGGTCCTCTGAAGAATATCTGGTGGTAGAATGGATACTTGGTAGTACCGTTGTCGTGTGGTATCACAGATACACTGTCCGTCCACTCCTAGCCCACATCTACAGTTTCTGCGCTAACATGACGGCTCTGAGGTATCACTTCTTTAGTGAATGAGAGTTCAAAGTTCATACCAAGTTGCAATACTTTAAGCTCATGCTATTGCTATGTTCTGGCTGGTATTGTCGAAATTCATCCTTCCGGGGTGTAGGTTGTCACGTTGAAATTCAATGTTAATTTCGTTAGCTTCTCTAAGGTTGGCTTAGTTCTGTAGGTGGTCTTTGTCCTTTCAACGTGGGGACCTCAAGTCCACACGTCCTTGGAACAGCTTATTATCTGAGCCCTTTTAATGTAGGACTGTCGCCAAACGTCCTCGGAACAGAAAGTTACTTTTTCGTCAAGGGCTTTATATAGGAGGGGAGAGAAGGGCGTGTTTCATAGTTTATAACCAATGTCTGTTCACATGGCAGGCAGGGCCACTGATTTGAGCATAGTTCACTCATGAAAACCAATTCTCTCATTTGGAAGCTAAAATTACATTTCATCTTTTCACATATAGTTTCATATTTAAAAATGTAAATTGCACAACAATTCCATGTAAATCTGATAACTAGAATGTGTAGACTTTCCAAGATACAGTTTGTCATCCTATCATCTGTAACGGTTTTCATGCGGTGAAGGAGAGTGGACCAAAATGCAACATGTAGATTGCGATCCATGTTTAATGAAAAAACGTAAAACACGAATCAATACAAATACTACAAAACAAAAAGAACGTAACGAAAACCGAAACAGCCTATACTAGTGTAAACTAACATAGAGACAGGAAAAAGGACACTAAGGATAATCACCCACAAAACACACAAAGAATATGGCTACCTAAGTATGGTTCCCAATCAGAGACAACAATAATCACCTGACTCTGATTGAGAACCGCCTCAGGGAGCCATAGACTATGCTATACACCCCACACAACCCCAAGACGAAACACACCACAAATAAACCCATGTCACACCCTGGCCTGATCCAATAAATGAAGATAAACATAATATATTTAGACCAGGGCGTGACAGAACCCCCGCCCCCTAAGGTGCGGACTCCCGGACGCACATCAAAACAATAGGGAGGGTCCGGGTGGGCGTCTGTCCATGGTGGCAGTTCCGGCTCTGGCGCGGGACGTGGAACCCACTCTATAAATGTCTTAGTCCCCCCTCCTCGCGTCCTAGGAGAGTCCACCTTCGCTGCCGACCATGGCCTAGTAGTCCTCACCCAGAACCCCACTGGACTGAGGGGCAGCTCGGGACTGAGGGGCAGCTCGGGACTGAGGGGCAGCTCGGGACAGAGGGGCAGCTCGGGACAGAGGGGCAGCTCGGGACAGAGGGGCAGCTCGGGACAGAGGGGCAGCTCGGGACAGAGGGGCAGCTCGGGACAGAGGGGCAGCTCGGGACTGGGGGGAAGCTCGGGACTGAGAGGAAGCCCAGCACTGAGAGGAAGCCCAGCACTGAGAGGAAGCCCAGCACTGAGAGGAAGCTCAGGCAGGTAGTTGGCTCCGGCAGATCCTGGCTGGCTGGCGGATCTGGAAGATTCTGGTTGACTGGCGGATCTGGAAGAGTCTGGTTGACTGGCAGATCTGGAAGCGTCTGGTTGACAAGCAGATCTGGAAGAGTCTGGCTGACTGGCGGATCTGGAAGAGTCTGGCTGACTGGCGGATCTGGAAGAGTCTGGCTGACTGGCATATCTGGAAGAGTCTGGCTGACTGGCATATCTGGAAGAGTCTGGCTGACTGGCATATCTGGAAGAGTCTGGCTGACTGGCATATCTGGAAGAGTCTGGCTGACTGGCGGATCTGGAAGAGTCTGGCTGACTGGCGGATCTGGAAGAGTCTGGCTGACTGGCGGATCTGGAAGAGTCTGGCTGACTGGCGGTTCTGGAAGAGTCTGGCTGACTGGCGGATCTGGAAGAGTCTGGCTGACTGGCGGCTCTGGGCAGACTGGCGGCACTGGGCAGACTGGCGGCACTGGGCAGACTGGCGGCACTGGCGGCGCTGGGCAGACTGGCGGCACTGGCGGCGCTGGGCAGACTGGCGGCCCCTTGCAGACTGGCAGCTCTGGCTGCTTCATGCAGACTGGCCGCTCTGGCTGCTCCATACAGACTGGCAGCTCTGGCTGCTCCATGCAGGCTGGAAGCTCTGGCTGCGCTGAACAGGCAGGAGACTCCAGCAGCGCAGGAGAGGAGGAAGGCTCTGGCTGCGCTGAACAGGCGAGGCGCACAGTAGGTCTGATGCGTGGTGCTGGCACTGGTGGTACTGGGCCGAGGACACGCACAGGAAGCCTGGTGCGGGGAGCTGCCACCAGAGGGCTGGGGTGTGGAGGTGGTACTGGGTAGACCGGACCGTGCAGGCGCACTGGAGCTCTTGAGCACTGAGCCTGCCCAACCTTACCTGGCTCGATGCCCATTCTAGCCCGGCCAATACGAGGAGCTGGAATATACCGCATCGGGCTATGCACCCGCACTGGGGACCCCGTGCGCACCACTGCATAACACGGTGCCTGCCCGGTCTCTCTAGCCCCCCGGTAAGCACAGGGAGTTTGCACAGGTCTCCTTACTGGCGTAGCTCTACTCCCTGTGAGCCTCCCCCAAGAAATTTTTGGGGCTGACTCTCGGGCTTCCTTGCCAACCGTGTTCCCTCATATCGCCGGCTCCTCTCTCCGGCTGCCTCTGCTCTCCTAAGTGCCTCCACCTGTTCCCATGGGAGGCGATCTCTTCCAGCCAGTATCTCCTCCCAAGTGTAACAACTTTTGCCATCCAAAACGTCTTCCCATGTCCATTCCTCCTTTCGCTGCACCTGCCTGTTAACGCGCTGCTTGGTCCGTTTGTGGTGGGTGATTCTGTAACGGTTTTCTGTAGGCAAAGGAGAGTCGGACCAAAATGCAGCGTGTAGATTGCGATCCATGTTTAATGAAAAAACGTAAAACATGAATCAATACAAATACTACAAAACAAAAAGAACGTAACGAAAACCAAAACAGCCTATACTAGTGTAAACTAACATAGAGACAGGAACAAGGACACTAAGGACAATCACCCACAAAACACACAAAGAATATGGCTACCTAAATATGGTTCCCAATCAGAGACAACGATAATCACCTGACTCTGATTGAGAACCGCCCCAGGCAGCCATAGACTATGCTATACACCCCACACAACCCCAAGAAGAAACACACCACAAATAAACCCATGTCACACCCTGGCCTGACCCAATAAATGAAGATAAACATAATATATTTCGACCAGGGCGTGACATCATCAGTATTAATGTCTCAGACGCCAACTGATCTGGCATCATATCAAATCAAATTTATTTGTCACATACACATGGTTAGCAGATGTTAATGCGAGTGTAGCGAATGCTTGTGCTTCTAGTTCCGACAATGCAGTAATAACCAACGAGCAAAGTGCAGTAGATGGTATCGAGTACAGTATATACATATGAGATGAGTAATGTGGGGTACAGTGCCTTGCGAAAGTATTCGGCCCCCTTGAACTTTGCGACCTTTTGCCACATTTAAGGCTTCAAACATAAAGATATAAAACCGTATTTCTTTGTGAAGAATCAACAACAAGTGGGACACAATCATGAAGTGGAACGACATTTATTGGATATTTCAAACTTTTTTAACAAATCAAAACCTGAAAAATTGGGCGTGCAAAATTATTCAGCCCCTTTACTTTCAGTGCAGCAAACTTTCTCCAGAAGTTCAGTGAGGATCTCTGAATGATCCAATGTTGACCTAAATGACTAATGATGATAAATACAATCCACCTGTGTGTAATCAAGTCTCCGTATAAATGCACCTGCACTGTGATAGTCTCAGAGGTCCGTTAAAAGCGCAGAGAGCATCATGAAGAACAAGGAACACACCAGGCAGGTCCGAGATACTGTTGTGAAGAAGTTTAAAGCCGGATTTGGATACAAAAAGATTTCCCAAGCTTTAAACATCCCAAGGAGCACTGTGCAAGCGATAATATTGAAATGGAAGGAGTATCAGACCACTGCAAATCTACCAAGACCTGGCCGTCCCTCTAAACTTTCAGCTCATACAAGGAGAAGACTGATCAGAGATGCAGCCAAGAGGCCCATGATCACTCTGGATGAACTGCAGAGATCTACAGCTGAGGTAGGAGACTCTGTCCATAGGACAACAATCAGTCGTATATTGCACAAATCTGGCCTTTATGGAAGAGTGGCAAGAAGAAAGCCATTTCTTAAAGATATCCATTAAAAATGTTGTTTAAAGTTTGCCACAAGCCACCTGGGAGACACACCAAACATGTGGAAGAAGGTGCTCTGGTCAGATGAAACCAAAATTGAACTTTTTGGCAACAATGCAAAACGTTATGTTTGGCGTAAAAGCAACACAGCTCATCACCCTGACCACACCATCCCCACTGTCAAACATGGTGGTGGCAGCATCATGGTTTGGGCCTGCTTTCCTCAGCAGGGACAGGGAAGATGGTTAAAATTGATGGGAAGATGGATGGAGCCAAATACAGGACCATTCTGGAAGAAAACCTGATGGAGTCTGCAAAAGACCTGAGACTGGGACGGAGATTTGTCTTCCAACGACAATGATCCAAAACATAAAGCAAAATCTACAATGGAATGGTTCAAAAATAAACCTATCCAGGTGTTAGAATGGCCAAGTCAAAGTCCAGACCTGAATCCAATAGAGAATCTGTGGAAAGAACTGAAAACTGCTGTTCACAAATGCTCTCCATCCAACCTCACTGAGCTCGAGCTGTTTTGCAAGGAGGAATGGGAAAAAATTCAGTCTCTCGATGTGCAAAACTGATAGAGACATACCCCAAGCGACTTACAGCTGTAATCGCAGCAAAAGGTGGCGCTACAAAGTATTAATTTAAGGGGGCTGAATAATTTTGCACGCCCAATTTTTCAGTTTTTGATTTGTTAAAAAGTTTGAAATATCCAATAAATGTCGTTCCACTTCATGATTGTGTCCCACTTGTTGTTGATTGTTCACAAAAAATACAGTTTTATATCTTTATGTTTGAAGCCTGAAATGTGGCAAAAGGTCGCAAAGTTCAAGGGGGCCGAATACTTTCGCAAGGCACTGTATGTAAACAAAGTGGCATAGTTTTTAAAGTGGCTAGTGATACATGTATTACATAAAGATGCAGTAGATGATATAGGGTACAGTATATACATATACATATGAGATGAGTAATGTAGGGCATATAAACATTATATTAAGTAGCATTGTTTAAAGTGGCAAGTGATATATTTTACATACATTTCCATCAATTCCCATTATTAAAGTGGCTGGAGTTGAGCCAGTGTGTTGGCAGCAGCCACTCAAAGTTAGTGGTGGCTGTTTACAGTCTGATGGCCTTGAGATAGAAGCTGTTTTTCAGTCTCTCGGTCCCTGCTTTGATGCACCTGTACTGACCTCGCCTTCTGGATGATAGCTGGGTGAACAGGCAGTGGCTCGGGTGGTTGTTGTCCTTGATGATCTTTATGGCCTTCCTGTGACATCGGAGTGGTGTAGGTGTCCTGGAGGGCAGGTAGTTTGCCCCCGGTGATGCGTTGTGCAGACCTCACTAACCTCTGGAGAGCCTTACGGTTGTGGGCGGAGCAGTTGCCGTACCAGGCGGTGATACAGCCCGACAGGATGCTCTTGATTGTGCATCTGCAGAAGTTTGTGTGTGCTTTTGGTGACAAGCCGAATTTCTTCAGCCTCCTGAGGTTGAAGAGGGGCTGTTGCGCCTTCTTCACAACGCTGTCTGTGTGGGTGGACCAATTCAGTTTGTCTGTGATGTGTACGCCGAGGAACTTAAAACTAACTACCCTCTCCACTACTGTCCCATTAATGTGGATAGGGGGGTGTTCCCTCTGCTGTTTCCTGAAGTCCACAATCATCTCCTTAGTTTTGTTGACGTTGAGTGTGAGGTTATTTTCCTGACACCACACTCCGAGGGCCCTCACCTCCTCCCTAATCAAGCCTACCACTGTAGTGTTGTCCGCAAACTTGATGATTGAGTTGGAGGCGTGCATGGCCACACAGTCGTGGGTGAACAGGGAGTACAGGAGAGGGCTCAGAACGCACCCTTGTGGGGCCCCAGTTTTGAGGATCAGCGGGGTGGAGATGTTGTTACCTACCCTCACCACCTGGGTGCGGCCCGTTAGGAAGTCCAGTACCCAGTTGCACAGGGCGGGGTCGAGACCCAGGGTGTCGAGCTTGATGACGAGCTTGGAGGGTACTATGGTGTTAAATGCCGAGCTGTAGTCGATGAACAGCATTCTCACATAGGTATTCCTCTTGTCCAGATGGGTTAGGGCAGTGTGCAGTGTGGTTGAGATGAGGATTACCAGCTTACCGAAATATGGTTCCGTTCCCAACTTTTCATGTCACCAGACTCTCTCTGTGTTAACCAAGGGATTTCCAATAGTCACATCGGTAGAGTAGAGAGGAGAAAGGGGAAAGGTATTTATGGGGGTCATAAACTTTCCCCACTCAGGCCAATGTCATGACAATTCAGTTTCTTTTTCACATCAGCAAAGAAGGACCCTGTTTCAGAAACTCACTTCATATAGAGGGTCTCACTCTTTCACACTGTGGTAAATAAAGCCAGTTTGTTATTTTAAATGATTTCTGCCTGTTTTTAGAGGCAGAGAAACCAAAAGCCCAAACGTACCTTTTAAAAAAAAATTGTCTGCCCAAGTGTAAGTGCGCCATTGTATTTACCCAAGTTCTCTCTCAACTCCGGGACCACCCACCAGCAATTATTTTTTTGCCTGATGCAGGACTCTATTGCAAGAGAAGAGACTCTTGGACTGAAACATTCACACCTCCATTAATTCATGAAAAGATGATCAATTTGTGCCACAGTTCAGAGTACCGATGTATCAGCGTTATAACTTCCCCTTGTGATAGTGCAGTGCAATGATAGAATGACGCAATTTACCACAATCTGCCACCATCACAAATGTTTGCAGCATAAGCTAAAAATAATAATTGAGGAACCACTATAATAGCAACAGTGCGCCTAGAAAAATGAATGATTCAAGCGTTAATATCTTACATTTCTTATGGGTGTGGCTGCATTTTTCAACTTAGGCGCACACGTGCTCCTTGTAATAAAGGTCAGCGTAGAGCCCTCACTAGGTCTGTCTACATTTAACCACAGCAGGAGAGACACAGCAGCATTTTGACATTGATCTCCAACAGAAGATGCTTAACTGTATGTATGCTTAACCAGTCTGGCCATGTCTCACGCCTTGGGGCGGTGTCATAGTTCGGTGGTGTCGACCACATCGGGCCCACCTCGCTGGCCCACTTTTCCTCTTCATCTAACTTTCAATTACCCTTATTAGTCTATTAAAATAATGCTCTTTTGTTTAATGAATTGGGGTAGGCAGGGAAAGATGCTGCTCTAAATGCCAATGGTTCATTTCTCTGTGGAGATGGAGCCCCTTCTGAGTGCAGTGCAGCCAACACGGTTAACTAGTGATGAAACTGCACCATAGATTACTATCGTAGTCAGGAGAAGGTCAAGTTTTTAGTATGGCTGCTTCATATAGCACATACAATACTATACAATAGTGTATTGTTCCCGTATATTAAAAAAGAACCATGACTTTGCAGTTGAAAAATAGGAAGAAAATAACAGTTTGGCCTTAACAGTTGAAGTTGGAAGTTTACCTACACCTTAGCCAAATACATTTAAACTCAGTTTTTCACAATTCCTGACATTTAATCTTAGTAGAAATTCCCTGTTTAGGTAAGTTAGGATCACCACTTTATTTTAAGAATGTGAAATGTAAGAATAATAGTAGAGAGTGATTTGTTTCAGGTTTAATTTCTTTCATCACATTCCCGGTGGGTCAGAAGTTTACATACTCAATTCATATTTAGTAGCATTGCCTTTAACTTGTTTAACTTGGGTCAATTGTTTCAGGTAGCCTTCCACAAGCTTCCCACAATAAGTTGGGTGAATTTTAGCCCATTCCTCCTGACAGAGCTGGTGTAACTGAGTCAGGTTTGTAGACCTCCTTGATCGCACACACTTTTTCAGTTCTGCCCACAAAATGTCTATAGGATTGAGGTCAGGCTTTGTGATGGCCTCTCCAATAACTACTTTGCTGTCCTTAAGCCATTTTGCCACATCTTTGAAGTATGCTTGGGGTCATTGTCCATTTGGAAGATCCATTTGCGACCAAGCTTTAACTTCCTGACTGATGTCTTGAGATGTTGCTTCAATATATCCACACACTTTTCCTATCTCATGAGGCCATCTATTTTTTGAAGTACACCAGTCCATCCTGCAGCAATGCATCCCCACAACATGATGCTGCCACCCCCATGCTTCACAGTTGGGATGGTGTTCTTCAGCTTGCAAGCCTCCCCCTTTTCCCTCCAAACATATGATGGTCATTATGGCCGAACAGTTTTATTTTTGCTTCATCAGACCAGAGGACATTTCTCCAAAATGTACGATCTTTGTCCCCATGTGCAGTTACAAACGATAGTCTGGCTTTTTTATGGCGGTTTTGGAGCAGTGGCTTCTTCTTTGCTGAGTGGCCTTTCAGGTTATGTCAATATAGGACAATATAGAACCTAACGTTTTACTGTGAATATAGATAATTTTGTTCCTGTTCCCTCAAGCATCTTCACAATATTCTTTGCTGCTGTTCTGGGATTGACTTGCACTTTTCGCATACTAAAGTACTTTCATCTCTAGTAGACAGAACGAGGCTCCTTCGTGAGCGGTATGACAGGTGCGTGGTCCCATGACGTTTATACTTGCGTACTATTGTTTGTACAGATGAACTTGGTACCTTCAGGCGTTTGGAAATTGCTCCCAAGGATGAACCAGACTTGCGGAGGTCTGCAATTTTTGTTTCTGTGGTCTTGGCTGATTTCTTTTGATTTTCCAATGATGTCAAGCAAACAGGCACTGAGTTTGAAGTTAGGCCTTGAAATACATTACATTACATTTACATTTAAGTCATTTAGCAGACGCTCTTATCCAGAGCGACTTACAAATTGGTGAATTCACCTTCTGACATCCAGTGGAACAGCCACTTTACAATAGTGCATCTAAATCATTAAGGGGGGGGGGGGGGTTGAGAAGGATTACTTATCCTATCCTAGGTATTCCTTGAAGAGGTGGGGTTTCAGGTGTCTCTGGAAGGTGGTGATTGACTCCGCTGTCCTGGCGTTGTGAGGGAGTTTGTTCCACCATTGGGGGGCCAGAGCAGTGAACAGTTTTGACTGGGCTGAGCGGGAACTGTACTTCCTCAGTGGTAGGGAGGCGAGCAGGCCAGAGGTGGATGAACGCAGTTCCCTTGTTTGGGTGTAGGGCCTGATCAGAGCCTGGAGGTACTGCGGTGCCGTTCCCCTCACAGCTCCGTAGGCAAGCACCATGGTCTTGTAGCGGATGCGAGCTTCAACTGGAAGCCAGTGGAGAGAGCGGAGGAGCGGGGTGACGTGAGAGAACTTGGGAAGGTTGAACACCAGACGGGCTGCGGCGTTCTGGATGAGTTGTAGGGGTTTAATGGCACAGGCAGGGAGCCCAGCCAACAGCGAGTTGCAGTAATCCAGACGGGAGATGACAAGTGCCTGGATTAGGACCTGCGCCGCTTCCTGTGTGAGGCAGGGTCGTACTCTGCGGATGTTGTAGAGCATGAACCTACAGGAACGGGCCACCGCCATGATGTTGGTTGAGAACGACAGGGTGTTGTCCAGGATCACGCCAAGGTTCTTAGCGCTCTGGGAGGAGGACACAATGGAGTTGTCAACCGTGATGGCGAGATCATGGAACGGGCAGTCCTTCCCCGGGAGGAAGAGCAGCTCCGTCTTGCCGAGGTTCAGCTTGAGGTGGTGATCCGTCATCCACACTGATATGTCTGCCAGACATGCAGAAATGCGATTCGCCACCTGGTCATCAGAAGGGGAAAGGAGAAGATTAATTGTGTGTCGTCTGCATAGCAATGATAGGAGAGACCATGTGAGGTTATGACAGAGCCAAGTGACTTGGTGTATAGCGAGAATAGGAGAGGGCCTAGAACAGAGCCCTGGGGGACACCAGTGGTGAGAGCGCGTGGCGAGGAGACAGATTCTCGCCACGCCACCTGGTAGGAGCGACCTGTCCGGTAGGACGCAATCCAAGCGTGGGCCGCGCCGGAGATGCCCAACTCGGAGAGGGTGGAGAGGAGGATCTGATGGTTCACAGTATCGAAGGCAGCCGATAGGTCTAGAAGGATGAGAGCAGAGGAGAGAGAGTTAGCTTTAGCAGTGCGGAGCGCCTCCGTGATACAGAGAAGAGCAGTCTCAGTTGAATGACTAGTCTTGAAACCTGACTGATTTGGATCAAGAAGGTCATTCTGAGAGAGATAGCGGGAGAGCTGGCCAAGGACGGCACGTTCAAGAGTTTTGGAGAGAAAAGAAAGAAGGGATACTGGTCTGTAGTTGTTGACATCGGAGGGATCGAGTGTAGGTTTTTTCAGAAGGGGTGCAACTCTCGCTCTCTTGAAGATGGAAGGGACGTAGCCAGCAGTCAGGGATGAGTTGATGAGCGAGGTGAGGTAAGGGAGAAGGTCTCCGGAAATGGTCTGGAGAAGAGAGGAGGGGATAGGGTCAAGCGGGCAGGTTGTTGGGCGGCCGGCCGTCACAAGAAGCGAGATTTCATCTGGAGAGAGAGGGGAGAAAGAGGTCAGAGCACAGGGTAGGGCAGTGTGAGCAGAACCAGCGGTGTCGTTTGACTTAGCAAACGAGGATCGGATGTCGTCGACCTTCTTTTCAAAATGGTTGACGAAGTCATCTGCAGAGAGGGAGGAGGGGGGGGGGAGGGGGAGGAGGATTCAGGAGGGAGGAGAAGGTGGCAACGAGCTTCCTAGGGTTAGAGGCAGATGCTTGGAATTCAGAGTGGTAGAAAGTGGCTTTAGCAGCAGAGACAGAGGAGGAAAATGTAGAGAGGAGGGAGTGAAAGGATGCCAGGTCCGCAGGGAGGCGAGTTTTCCTCCATTTCCGCTCGGCTGCCCGGAGCTCTGTTCTGTGAGCTCGCAATGAGTCGTCGAGCCACGGAGCGGGAGGGGAGGACCGAGCCGGCCTGGAGGATAGGGGACATAGAGAGTCAAAGGATGCAGAAAGGGAAGAGAGGAGGGTTGAGGAGGCAGAATCAGGAGATAGGTTGGAGAAGGTATGAGCAGAGGGAAGAGATGATAGGATGGAAGAGGAGAGAGTAGCGGGGGAGAGAGAGCGAAGGTTGGGACGGCGCGTTACCATCCGAGTAGGGGCAGTGTGGGAAGTGTTGGATGAGAGCGAGAGGGAAAAGGATACAAGGTAGTGGTCGGAGACTTGGAGGGGAGTTGCAATGAGGTTAGTGGAAGAACAGCATCTAGTAAAGATGAGGTCGAGCGTATTGCCTGCCTTGTGAGTAGGGGGGAAGGTGAGAGGGTGAGGTCAAAAGAGGAGAGGAGTGGAAAGAAGGAGGCAGAGAGGAATGAGTCAAAGGTAGACGTGGGGAGGTTAAAGTCGCCCAGGACTGTGAGAGGTGAGCCGTCCTCAGGAAAGGAGCTTATCAAGGCATCAAGCTCATTGATGAACTCTCCGAGGGAACCTGGAGGGTGATAAATGATAAGGATGTTAAGCTTGAAAGGGCTGGTAACTGTGACAGCATGGAATTCAAAGGAGGCGATAGACAGATGGGTAAGGGGGAGAGAGAGAATGACCACTTGGGAGAGATGAGGATCCCGGTGCCACCACCCCGCTGACCAGAAGCTCTCGGGGTGTGCGAGAACACGTGGGCGGACGAAGAGAGAGCAGTAGGAGTAGCAGTGTTATCTGTGGTGATCCATGTTTCCGTCAGTGCCAAGAAGTCGAGGGACTGGAGGGAGGCATAGGCTGAGATGAACTCTGCCTGGTTGGCCGCAGATCGGCAGTTCCAGAGGCTACCGGAGACCTGGAACTCCACGTGGGTCGTGCGCGCTGGGACCACCAGATTAGGATGGCCGCGGCCACGCGGTGTGGAGCGTTTGTATGGTCTGTGCAGAGAGGAGAGAACAGGGATAGATAGACACATAGTTGACAGGCTACAGAAGAGGCTATGCTAATGCAAAGGAGATTGGAATGACAAGTGGACTACACGTCTCGAATGTTCAGAAAGTTAAGCTTACGTAGCAAGAATCTTATTGACTAAAATGATTGAAATGATACAGTACTGCTGGAGTAGGCTAGCTGGCAGTGGCTGCGTTGTTGACTTTGTAGGCTAGCTGGTAGTGGCTGCGATGTTGACACTACACTAATCAAGTCGTTCCGTCGAGTGTAATAGTTTCTACAGTGCTGCTATTCGGGGGCTAGCTGGCTAGCTAGCAGTGTTGATTGCCTTACGTTACCTTAAAAGAACGACAATAGCTGGCTAGCTAACCTAGAAAATCGCTCTAGGCTACACAATTGTCTTAGATACAAAGACGGCTATGTAGCTAGCTAGCTACGATCAAACAAATCAAACCGTTGTACTGTAATAGTTTCTACAGTGCTGCTATTCGGGGGCTAGCTGGCTAGCTACGTTAAAAGAACGACAATAGCTGGCTAGCTAACCTAGAAAATCGCTCTAGACTACACAATTGTCTTAGATACAAAGACGGCTATGTAGCTAGCTAGCTACGATCAAACAAATCAAACCGTTGTACTGTAATGAAGTGAAATGAAAATGTGATACTACCTGTGGAGCGACGCGGAATGTAGACCGGGTAGTTGGAAGTTCAATTCGGTAGAGGTTGGCTAGCTGTTGGCTAGCTAGCTAGCAGCATCTCCTACGTTAAGGACGACAAATAGCTAGCTAAATGGCTAGCTAACCTCGGTAAATTAAGATAATCACTCTAAGTCTACACACTCTAAACTACACAATTATCTTGGATACGAAGACAGCGAAGACAACTATGTAGCTAGCTGACACTACGCTAATCGAGTCGTTCAGTTGAGTGTAATAGTTTCTACAGTGCTGGTGGACAGTGGACGTTAGCTAGCTGCTTAGCTAGCTGCTGGGCAGATAGCAGTGAAGACTACGTTAGGACGACGAAATACGATAATTATGCAATTATCTTTGATACAAAGACGGCTATGTAGCTAGCTAAGAAGAAATTGCTAAGATTAGACAAATCAAACCGTTGTACTATAATGAAATGTAATGAAAAATGTAATGAAAAGTTATACTACCTGCAGACCGAAGTGTAGATGCGACCGCTCGCTCCAACCCGGAACCAGTAATGCTACATCCACAGATACACACAATTTACTCAAATGATGTCAATTAGCCTATCATAAGCTTATAAATCCATGACATAATTTTGGGGAATTTTCCAAGACGTTTTAAGGCACAGTCAACATAGTGTATGTTAACTTCTGACCTACTGAAATTGTGATACACTGAATTATAAGTGAAATAATCTGTCTGTAAACAATTGTTGGAAAAAATGTCTGTGTCATGCACGAAGTCGATGTCCTAACCGACTTGCCAAAACTATAGTTTACGTGGTTGAAAAACACTTTGGAGTGGTTGAAAAACACTTTTTAATGACTCCAACCTAAGTGTATGTAAACTTCCGACTTCACCTGTACATTATTACCTCAATTACCTCGACACCGGTGCCTCCTGTATATATTTTGTTATTTACTGCTGCTCTTCAATTATTTGTTATTCTTATATATTTGTTTATTTTTATAGGTATTTTCTTCACTACATTGTTGGTTAAGGGCTTGTAAGTAAGCATTTGTATTCAGCGCATGTGACAAAAACAATTGTATTTGTGCCATGCATTGTCTTTCTTTTCTGATGGAAAGTATTAGGACCCTTGAGCTACAGTTGTTTAAGGGTGTTCATGCATTGCTGTTAATCCTTTCAGAGGAGAAATGTATTTTGTCACTAATCCAGAGATGGCATAGCAGAATTGGAATAGGATAGCCGTGGATAGAATTGAATTGATTTCTTATTTTTCTGTTCATCCAAATAATTGCATTTCATGTGGTGATCAATGCACACTAGGCCCCTGGGAGGAACACAATTGTGAAATATGCTTATTCAAAGGAAAATAGTACAATTTCCTCGTAAACAAGAGAACGCTCCTTAGATTCTGTAATCTGCTTGGAATGGCCTCTAGGATTGGCCCCAAAACAGCCATGGACAGAGAACTAAGAAGCATTACCCAATACCCATTAAATAAACCTTTAGAATTTCAGGCACATAGGGAATACACACTCATTCAGAAATTAACTGGAAAGATTGAGTTCAACAGTCCGAATAATTAATGCAATCAGAAGACTTGTATGATGCTCTCTCTCGCCGGGCCTTTCACTGGAGTCCACGATGATCTCTCTTTGGGGACTAGTGATTTTCTTCCCCACTGTGGTGTCCACAGACTCCCTCTATTGAAACTGATTCGACTGAATTGACTCCAGTGTGTTTTGTTGGGTCTTCTTGTATTCCAACCATGTCTCTGTGGTTGGTTTTAGGCAGAATGTGCTGGGGGTTTCTCTTACGTAGGGCTGTTGCGGTGACTGTATTACTGCCACACCGGCGGTCACAAGTCATGAAGGCAGTCAAATTCCACGTGACCATTTAGTCACGGTAATTAGGCTTCTCCAAGCTCTGATGCTGCTGATGGTCATCAGTAGCCTACCAAACTTGCTAACTGCCTGGTATCAGCACTGTCTGTATAATCACTCTGACATCAATGCAAATATAATCGAAAATCTAATCAATCACTTAATGAGAGCCCATTAGCTAATTTTGCGCAACATTTCTACAGGCTATGCAATTGTGTGAGAACTGAGTGATGGCCTCTATTATAAAGAGAAGGATCCCATCAGCTTTTTATAGGCTTGGCCTACTATTTATTTCTCAACTTTCCTAATATTAAGCACATTGCTTCTCTTTTCAACAGGGGTACAGCCTACCTGGCTGGATTATATATGGAGCCCAGCGTAAGGCAAGAAACAATGCCTTTTTTTGTGCAACTTTTTGAAATTGTAGTCGCACACCTCATGTAGCCTAGCTCATAGGCCTATGCGTTTTGATAAGGTTTGTATCACAACTAAAGTGGCCAAATAACTTCTTAAAATGAAGCACACTCATCCACTCCACAAGGGTTCTAGAGCCTAACAAGCATACAGTACATAAGCAGTGTGTTTCAAGTTTGGGGAAGATCATTTTCACCATAAAAATGCACCTTTTTATAATAAAAGCATTACATGAAATTTTTTAATTTGCAGTCACTTTTGATAATGGTTTTCCCAGTAATGGAACATTTGTGCTTATAGCCTACTGCCGTGTGCTCATTGCTACACTTATAATGTGAATAAATATCCCATCAACATTTTAAGCTAAATGTTATGATGCTAGTGGTTATATTAACTTTTGCTGTTCGTTAAGCCTACTTATCTTGTTGGTTGACGAAAAGTAAATGGACGGTTCTTCAAATATCTTCAAAATGCACCTCGGAATTGGAGAATGATGTACGCAGTTGTGTGTCCGATGTTTCTTTCTTCACTTCTAGCCTGTGAGAAAGACCGATCACGTGATGGAGAGCCATGTGAATGATAGGTGCTTCGGAGCACGCAGCACTCAGGGAGAAGGGAATTCTGAATTATATCTTTATCCCAAGGGCACAATGGCCACTGGCCACAAACGGCATGGCTTTTTTAGTGTGCATTGTGGCCACACAGGGGATGCCGCCGAGAAATTCGAGGAATTATCAAGTGCTTGTCATTTTGTGAATAAGAGACTGATGAAGTGTGTACAGCCTGCACAAAAAAGAGACTGGGCCTGAGTTGGGTCTGGAATAAGACACAGTAGAGCGGAACCACAGCAAATACACCTTTATACTCCCTCCATGCCACCTCGCTTTCATCCTCTTTAATGTCTGCAAACTCCACTACTCAGAGCCACATCCCAGGAAAATTGCAATTATCTCTGTGTTCCCTGTACAAGGCTTCTGGTGCCTGTGATCCTCCGGTACTTTTGGGTGAAACATGGATCTCTAAACATAAACATGGTGTCTGTTGGTGGGGCTTTTCCCCTCATCCCTTCAGGTCAATGTGCTCAGTGTGGTTGTTGATGGTTGTCCAGAGCGCAGGCTTGCCTCCCTTGAGCAGCTTACACTTAACTGTCTTCAATACCTCCTGTGGGCACAGGAGAAGGATCTGTGCACTTTGGAAATTAAAACTGCTGTATACAGTCTTAGATTATAAGCCCCCAGACCTTTATAATATACAGTTGATGTCGGAGGTTTACATACACCTTAGCCAAATATATTTAAACTCAGTTTTTCACAATTCCTGACATTTCGTCCTTGTAAAAATTTCCTGTCTTGGGTCAGTTAGGATCACCACTTTATTTAAAAAATGTGAAATTTCAGAATTATTTATTTCAGCTTTTATTTCTTTCATCACATTCCCAGTGGGTCAGAAGTTTACATACACTCAATTAGTATTTGGTAGCATTGTCTTTAAATAGTTTAACTTGGGTCAAATGTTTCAGGTTGCCTTCCACAAGCTTCCCACAAAAAGGTGAATTTTGGCCCATTCCTCCTGACAGAGCTGGTGTAACTGAGTCACATTTGTAGACCTCCTTTGCTCGCATACACTTTTTCAGTTCTGCCAACAGATTTTCTATAGGATTGAGATCAGGGCTTTGTAATGGCCACTCCAATACCTTGACTTTGCTGTCCTTAACCTCTCTTGGGTAGGGGCAGTATTTTCACATCCGGATGAAAAGCTTGCCCAGAGTAAACTGCCTGTTACTCAGGCCCAGAAGCTAGGAAATGCATATAAGTGGTAGATTTGGATGGAAAACAGTCTAACGTTCCTAGAACTGTTAAAATAATGCCTGTGAGTATAACAGAACTGATATGGCAGGCAACCCCCCCCCCAATAAAACAATTCTGCTTACCACTAATTTCAAAGGCTGTCACTTTTAAGGTGAAATCCTCCCAGATTGCAGTTCCTAGGGCTTCCATTAGATGTCAACAGTCTTTAGAAAGAGTTTCAGGCTGGTTTTTGGGAAAAAATGACTCAAAAATTGTAGTTTTTCTAGGTGGCTCCCATTTTGGCTATACTGTTTCCAAGCACGTGGAAGAGAGCGCGTTCTTTGGTATTTTTCTCCGGTAAAGACAATAACGATTCTCCGTCTTAAATTGTATTGTTTACTTACGTATTAGGGTACCTAAGGTTTGATTATAAACGTTGCTTGACTTGTTCGGAAAAGTTTATTTGTAACGTTTGGGATTCATTTTGTATGCATTTTTATGGAGGGAAACTGGGTGGATTATTGACTGAAGCGCGCCAGCTAAACTGAGTTTTTATGGATATAAAGAAGGACAAGGTGAACAAAAGGACAATTTGTGATGTATCTGGTACCTTTTGGAGTGCCAACAGAAGGTCAAAAGGTAAGGCATTTATTATATCGCTATTTCTGACTTTCGTGGCGCATCTGCCTGGTTGAAATATGTTTTTCATGGTTTTGTATGCGGGGCGCTTCCTCAGATAATCGCATGGTGTGCTTTCACCATTAAAGCCTTTTTGAAATCGGACACAGCGACTGGATTAACAAGATGTATTACACTTGTGATTTTATGAAAGTTACATATTTATAATTCTGTAGTTTGAATTTCGCGCTCTGCAATTTCACTGGATGTTGGCCAGATGGGATGCTTCCCTTAAGAAGTTAAGCCATTTTGCCACAACTTTGGAAGTATGCTTGGGGTCATTGTCCAATTGGAAGACCCATTTGCGACCAAGCTTTAACTTCCTGACTGATGTCTTGAGATATTGCTTCAATATATCCATAATTTTCCTATCTCATGATGCCATCTATTTTGTGAAGCGCACCAGTCTCTCCTGCAGCAAAGCAACCCCACAACATGATGCTGCCACCCCTGTGCTTCACAGTTGGGGTGGTGTTCTTCAGCTTGCAAGCCTACCCTTTTTCCTCCAAACATAACGATGGTCATTATGTCCAAACGTTCTATTTTTGTTTCATCCGACCAGAGGACATTTCTCCAAAAAAGTATGATCTTTGTCCTGCAGTTGCAAATCGTAGTCTGGCTTTTTTATGGCGGCTTTGGAACAGTGGCTTCTTCCTTGCTGAGCGGCCTTTCAGGTTATGTTGATATAGGACTCGTTTTACTGTGGATATAGATGCTTCTGTACCCGTTTCCTCCAGCAACTTCACAAGGTCCTTTGCTGTTGTTCTGGGATTGATTTGCACTTTTTGCACCAAAGTACGTTAATCTCTCAGAGACAGAACGAGCGGTATGACAGCTGCTTGGTCCCATGGTGTTTATACTTGCGTACTATTATTTGTACAGATGAACGTGTTACCTTCAGGCGTTTGGAAATTGCTCCCAAAGATGAACCAGACTTGTGGAGGTCTAAAAAAAATATTCTGAGGTCTTGGCTGATTTCTTTTGCTTTTCCCATGATGTCAAGCAAAGTGGCAGAGTGACAGGTACACATCCAATTGACTCAAATTATGTCAATGAGCCTATCAGAAGCTTCTAAAGCCATGACATAATTTTCAGGAATTTTCCAAGCTGTTTAAAGGCAGTCAACTTAGCATACATAAATGTCTGACCCACTGGAATTGTGATACAGTGAATTATAAGTGAAATAATCTGTCTGTTAACGATTGTTGGAAAAATGACTTTTGTCTTGCACAAAGTAGATGTCCTAACCGACTTGCCAAAACTATAGTTTGTTAACAAGAGATTTGTGGAGTGGTTGAAAAATGAGTTTTAATGACTCCAACCTAAGTGTATGTAAACTTCCGACTTCAACTATATAACAGAGTTTACTGCATTTAGTTATATTACCAACACATTTTATTGCTAGCACTTTGCATTTATCTGACATTTCCTTCAGAAATTGAAAGCACCTGAGGTGGGTGGGGGTGGAGAATACATTATAAGTACACTACAGTTCAAAAGTGTGGGGTCACATAGAAATGTCTTTGTTTTTGAAAGAAAAGCAAAAAAAAATGTCCATTTAAAATAACATCAAATTAATCAGAAATACATTGTA
Source organism: Oncorhynchus masou masou (assembly GCF_036934945.1). Lineage (NCBI taxonomy): Eukaryota > Metazoa > Chordata > Actinopteri > Salmoniformes > Salmonidae > Oncorhynchus > Oncorhynchus masou. The sequence continues at coordinate 53,406,772 of NC_088220.1, forward strand.
GACATTGTTAATGTTGTAAATTAGTATTGTAGCTTGAAACGGCAGATTATGTATTGGAATATCTACATAGGGGTACAGAGGCCCATTATCAGCAACCATCACTCCTGTGTTCCAATGGCACGTTGTGTTAGCTAATCCAAGTTTATCAATTTAAAATGCAAATTGATCATTTAGATAACCCTTTTGCAATTATGTTAACACAGCTGAAAACTGTAGTGCTCATTTAAAGAAGCAATCAAACTGGCCTTTATACTAGATCTGTATCTCGAGCCTCAATATTTGCGGGTTCGATTGCAGGCTCAAATTGGCCAGAAAAAAATATTTTCTTCTGAAACTCGGCAGTCTATTCTTGTTCTGAGAATTGAAGGCTTATCCATGCGAGAAATTGCCAAGAAACTGAAGATCTCGTACAATGCTGTGTACTACTCCCTTCACTGTGCAGCGTAAACAGGCTCTAACCAGAATAGAAAGAGGAGTGGGAGGCCCCGGTGCACAACTGAGCAAGAGGACAATTACATTACAGTGTCTAGGTTGATAAAGATATGCCTCACAAGTCCTCAACTGGCAGCTTCCTTAAATAGTACCTGCAAAATATCAATATCAATGTCAACAGAGAAGAGGTGACTCCGGGATGCTGGCCTTCCAGGCAGAGTTGCAAAGAAAAAGCCTTATCTCAGACTGGCCAATAAAAGATTATGATGGGCAAAAGAACACAGACACTGGACAGATTCTCTGGTCTGATGAAACCAAGATTGAACTCTTTGGCCTGAATGCCAAGTGTTACTTCTGGAGGACACCTGATAACATCCCTACTGTGAATGTTGGTGGCAGCATCATGCTGTGGGGATGTTTCTCAGGACCTCAGCCTTGGTTGAAGATTCACCTTCCAACAGGACAATGACCCTAAGCACACAGCCAAGACAATGCAGAAATGTCTTCGGGACAAGTCTCTGAATGTCTTTGAGTGGCCACCTGGTCGAACATCTCTGGAGAGACCTGAAAATAGATGTGCGGCGAAGCTCCCCATCCCTGACAGAGCTTTAGGGGATCTGCAGAGAAGAATAGGAGATACTCCCCAAATACAGGTGTGCCAAGCTTGTAGTATCCTACCCAAGAAGACTCAATGTTGTAATCGCCGCTAAAGGTGATTAAACAAATTACTGAGTAAAGGGTCTGAATACTTATCTAAATGTGATATTTCAGTTGATATTTATTTTTATATATTATTTTTTGCAAAAGTGTCTAAAACGTGTTTGCTTTGTCATTATGGGGTATTGTGAGTAGATTGATACCTATCAACTTTGGAATAATGCTGTAACGTAATAAAATGTGGAAAAAGTCAAGGGGTCTGAATGCATTCCGAATGCACTGTATGTTTCTGTTTGGTACCTGCGCTAATACGAATCTTTCTCTCAGCCTTTGTTTTACCAGTCCTCTCTATAACACCTGGCATACTTAAGTGTGCTTCAGTGACTCCAGAGTAGGGTCGGAAACATGTTTCATCTGTCAGGTTCCAGCTCACTACCAGAGTGTAGTTTTTACAACGTTAAGATATCAAGACACTCTTTCAATGGAGGACTTAAAACACAGCTTGTTTCCCGGACCACATACTCCATTTTGTCTCTTTATAATGTTTGACAAACTCTTCCTTGGCTCCATTTCTTGAGTCCAAGTCTTCTGGTTTCATCTTGGCTTTACTGGCAGATGCACATCTCCAGCATTCCCAGAAGACAGTGATCTATTTGTCAATGCGATAAGGGGTGAACATTCAAACTGCAATTGATTCTGGTACTCTAAAGTGACTTTATGGACATGTGGCTGGGAAATGTCAGCTAATAATAATAATTAATCTCTCTAGATTATAAATGATATTATGTCTCAAGAAATGTTAGGGTGTGGTGAACCTTGCAGGGAAGCAATTTGTCTTATGTTTCCTTTAATATCCACCGCCATCCTTCTTCTCTGGAATCCAGACCCTTAACTGTTTTCCCAAAGCTCCCTAATTAAGATGGACATCATAATTGTGAATGGATCTGTTTCAGACTGCGGTTTCCCTTGTAATAGACTATGAGAAACAACCACTGACACACTGATAGTGCTGACTTGTTGAGTGTTCTGTTTGCAATATTCAGACTCTGAGCTTTAGAGAGTTGTCAGTCCTGTTTCCAGAGTCTTTCCACCAGCCAGACAGCATGTTGGTTTGACATGCGTGTAGCAGGGAGTGTTTTCAATTTTCTTGTTTATCGGGATGCCAAACCTGTCCTCCGGAGATTTGAGATTTAATATAAGGAAATTACACTTGGTAATTTTAATTAGTATATTTTCCGCTTTGAGTTCAGTCGTAGGAAAAAATGGTTGTAAACTCTGTTTTCCTTGATAGGGTAATCTTGTTACCAGTCCCATAATGAATCACCAAATCCCAATGCAGTAATGGAATTGCGTCAACGAAAAGTGGGACACACACTGACTGCCATTGTAAAGATACCTGGGCTGTGGAAATCTGGTCCCTACATTCGAGTGAGTGAGACATTATATAATGGATCTCTGAGAAAGAAGTAATGTAAAGTCTGAGTTTCTCGGTGCTCCAACAACTTGTTTACCAGGAATTAGTCCTTTTTGAGATGTTTTCCTTGGGTAAACTCTATCACTGGATTATTGTCATTGTTGAGCACCCCTCCTATTTCCCTTGTTTGCTGAAGCACAGAGGCCTGGACTATTAACAATATAGAGTTTCACACAGGGGAACATAATTATGATTGCCCAGATATCTCTAGGTACTACACAACACCTGTAATGGCAATTCATTCTGATCATAACTCTTTCTTTCTTGCTCAGGGGATAATTGATACGGTATCAATTAATGTAATGACGTTATTTGTCGTAGTAATTAATCTTCCCGTGATCCCTTTGTGAGGTTGGCTAATTGACTGAAGATAAATCATTGGCAGTGTTAAGGAGTGAAGCGAATAGCTGGTTTAGATTTACAGTGTGTGTGTGTGTGTTTGCCAATGCTACATCAACACACGGATGAGATTTCATTAGCTTCTCCTGCAGAAACGACAATATCCAGAAGGTATGACTGTAGATATCTTCAAACAGGTTAGTTTATCAAAGGAGCACAATCTGAGGTAAACTGACAACAGAGCAGTACGTCTGAGAAGGATCAAGAATCTGAGCTTTATTACCATATAACATCTGCATAAACACATTTTGTAGACTACTATTGTGAGCACACTGAAGGACAGACCTTCTTCTGAAAGAACTATGGGGTGTTCATCTCCCTCTCTCTCTCTCTTTCCTTCTTTTGCCCTTTCCCCCCTCCCTCCTGACACAGTGATCCTGTTAAGAATTTCTCTGCCATTTCGTTCGGCGGTCTAATGTTCTTAATTTCTTCATTATGAAGCTACTAAAAACACATTTGAGGTTTTATTATATTTCCCAGGCATGACTGCTTTGGGCCTGCTTCTTCTCATGCCTACAGGGAGTGGGAACAGAGAGCTGGCAGCGGGAATGAGGGAGTAATCCTTAATTGGTTTGTGAGGAAATTCTGGGTGAGCTTGGATGACATCATGCCCAGCATTTCTCCTTCAGGAGCTAAAATGAGCCTGAGAAAGGCATTTGGAACCACATGAAAAATTAAAGAAGCAGACTATTTCTTTGCTTCCTCCCCCAGTTATCACAGCAATCTAAATGAGGCTTCCACCTCATATAGGGCCAGCTGTTATGGTCCTTTCTTTTTGTATATTTGACACTGCCCTGCAGTGCCTCAATGAGCGAAGTGCATCTACTAAAAGAGAACACCCTCAGTGGCTTGAATAGCCCCCGTTCTCAAAATATACAAGCATCGTAACCCCAGAGTGGTCGGTGGGGTTTTATTACTAGAGGCACTGACTTTAAAAAAGAATTGAGGCCTGGCACTTTTGTTGATGGTAGGACACGAGCATTAAGATTTAAAATGTGCTTGCTTCGCAATACGTAAATTGTATTTTAACATTTTAAATAGACAAGTGGAGTGCAACAAATTAGACGTTACATGTAACAATCGACGACATAATCTTTGTCTGAAAGCATCATCACCATCAAACCCTTGCCTCCTCTTGTTTCCTCAACAGGATGTACCTCTGTTGGACTTCCTTCTCCAATGAGCTTTGAGAGGAATTGGGGGAAAAGGAAGCAAGGATTTGACAGCTCATAATGTTTTCAGACATACATAGTTTATCCTCTGATGTGCTTGGCATTCCCATGAGTCCCTGTGTTTGGGTCAGGGGTCCAAGGCAAGCATTGTGCATTAGCGGTCATTAATTTGAGCACCAGACACACACAAAGAAATAGTTTTTCAGTCAATTTATCTATTAAAGGGGTAAATTCACTACATAACACAAAACGTGTTCTAAAGACTCTCTTGGGGGTCATTAGTCATGTCTTTGTACTGTGTATGTCTAGAGAAATACAAAAGATGATCTTTCACATTTAATCATGCTATCTTCCCCACATTTATCACTGTCCTCTGGCTGGTCTAGCTTGTTTTGGTGATCAAACTTAAGTCTTGCTCATAATATTTTCATCACCCGTTACATTTCCAGAAATCATTGTATTTGTTTACCATTAGCCAGCATGATTGTAGTCTTGAATAATTGACTGACTTGTTTATGGGAAACTCTTACTAGCGGCCTCCCTACAGTATGTGACACTAACAAACCCTGGGCTTTGAAATGTTAATCAACATGAGAATCGGGAACTAATATGACTCCATCATGGTCTTTTATCAGGATTTTGTCACTTAACAGCCAAATTAGCATCATGTTTTCTGGGAAGCATTCATTTGACTGTGGAGATTTGAAATTGATACATTATCAGATGATGAATATGGCTGCAAGCTGCGATGACAGTCACCAGTCGATCTGCTTTAACATGAGAATTCTGTATCATATTACAATCAATCATGATGATCTATGATTCAAACATACTGCAGTATTGGATCCTGTTGTCAGAAGATTTAGTTACCCAATCTAACCTACAGTATTCCCTTTTGGTGACATCATAGCCCAAAATATGTTTATCTATTGGTCTGTGTTTTTTGTGGTCACACAGGTCTTACTGATGAGAATGGTGCTGGTGGGAATGGCCACCATTTTACGGGCTCCTGACCAATAGTGCTATTTTGTGTGTGTGTTTTTTGTGTGATGTTTCTTATGTCCGAAAAGAGCTTATGGACATAACAACAGTGATTGCTCACCTCGAACTGGACAATGATTTTTTCTTTAATGAGTCCGGCGTGAAGGATATACTACTCATCCCGGACCAGGCCCAAATCCCTGTCAATGGTATGAAGAGGAGACGCCATTACAGGGGTCGAAGAGCCGGATGCCTGGCGAGACTGCGTCGGCGAGTGGATAATGTCTCTTTGTCAACAACAGCTGATGCGCGATCTCTAATATTAAGGAAGTCTCAAGGTTTTTTAGAGTACCTCATGATAAGCTGTAAACCACACTATTGACCAAGATAGTTTTCATCTATATTCTTCATAGCTGTCTATTTACAACCACAAACGATGCTGGCACTAAGACCGCACTCAACCAGCTGTATAAGGCCATAAGCAAACAAAAAACTGTTCATCCAGAGGCGGCACTACTAGTTTGCTGGGGCCTTTAATGCAGGTAAACTGAAATCCGTTTTACCTCATTTCTACCAGCATGTAACAAGAGGGGGAAAAACACCTCAATCACCTTTTCTGCACACCTTTTCTCCCTCTGCCTCCATTTGGAAAATCTGAAAATATCTATATCCTCCGAATTCCTACTTACAAGCAAAAGTTCAAACAGTAAGTACCAGTGGCATGCTCAATACGGAATTAGTCCTATGAAGCAGATGCTGAGCTACAAGAAATATTCCAGGCTGTGCTAGTGAAACAGTCTCAGGATTCATCTGATGCCATTGAGGTGTATTCCACATCAGTCACTGGCTTAATTATAAGTGTATCGACGACGGTCTCCACAGTGACCGTATGTGCATACCCCAACCAGAAACCATGGATTACAGGCAACATCCTCACTCAGCCAAAGACGAGTGCTGCCACTTTCAAGGAGCGGGACACTAATCCAGATGCTTATAAGAAATACCGCTATGCCCTCCGACGAGCCATCAAACAGGTCAAAGCATCAATACAGGACTAAGATCAAATCCTACTACACCGGCTCTGATGCTCGTCATATGTAGCAGAGCTGGCAAACCATCACGGATTTCAAAGGGAAACCCATCCGTGAGCTGCTCAGCGATGCAAGCCTACCAGACGAGCTAAGTGGCTTCTATGCTTGCCTGCGGGGCAAGAAACACTGAACCAAGCATGAGAGAACCAGCTGTTCTGGACGACTGTGTGATAACCCGCTCCGTAGCTGATGTGAGTAAGACCTTTTAAACAGCTAAATATTCACAAGGCCGCAGGGCAGACAGATTACCAGGACACATTCTCAGAGCATTTTATGACCAGCTGTTAAGTGTCTTCACTGACATTTTCAACCTCTCCCTGACCCAGTCTGTAATACCTTCATGTTGCAAGCAGACCACCATAAGCCCTGTGCCCAAGATTTCCAAGGAAACCTGACTAAATTACTACCACCCCATAGTACTCACATCTGTAGCCATTAAATACCTTGAAAGGCTGGTCATGGCTCACATCAACACCATCATCCCAAAAACCCTGAATCCACTCCAATTTGCATACTGCCCCCACTCTAATTTGCATACTGCCCCAACAGATCCACAGATTACGCATTCTATATTGCATTCCACACTGCACTTTCCCACCTGGACAAAAGGAATACCTGCGTGACAATGGACAATGCTTTCCATTGGCTACAACTTAGCGCCTTCCAAGCTCATTACTAAGCTAAGGAGCCTGGGACTAAACACCTCCCTCTGTAACTGGATCCCTAGAAATTGACAGACTCCAGCCACCCTATTTGTCATAGACTGTTCTCTCTGCTACCGCATGGCAAGGGTACCAGAGCGGGAAGTCTGGAACCAAAAAGATCCGGAACAGCTTCTACCCCTGAGCCATAAGACTGCTGAACAGTTAATCAAATGGCTACCCGGACTATTTGCATTGACCCGCATATTTTATTGTTATTTTTTATAATCTCCTGCAAAGGCTCGATGTACACTCATTGGCTCGATGTACACTCATTGGCTCGATGTACACTCATTGGACTCTAACCACATACTACACTGACACTCCAACACACATACATTCACATTCCTTCACACTCTTTTCATACACTGCTGCTACTCTTTGTTTATTATCTATGCATAGTCACTAACTCTACCTACATGTACATATTTCCTAAATTACCTCGACTAACCCGTACCCCTGCACATTGACTCTGTACCGGTACCCCTTGTATATAACCTCCTTATTTTGTGTTACTATTTTTCCTTTAGATTATTTAGCTAATTTCGATTTATTTTAAAAAAGCTCTGCATTGTTGTTCAAGGGCTCATTAGCATTTCATGGTAAGGTTGTTGTATTTGAAGCAAGTGACAAATACAATTTTATGACACAGTGTTTATATGGGGTTGGATGACTCATCTCAATTTCAGTGCTATTTGGTTTAGACCCACTCTCTCTCTCTCTCAAACATTTGTGGCTGATTTGTTGATTTGGAGTGAGTGTATTGAAGCTCCTCATCCCAGTGGGCATATCGATGCATCCAGAATCCAATCGAAATCTTGGAGAGGATATCTGTGACCATGACGAGAGGTGTTCCCTGGCGTGTGTCCATTGCGTTGACGAGAGCCACACGGGCTTTATGCAAAACAGAGGAACGATTACATTCTTGGCAGGTAAAGTGGCCGACCATGCGCACTGGGAGGAGGGAATTGGGGGACAGAGGAAGAAGGTGGGGGAGACTTTGCCAGGCATTGATCACACAGCCATGTGAGACCACAGAAACAGAAGGCATCTCAATCTGTGGGATGGCGTGGGTGTTTTACTTTTACTGCGCAAATGTCCTTGGCTCGGTCTGGCGCTTGCTGTCCCCTGCAGTGCTGGCATTCTATTGTGTGAAAGCAAAGAAGTGGAGAACAGAATCCCTTTCACCAGGAGACACACAACACTGTGGCAAAGCTGCAACGCTCTGTCCTTGAACTCTGACACGTTGGCTCGGGTTGGTCCGAATAGGGAGAAGGTGGACCTATGGATGGAGCTTTGTTTACGTCTGGGAGGAGCCCCTGCAGGGACAGTATTGCTTTGCTGTTAGAGAGGAGTTCATTTTAATTTGATTTTTACAGGTGAGAATGAATTACAAAGTTGTAGGGTTGTCATGGATGAAAAAATATATTTAAAAAACAAATATTTTCTTTAAGACCCTTGAAGAGTTAAGAAGGCCCTTCTTCATAATCACTAAGTGTCTTGCACTAAAGACCTGGGTAATATACAGTGGTAAGAAGTGCCTATTGCTGTAACTAACCAGAACGATCACAGTGTTATAATGATTTATATGTATTTGGCTTCTACGACAGTGACAGTGGTGTGCTACAGACCTAATTATATTCCATCGGAGTTGGCCACACTGGCCACACTTACTTTGTATCTCTGTCATGTTGGCAGGTATATGATTTGTATTGACAGTCCAAAGCCCATGTTTTGGGAACAATGGCTTGTTAGCCTCTGAAATGGATGTCTATAATTGTTCACTTGGCCTGTTGCCACATTGCTGTCCTGGCACGGTGAAGCTGTAAAAGTTGCAGAGCACAGATGATTTGTGCTGCTCAGCAGCTCTCTAGAATATCTGGACAGGCTGATAGTATGAAAAAAGTTCTGGTCCATGCGGTTGTACTTTGCATCTGAATGTATGTTGCTTCCCTGGGTTGGATATTGTGGGATTCAGTATTGTTGAATTTTAAGATGAATGTTCCTATATCAAGTACCTATATGTCACACTGTCTTTGAGAGTCATTGTAATAAGGAAAAATCAGTCATTGGGATTTTCCAATTACCTATGTAAAAGATGGTGTCTATAATACAGTGGGGCAAAAAAAGTATTTAGTCAGCCACCAATTGTGCAAGTTCTCCCACTTAAAAAGATGAGAGAGGCCTGTAATTTTCATCATAGGTACACTTCAACTATGACAGACAAAATGAGAAGAAAAAAACAGAAAATCACATTGTAGGATTTTTAATGAATTATTTCCAAATTATGGTGGAAAATAAGTATTTGGTCACCTACAAACAAGCAAGATTTCTGGCTCTCACAGACCTGTAACAACTTCTTTAAGAGGCTCCCCTGTCCTCCACTCGTTACCTGTATTAAAGGGCACCTGTTTGAACTTGTTACCTGTATAAAAGACACCTGTCCACAACCTCAAACAGTCAAACTCCACTATGGCCAAGACCAAAGAGCTGTCAAAGGACACCAGAAACAAAACTGTAGACCTGCACCAGGCTGGGAAGACTGAATCTGCAATAGGTAAGCAGCTTGGTTTGAAGAAATCAACTGTGGGAGCAATTATTAGGAAATGGAAGACATACAAGACCACTGATAATCTCCCTCGATCTGGGGCTCCACGCAAGGTCTCACCCTGTGGGGTCAAAATGATCACAAGAACGGTGAACAAAAATCCCAGAACCACACGGGGAGACCTAGTGAATGACCTGTAGAGAGCTGGGACCAAAGTAACAAAGCCTACCATCAGTAACACACTACGCCGCCAGGGACTCAAATCCTGCAGTGCCAGACGTGTCCCCCAGCTTAAGCCAGTACATGTCCAGGCCCGTCTGAAGTTTGCTAGAGAGCATTTGGATGATCCAGAAGAAGATTGGGAGAATGTCATATGGTCAGATGAATCCAAAATATAACTTTTTGGTAAAAACTCAACTCGTCGTGTCTGGAGGACAAAGAATGCTGAGTTGCATCCAAAGAACACCATACCTACTGTGAAGCATTGGGGTGGAAACATCATGCTTTGGGGCTGTTTTTCTGCAAAGGGACCAGGACAACTGATCCATGTAAAGGAAAGAATGAATGGAGCCATGTATCGTGAGAATTTCAGTGAAAACCTCCTTCCATCAGCAAGGGCTGGCCCTCGCTACATATTCGTCGCCAGACCCACTGGCTCCAGGTCATCTACAAGTCCATGCTAGGTAAAGCTCCGCCTTATCTCAGTTCACTGGTCACGATGGCAACACCCATCCATAGCACGCGCTCCAGCAGGTGTATCTCACTGATCATCCCTAAAGCCAACACCTCATTTGGCCGACTTTCGTTCCAGTACTCTGCTGCCTGTGACTGGAACCAATTGCAAAAATCGCTGAAGTTGGAGACTTTTATCTCCCTCACCAACTTCAAACATGTGCTATCTGAGCAGCGAACCGATCGCTGCAGCTGTACATAGTCTATTGGTAAATAGCCCGCCCATTTTCACCTACCTCATCCCCATACTGTTTTTATTTATTTACTTTTCTGCTCTTTTGCACACCAGTATCTCTACCTGTACATGATCATCTGATCATTTATCACTCCAGTGTTAATTTGCAAAATTGTAATTATTCGCCTACCTCCTCATGCCTTTTGCACACAATGTATATAGACTCCCCTTTTTTTCTACTGTGTCATTGACTTGTTAATTGTTTACTCCATGTGTAACTCTGTGTTGTCTGTTCACACTGCTATGCTTTATCTTGGCCAGGTCGCAGTTACAAATGAGAATTTGTTCTCAACTAGCCTACCTGGTTAAATAAAGGTGAAATAAAAAAATGAAATAAAAAATATGAAATGTGGCTGGTTCTTTCAGCGTGACTGGCCTAGCCAGTCTCCAGATCTCAACCCCATAGAAAATCTTTGGAGGGAGTTGAAAGTCCGTGTTGCCCAGCAACAGCCCCAAAACATCACTGCTCTAGAGGAGATCTGCATGGAGGAATGGGCCAAAATACCAGCAACAGTGTGTGAAAACCTTGTGAAGACTTACAGAAAACGTTTGACCTCTGTCATTGCCAACAAAGGGTATATAACAAAGTATTGAGATAAACTTTTGTTATTGACCAAATACTTATTTTCCACCATAATTTGCAAATAAATAAATTAAAAATCCTAAATGTGATTTTCTGGATTTTTTTCCCTCATTTTGTCTGTCATAGTTGAAGTGTACATATGTTGAAAATTACAGACCTCTCATCTTTTTAAGTAGGAAAACTTGCACAATTGGTGTTTGACTAAATACTTTTTTGCTCCACTGTATGTGCTTCAGTCCCAGGCACGTTTGAGGTAAATGGGAGGATCTTTTAATGCCCAGGAGGAGGCTTTGAAGAGAGTGAAGCTGTGTGGCTGAGACACAGAGAGGAGACTTTTCACTGTGACAGACATCCACCCAGGGCTCAGTTTTCCCTCTCCCAGCCCAGCAGGCAAGCAGGCCTTGGGGTATGGGACTCCACTGGGATGGGGGCTCAGTCATTAACCCCGTCTCTCTGGAAGGAGCGGCTCGCTGGAGCTCTGGTTCCCTTCCCTCCCCTCCATTAAGGGCACACACACACTAACCTTGTGGGGACACAACATTCAGTCCCATTCAAAGTCCCATTTTCCCTAAACCTAACCGTTACCCTAACCTTAACCCCAAAACCTAACCTTAACCCCTGACCTTAAACCTAAAACTAACTCTAAACATAATTCAAACCCTAACACACACTAATTCTAACCTTAACACTAAACCCCCTAGAAACAGAATTTGACCTTGTGGGGACAAAATCTCCCCAGTCAGTCAAATGTTTGTTCTTTTACTATTCTTGTAGGGACTTTTGGTTCCCACAAGTATAGTTAAAAACGTCCACACACACACACACACACACACACACACACACACACACACACACACACACACACACACACACACACACACACAGTTTAGCTGTTAGGGCCCCTGTCAATAGAGAGGAGGGTCCGATCGATGGGAGCGAGGCAATGTCGTGTTGACAGATAATAGACGGGTGTGTTTGCCAGCCTCTTGCAAGACTGCGTGTCAGATATCACAGATGCATGCTGTCAAAGTACTTAATGATGCCTGCTTCCCCTGTTGTTGCCTCATGCGGCAGTCTTAATGTTATGTAAATGCTCCTGACAACAAACTGTCAAGCTCTGTTGATTTGTATCTGGGGGTTTGTTGTCACAAACACTCCCCTGACACCATGACCAACTTCACAGAAAACTGTGTACATTTAAATGATTATGGAGTTACCCTTGTACCAATAATATGAAGCAAAAGTGCATTATTTAATCTAATATTGAAAATAGAGGTTGACCGATTTAATTGGAATGGCAGATTAATTAGGGCCGATTTCAAGTCTTCATGACATTCAGAAATCGGTATTTTTGGACACCGATTTTTGCAATTTTTTTTAAATTTATTTAAAATTTAAATTGTATTTTTACACCTTTTATTTAATCTTTATTTAACTAGGCAAGTCTGTTAAGAACACATTCTTATTTTCAATGATGGCCTAGGAACGGTGGGTTAACTGCCTATTTCAGGGGCAGAACAATAGATTTTCACCTTGTCAGCTCGGGGATCCAATCTTGCAACCTTACAGTTAACTAGTCCAATGCTATAATGACCTGCCTCTCTCTCGTTGCACTCCACAAGGAGACTGCCTGTTACGCGAATGCAGTAAGCCAAGGTAAATTGCTAGCTAGCATTAAACTTATCTTATAAAAAACAATCAATCAATCATGATCACTAGTTAACTACACATAGTTGATGATATTACTAGATATGATCTAGCGTGTCCTGCGTTGCATATAATCTGACTGAGCATACAAGCATACAAGTATCTTAAGTATCTGACTGAGCGGTGGTAGGCAGAAGCAGGCGCGTAAACATTCATTCAAACAGCATTTTTGTGCGTTTTGCCAGCAGCTCTTCAAACTTATCAACTCCCGGGATTAGGCTGGTGTAACCGAAGTGAAATGGCTAGCTAGTTAGTGCGCGCTACTAGCGTTTCAAACATCACTCACTCTGAGCCTGTGGTTGTTCCCCTTGCTCTGCATGGGTAACGTTGCTTCAGGGTGGCTGTTGACGTTGTGTTCCTGGTTCGAGCCCAGGAGGAGGGAGGAGAGGGACGCAAGCTATACTGTTACACTGGCAATACTAAAGTGCCTATAAGAACATCCAACAGTCAAAGGTTAATGAAATACAAATGGTATAGAGGGAAATAGTCCTATAATTCCTATAATAACTACAACCTAAAATTTCTTACCTGAGAATATTGAAGATTCATGTTAAAAGGAACCACCAGCTTTCATATGTTCTCAGCAAGGAACTTAAACGTTAGCTTTCTTACATAGCACATATTGCACTTTTACTTTCTTCTCCAACACTTTGTTTTTGCATTATTTAAACCAAATAGTATCGTTTCATTATTTTTTTGAGGCTAAATTAATTTTATTGATGTATTATATGAAGTTAAAATAAGTGTTCATTCAGTATTGTTGTAATTGTCATTATTACAAATAAACAAATAAAACATCGGCCGATTAATCGGTATTGGCTTTTTTGGTCCTCCAATAATCGGTATCGGTATCAGTGTTGAATAATCATAATCGGTCGACCTCTAATTGAAAAGGATTAGAATATAGGCTACCAAAGAGTTATTTATTTTGTATCACTTTCCCAAATCTTTATCAATACACCACAACATTAACAAAAGCTTGTTTTCAGATCTTTTGCTTTTTGCCCATGAATTCCATTTTCAGTAGCTAGAAAACACTAATGGGCTATGCTGCATTGATATATTTACACTGATCCTTTCTTGCAATGTTAAGAACATACGGGAACTGCAGAAAGAAAATCTGACATTTCAATTGGCATTATATTTCACTGAAGTTCTTGGCTGGGTGGCACTCTGGCACTTTCAATGTCACATTTTTCACGTGGCTCCAAATATAGTGAGGATTATATTTAAATTATTTTCGCAATTCTGGTCACTGTTCATTGGATATAGCTCTTTATTGATTATGATTTTAAAAGGCTTTAGGGAAAACAAGGGATTTATGTCTCAAGCTTTGCAGACAGTTGGTTATATCATTACTTGGCAAATTGTTCTGTTTATTTACCACTAACATTGTCACCTAAGCTGACTTATTAGTTACGGTTACTTACAGTAAAATGTGCTATATAAATGGTCCTCTGTATCTCAGTTGGTAGAGCATGGTGCAATTCCAGGATAGTGGATTGGATTCCTGGGACCACCCATGCGTAAAATGTATACATGCAAGTTGCTTTAGATAAAAGCATCTGCTAAATTTAGCCTACAGTATGTTACTAAACTCAGCAAAAAAAAAGAAATGTCCCTTTTTCAGGACCCTGTCTTTCAAAGATAATTCGTAAGAATCCAAATAACTTTACAGATCTTCATTGTAAAGGGTTTAAACACTGTTCCCCATGCTTGTTCAATGAACCATATACAATTAATGAACATGCACCTGTGGAACGGTCGTTAAGACACTAACTGCTTACAGACGGTAGGCAATTAAGGTCACAGTTATGAAAACATAGGACACTAAAGAGGCCTTTCTACTGACTCTGAACACCAAAAGAAAGATCCCCAGGGTCCCTGCTCATCTGCATGAATGTACCTTAGGCATGCTGCAAGGAGTCATGACGACTGCAGATGTGGCCAGGGCAATAAATTGCAATGTCCGCACTGTGAGACGCCTAAGACAGCGCCACAGGGAGACAGGATGGACAGCTGATCGTCCACGCAGTGGCAGACCACATGTAACAACACCTGCACAGGATCGGTACATCCGAACATCACACCTCCGGGACAGGTACGGGATGAGAGAGGCTGGACTGAGGGCTTGTAGGCCTGTTGGAAGGAAGGTCCTCACCAGACATCACCGGCAACAATGTCGACTATGGGCACAAACCCACCGTCGCTGGACCAGACAGGACTGGCAAAAAGTGCTCTTCACTGACGAGTAACCGTTTTGTCTCACCAGGGGTGATGGTCAGATTTGCGGTTATCGTCAAAGGAATGAGCGTTACACCGAGGTCAGTACTCTGGAGCGGGATTGATTTGGAGGTGGAGGGTCCATCATGGTCTGGGGCGGTGTGTCACAGCATCATCGGACTGAGCTTGTTGTCATTGCAGGCAATCTCAACGCTGTGTGTTACAGGGAAGAACTCCTCCCTCATGTGGTACCCTTCCTGCAGGCTCATCCTGACATGAACCTCCAGCATGACAATGCCACCAGCCATTCTGCTTGTTCTGTGCGTGATTTCCTGCAAGACAGGTATGTCAGTGTTCTGCCATTGCCAGCGAAGAGCCCGGATCTCAATCCCATTGAGCACGTCTGGGACCTGTTGGATCGGAGGGTGTGGGCTTGGGCCATTCCACCCAGAAATGTCCGGGGAACTTGCAGCTGCCTCTCACAGCAAGAACTGGCAAATCTGGTGCAGTCCATGAGGAAGAGATGCACTGAGGTACTTATTGCAGCTGGTGTCCACAACAGATACTGACTGTTACATTTGATTTTGATCCCCCCCTTTGTTCAGGGACACATTATTACATTTCTGTTAGTCACATGTCTGTAGAACTTGTTCAGTTTATGTCTGTTGTTGAATCTTATGTTCATACAAATATTTACACAAGTTAAGTTTGCTGAAAATAAACTCAGTTGACAGTGAGATGATGTTTCTTTTTTGCTGAGTTTATAATCACATATCACCAGTGTCAGTGAAATGACTGTATCACCACCAGTGGTATATTGGAAGATAAACACATGTAAACTCTGTTTACGCCCTTTTATTGACCGTAAACTGAGACCAGCATTTTCCCGCCATTTCCCCCTTTTTTCTTTTTACCACTACTTCTATGATCACTACATGTAACATGGCTTTTCCTGTTCAGATATCTGCCTGTCTGTGTAGTTTTCTGTTTTACTGTGTTGATGTTCTCTTTTCATTCTCTCAATGAGATCCATACAGCCTGAGATCAGAAGTGAGTGGCAATGGATGTCTGCAAATAAACATCAAGAAAATCAACAATTTATGGCGGACAAAATTCCTTTGGATGTAAAACTGTTTGCTTGTTCCTAATTGTTTCCCAGGATTAGTCCCGATCTTCACACATCCTACTCTGTCGATAATACATATCGACAGAGTAGTACTGAATACTGCTGAACTGCGGTTTTCGGAGAAGGACAATGTTGTCGATATGGTTTGAATAACGACTGGTAATTATTACAATGTCAATATGTAACGATCTGAGTGTAGTGGGTGAGAAGTCAGGCGCAGGAAGCAGAGAGTTCAGGGGAGTGCTATTTTAATGCACAAAGAAACGGCGAACATAAGCCAACCCCACGAAAACACAGGGCGAAACGCGCGACTCGCGCAGCACGCCGACACCGGCCTCAAAGTCGACCCGGAGGACGAGGCGCAGGGCAATCCGGATGGAGGCGATGGAAATCCCTCAACATTGACGGATCCAAAATGTCCCCCACCGGTACCCAGCACCTCTCCTCCGGACCGTACCCCTCCCAGTCCACAAGGTTCTGCAGGCCCCTCACCCGGCGTCTCGAGTCCAGAATGGCCCGTATCGTATACGCCGGGGACCCCTCAATGTCCAGAGGGGGAGGAGGGACCTCCGGCACCTCACCGTCCTGTAGGGGACCAGCTACCACCGGCCTGAGGAGAGACACATGAAACGAGGGGTTAATACGATAATAGGAAGGGAGTTGTAATCGATAACACACCTTGTTTATTCTCCTCAGGACTTTGAAAGGCCCTACACACTGCGGCCCAAGGTTCCGGCAGAGCACGCGGAGGGGCAGGTTTCGGGTCGAGAGCCAGACCCTGTCCCCCAGTACAAACACGGGGGTCTCACTGCGGTGGCGGTCAGCACTCGTTTTCTGCCGTCCACTAGCCTGTTGAAGGGATTCCTGGACGGCCCTCCAGGTCTCTTTGGAGCGCTGCAACCATTCCTCCACCGCAGGAGCCTCGGTCTGGCTCGGATGCCACAGTGCCAGGACCGGCTGGTACCCCAACACACACTGAAAGGGGGACACATTAGTAGAGGAGTGGCGTAGTGAGTTCTGGGCCATTTCTGGCCAGGGGAGTGTGGCAGATACATCCCCTGGGCCGAAATGGCCCAGAACTCACTACGCCACTCCTCTACTAATGTGTCCCCCTTTCAGTGTGTGTATCTCGCTCACTCCCCTGGCCGGTCCTGGCAGTACGACCGCAGAAACCTACCCACCTCCTGGTTTACTCTCTCCACCTGCCCATTACTTTCGGGGTGATAACCGGAGGTCAGGCTGATCGAGACCCCCAGACGATCCATGAACGCCCTCCATACTCGGGACGTGAACTGGGGGCCCCGATCAGAAACGATGTCCTCCGGCACCCCGTAGTGCCGGAAGACGTGGGTGAATAATGCCTCCGCAGTCTGTAGGGCTGTAGGAATACCGGGCAACGGGAGGAGACGGCAGGACTTAGAAAACCGATCCACAATCACCAGAACCGTGGTGTTGCCCTGAAACGGGGGAAGGTCGGTCAGGAAATCTATGGATAGATGTGACCATGGCCGTTGTGGATGGGGAGGGTTTGTAACTTCCCTCTAGGAAGGTGCCTAGGAGCCTTACTCTGGGCGCATACCGGACAGGAGGAGACATAAACCTTAACGTCCCTAGCCAAGGTAGGCCACCAATACCTCCCCCGAAGGCTCCCCACTGTCCTCCTCACCCCAGGGTGACCCGAGGAGGGTAGGACGTGAGCCCACCGAATCAGTTGGTCCCGAACACCAAGCGGCACGTACTTCCGCCCCGCTGAACACTGAGGAGGCGCGGGTTCAGCCCGTAACACCCGATCGATGTCCGAGTCCACCTCCCATACCACCGGTGCTATCAGCTTTGAGGCCGGAAGGATGGGAGTAGGTTCGGTGGACCTATCCTCCGTGTCGTAAAGGCGGGACAGTTCGTCCGCCTTCACGTTCTGGGAGCCCGGTCTATACGATAAAGTGAACCGGAATCGGGTGAAAAATATGGCCCACCTTGCCTGACGCGGGTTCAGTCTCCTAGCTGCCCGAATATACTATACAGATTTTGCTGGTCGGTCCAGATGAGAAAGGGGTGCTTAGCCCCCTCAAGCCAGTGTCTCCGCACCTTCAGAGCCCTGACCACCGCTAACAACTCCAGGTCCCCCACATCATAGTTACGCTCTGCTGGGCTGAGCTTCCTCGAGAAGAAAGCGCAGGGGCGGAGTTTTGGTGGCGTACCCGAGCGCTGTGATAGCACGGCACCCACCCCAGCCTCGGACGCGTCCACCTCCACTATGAATGCTAGAGAGGGACCCGGATGCGCCAACACGGGTGCATCCGTGAACAGCACCTTCAACTTGTTGAAAGCTCTGTCCGCCTCTGCTGACCACCGCAACCGCACCGGGCCTCCCTTCAGCAGTGAGGTAATTGGAGCCGCTACCTGGCCAAATTCCCGGATAAACCTCCGGTAGTAGTTGGCAAAACCCAAAAACCGCTGCACCTCTTTTACCGTGGTCGGAGTCGGCCAATTACGCACGGCCTTACTGCGGTCACCCTCCATCTCCACCCCCGAGGTGGAAATGCGATAACCCAGAAAGGAGACGGCTCGTTTGGAGAACACACACTTCTCAGCCTTGACGTATAGGTCATGCTCCAGCAGTCTACCAAGCACCTTGCGTACCAGAGACACATGCGCGGCGTGAGTGGCTGAGTAGATCAGAATGTCATCGATATAAACAATCACTCCCTGCCCGTGCAGGTCCCTGAGAATCTCATCTACAAAAGATTGGAAAACGGCTGGAGCATTTTTTTAACCCATACGGCATGATGCAGTACTCATAGTGGCCCGATGTGGTACTAAATGCGGTTTTCCACTCGTCTCCCTTCCGAATACGCACCAGGCTATACGTGCTCCTGAGATCCAATTTTGTGAAGAACTGCGCTCCCTGAAAGGATTCCACTGCCGTAGCAATGAGAGGTAGTGGGTAGCTGAACCCCACTGTGATGGCATTTAGACCTCTATAATCAATACACGGACGCAAACCTCCCTCCTTTTTCTTCACAAAAAAGAAACTCGAGGAGACGGGTGAAATGGAGGACCAAATGTACCCCTGTCCCAGAGACTCCGTGATATATGTCTCCATAGCCAACGTCTCCTCTTGGGACAATGGGTACACGTGACTCTTGGGAAGCGCAGTGTTTACCTGGAGATCTATCGCACAATCCCTTCCCGGTCGATGTGGTGGTAATTTAGTCGCCTTCTTTTTACTAAAAGCGATTGCCAAATCGGCATACTCGAGGGAAATGCACACTGTTGGACCCTGGTCTGGACTTTTCACCGAGGTGGCACCGACGGAAACTCCCAGCCACCTTCCAGAACACTCCTCTGACCAGCCCTGGAGAACCCCCTGTCTCCACAAAATTTTAGGATTGTGCCGGGCCAGCCAGGGAATCCCGAGCACCACTGGAAGCGCAGGCAAATCAATAATATAGAGACTGATACGGAACCGTGGTCTCCCTGACCACCCCTGACCCTAATGGCCGGCTATCTATGGAGTGCACGGGAAAGGGCACAAGCGGAACACCTAATTTAATAGCGAGTCCGCGATCCATAAAGTTCCAAGCTGCGCCTGAATCGACTAGCACCCTATGCTGGGAAGAGAGGAAAATTTCAGAAAAAAAATCAAGACAAACACCAACAGGGGGTTCTGGGTGAGTTTGGTGCTGACTCACCTGGGGTGATCGAGAAATGTTCCGCCTGCCATCTCGACTCCCAGACGGACCCCCCAGCACCGATCGGCCGTGTGTCCTCTCCGACCACAGCTGGTGCAGAGGGAGCCTCCTCCTCCGGTACCCCTCGGCAAAGCCCCTCCCAACTCCATCGGAACGGGAGTGGAGGTGCTGGGTGGTAGAACACACAGGACCCTCTCCGAATGCCTGCGGGCAGCCAGCAGATTGTCCAGTTGGATGGACATGTCAATTAGCTCATCCAGGGAAAGAGCGGTGTCCCGACACGCTAGCTCCCTGCGGACGTCCTCCTGGAGACAACACCGGTAGTGGTCGATAAGGGCCCTGTTGTTCCAACCGGATCCTGCTGCCAAGGTACGGAACTCCAACGCGTAATCCTGGGTGCTCCTCTTCTCCTGCCTGGAGATGGAATAGTCGTTCTCCCGCCGCTTGGCCATCTGGAGGGTGGTCAAACACGGTGCGGAAGCGGCGAGAAAACTCGGGGTAGTGCTCCTTCGCTGAGTCTGGGCCATTCCAGACTGCGTTTGCCCACTCCAGAGCACGACCCGTGAGGCAGGAGATGAGGACACCCACCCTCTCCGCTCCCGAGGGAGTGGGTCTGACGGTGGCCAGGTACAGTTCTAGCTGGAGTAAGAACCCCTGGCACCCTGCCACCACTCCATCATAGACCCTCGGGAGCGTAAGATGGAGTGTGCTGGAGTCGGGAGATGGGGAGTCCTGGGGGGGGGGGGGGGGCGAAGGTGGAG
This sequence comes from Oncorhynchus masou masou, assembly GCF_036934945.1. NCBI lineage: Eukaryota > Metazoa > Chordata > Actinopteri > Salmoniformes > Salmonidae > Oncorhynchus > Oncorhynchus masou. The sequence continues at coordinate 53,427,286 of NC_088220.1, forward strand.
AGAGGAGACTGCTTCTCTCACATCAGTCCATTCTCTCCATCACCAGATCCATAGCCGTTCCGATCCGATGGAGAAGGGTGGTAAGATGTAGAACCCTCCCCTCCATCGATGGGAGGGGAGTGGCTGTTGCTCCTGCTGACTCCATTCCTCAGGGTGCGGGATTCTGTAACGATCTGAGTGTAGTGGGTGAGAAGTCAGGCGCAGGAAGCAGAGAGTTCAGGGGAGTGCTATTTTAATGCACAAAGAAACGGCGAACATAAGCCAACCCCACGAAAACACAGGGCGAAACGCACGGCTCGCGCAGCACGCCGACACCGGCCTCGAGGTCGACCCGGAGGACGAGGCGCAGGGCAATCCGGATGGAGGCGATGGAAATCCCTCAACATTGACGGATCCAAAATGTCCCCCACCGGTACCCAGCACCTCTCCTCCGGACCGTACCCCTCCCAGTCCACGAGGTTCTGCAGGCCCCTCACCCGGCGTCTCGAGTCCAGAACCCCACGAAAACACAGGGCCAAATGAACAAACAAACGCCCCAAACAGGGAGACTTAAACTGTCCAGGAAAAACCACGAAATGGGAAAACACGAAACCCATAGACGTGCACACAAGTAGACCAAACAGACGGTCACAATAATTAATCCTGCACAAGGAACCCATGCGGGCCGGCTGACTAATAAAGCCTCACTACTATATTACCTAACTCAAAACAGGTGCACTCAATAAACACATAAGGAGGGGGAGGAAATAATCAGTGGCAGCTAGTAGGCCGGCGACGACTACCGCCGAGTGGTAGTATAATTATCCAAAATCATCGGTTCTCAATAGCATTATCCATAATTATCCAAAATCATTGGTTCTCAATAGCATTATGTAAAAGTACCTTGTCAAGTTGAACTGTGGGCCCCTCCTGTTAAATGTGTTTGTCTCCGGGAGTGTGGATCATTTGAATAATATACCCATGGTGAAATTACGATGTTAGGGAATGGAAGCGTTTTGCTGTTGAAATGGTGTATGGTAAATCAATATGATGGAGCAGCTGAGATGTGGCAGGTGTGGCTGGGCATGTGCCTCAGCATACAGATCCTCATTAGCTATCCCCAGCTAGCTAGCTATCTTAGCGCTCAATCTGGAACAGCTGATGGCATTTCAGGAGGTGCTAAATTGCCTCCGTGGGAAAACAAAGGAAATACAGGGAGATCTGAAAGCTCCAATCAACTGGCTGAAAGGGCCTGCCACACAATGGCATACTGTGACACAGCTCTCAATGATTTTCAATTAACTGATATTATGTGGAGGCCATATCAAGTGGGTGTGTTATATCAAGACCTGTTGGAGTTATTTGAGACATAGAACACACTCTATAGCACTGATACAGTACAACAACCCACATAGTATAGTCCACATAAGAAAATAGTATGATTTTCTACAGGTATACGAAGTATAATATAGTCTTTCCTCAGCTGTAAATGCTTTCAGTTGTTTGTCTGTACTTTCTCTTCGTAAGTAAGAGTGAGTACTTTTAAGTATGTATAGTATGTCTGTGTGTGTCAGACACAATCTGTGGGAATGCAGCCACTGTCACCATTACTATAAAAAAGGCATCACAGTAAATTTGAACATGGAGGAGGGCAACTGTTTTAAGCCTGTCTGGAGGCCATTTCCTCAATTTTAAATGTATATTCTTGTAAACACAACAGCGTTCACAGAGAAAACGCCAAATTCATTTAGATAAATCAAAATAGAGCTCTTTATACAGTGTATTCAGAAAGTATTCAGACCCCTTGACATTTTCAATATTTTGTTACATTACAGCCTTATTCTAAAATGTATTAAATAGTTTTCCCCCCTCAACTCTACACACAATACCCCATAATGACAAGGTGAAAAAAAAACATTTTTAAGAAATGTTTGCAAAAAACAAAACAGAATCACCTAATTTACATAAGTATTGTTTCTGTTTCCATTAATCATCCTTGAGATGTTTCTGCAACTTCATTGGAGTCCACATGTGGTAAATTCAATTGATTGGACATGATTTGGACACCTGTCTATATAAGGTCCCACAGTTGACAGTGCATGTCAGAGCAAAAACCAAGCCAAGAGGTCAAAGGAATTGTCTGTTGAGCTCTGAGACCAAATTGTGTTGAGGCACAGATCTGGGGAAGGGTACCAAAACATTTCTGCAGCATTGAAGCTCCCCAAGAACACAATGGGCTCCATCATACCTAACTGGAAGAAGTTTGTATCCACCAAGACTCTTCCTAGAGCTGGCCACCCGGCCAAACTGGTCAATCGGGGGAGAAGGGCCTTGGTCAGGGAGGTGACTAACAACCAGGTGGTCACTCTGACAGAGCTCCAGAGTTCCTCTGTGGAGATGGGAGAACCTTCCAGAAGGACAACTATCTCTGCAGTACTTCACCAGTCAGGCCTTTATGGTAGAGTTGACAGACGAAAACCACTCCCCAGTAAAAGGCACATGACAGCCCGCTTAGGATTGTCAAAAGGCACCTAAAGGACACTCAGACCATGAGAAACAAGATTTTCTGGTCTGATGAAACCAAGATGGAACTCTTTGGCCTAAATGCCGAGCATCACGCCTGGAAGCATGGTGGCGGCAGCATCATGCTGTGGGGATGTTTTTCAGCGACAGGGATTGGGAGACCAGTCAGAATCAAGGAAAAGTTGAACGGAGCAAAGAACAGAGAGATTATTTAGGAAAACCTGCTCCAGAGTGCTCAGGACCTCAGCCTGGGACAAAGGTTCACCTTCCACCAGGACAACGACCCTAAGCACAATGCCAAGACAATGGAGGAGTGGCTTCGTGACAAGCCTGAATATCCTTTTGTGGCCCACCCAGAGTCTGGACTTGAACCCGATTGAACATCTCTGGAGAGACCCGAAAAGAGCTGTGCAGCGATGCTCCCCATCCAACCTGACAGAGTTTGGGACTAAACGTGGAATAAGTGAAGAGGTCTGAATACTTTCCGAATGCACTGTATGACTATAGAGTATGTAAAAAAGAAGTATTTATTCAACAGTGCTACCGACAAATAGATAGGGCCAGGAGATCAGTTTTATCCTAGACTTGATAGGACCAGGAGCTTACTGAATGTATGACCTGACTGGTTGTAGCTTATACTTGGGGCCCAGAGTTTTTCCTGGTCTGGCCACTTAGTCAGAATCTCCTGGGGCATACTATTTACAACATCAAGATGTTCAATCACTCTGTGACAGTCCTACAAATTGGAATGTGTGCCTTTGTTCCCCATATATCTGTAGTAATGCTAGCATTAACACCATTGATAATGACTATACTAATATTGTTGCCAGCAAAGGTTTGTTCAGCCATAAGTCATGGTTAGTGCTAAATTTCCATCACTGGTATAACGTAGGATGCTGAGGGATAAAAGGAGTTTTGTAGGAATCTGTATGTGTGGGAGTGAGATGACCTGATGTGCCCTGTGAATGCAGGCTTGGGTGTAGCTTTCTCTGACAGTAAGGTAGCATGATATCACATAATATTTGTTTAATTGTCTGTGCCTCAACCTTTTAAACTTGACTAAGCTCTGTATCAGCTCCTCTGTGAAATAATTCTGCACTGTGTGCTCGCTTCATACTTTCCTACCTCTAAACTATGAAAAGATGAGGTCTTTCAACTTAATTTGTTGTTTATTCAGCGTAATCTAGCAAAGCAGTATGGGGTCCTGATTATTTTACTCAGATAATTGCCTTTTGTTTTAGATAGATAGATAAAAAAAATATGAGCTACATGTAATGGAAGATCATAAGAGTAGAACATTACCGTATAGCTTATTAAACCACTTTTCTCAATGTTTTTCTGAGCGCCCAGTCTCACTCTGTACCTTCTCACTTCTGACACCAATGTATCGACAGTTCAATGCCCCTTGCGGGTCTTTAGCCTGGGTCTTCCATCCGGTAGGCAAGAATTAGCCCTTGATTGTGCAGTTAAAAATTGTAGGTTTTGACCTTTGCATTGTTTTTGTATCAAATTTTTATACGTCACCACTGCGTGCCTGTACATTCTCCCTCTGAAATTAAACCAGTCACTTTAGGGTCAGAAAGAACCTTTAATAATACTGGAGAAAGGAACTGCTTTTCTCTGTACTACCATCAGAAATAATTAGTGTGATTGTGGGAACTCACACACTTAAACATGGAGGAGTATCACACAAGGTCACAAGTATTCTTCTCGCCTTGCTGTGTGTGTGTGTGTGTGTGTGTGTGTGTGTGTGTGTGTGTGTGTGTGTGTGTGTGTGTGTGTGTGTGTGTGTGTGTGTGTGTGTGTGTGTGTGTGTGTGTGTGTGTGTGTGTGTGTGTGTGTGTGTGTGTGTCTGCTCCCACTAATGCCTGTGCTGATCGTCTGAAACGGTACTGTGCTGGAGGGCAGGACTCCTGACATGGCAGACCTGATTGCCTTTCTGCCTGTGGAACTATCCCCATCGATCCTGTCTCCCTCCTCTCTCTCCATCCCCTACTACACGGTGCTAGGGGAATCAATCGGCCACTATGACATTCTTTGGTTGTAAGTCCTACACCGTGACAATAGACTTTACGATGAACCTGTTGATCATCGTAAAACACTCTTTCATCCCACCGCCTGTCTTCTGACTCTGTCTGATCACACTGTGGCGCGGTGTAGCACCTGTGTGTGTGAAGAAACAGAGCTGCAGGGTTAGAGGATGTAGCCGTGGTGGCACAATGCTACTGTGACCTCACTATGACCTTTCTGTCATGCCCTAATGCCAGAAACTAGTATTGACATGCTACTGTGACTCATACAGTTATACAGAATTTGAAGAAATGTATTAGATTGTTTATTAGATTAGTCTTCCAGACAGTTTGCCAAACTGAGCTGAGCTGAGCTTTACTGGGCTGGCCTAGTGGTTACATTGCCATCATCCTTGCTGGAATCATGTTGGAAAGCATAATATGAGAAGAAAATATCCGGCTAAGTACGGTTTGGGTCGGCCATATTGTGTGAATCAGTCATAGCTTTTCTGCTGTGGTGGTGGAATTGAACCTTGGTTCATCCTCAAGAGGCTAATGGAAAAATATTATATTTCCAGACTAGAAAACAGCTTGTTGTCATTGCCAGTGTGCATCAGCTAGGTTTTCATGTTGGCAACGTATGGTCTCTTGAAAGAAGAGTCAATTAACCTGATTTTCACCGTCAATGGCAGAAAATCCGGCAGTAATAATCGTGAAACCAATTTTCTTTTTCATAACAAAGATAATAGTGGCTGCAGTCCAAACTCAAAGTAGGCAGTCCTCTGCCCTAAACCTTCAGTCCTTGAATGACGCTTTACATCATCACATCCAAGTGTACCTTAAATGTCCCCTGCCCAAGCATGGGAGAGTGATGATCAGAGAGGCAACGTCCTTGGTGGAAATCGTGAAGTTGAGCTTAAAGACAACCAACCTAAAGCTATTAATGTACCTAGCAAGCTAAAGTAGCTAGATAGCACTCCTGTCAGGTAGCTAGCTACCCATAGCTGGCAAGCTAGTTTTATAGTTTGGTAATTTATTCCAATACATTTCAGAATCCCCCCCCAAAAAAAATGGTTTAGTTAGCTATGTTTTATTGTCGCTTCACTACGAGTCTAAGCCAATTTGCCAATGCTAAAATCTATTTCATAGATTAAACTACCATTCAAAAGTTTGGTGGTTACTTAGGAAATGTCCTTGTTTTTGAAAGAAAAGCAAATTGTCCATTAAAAATAACATCTAATTGATCAGAGATACAGTGTAGACATTGTTAATGTTGTAAATGACTATTGTAGCTGGAAACACAATGTGCCATTGGAACACAGGAGTGATGGTTGCTGATAATGGGCCTCTGTACGCCTATGTAGATCTTCCATAAAAAATCTGCCGTTTCCAGCTACAATGGTCATTTACAACATTCGCAATGTCTACACTGTATTTCTGATCAATTTGATGTTATTTTAATTGACAGAAAATGTGACATTCTTTTAAAAACAAGGACATTCCTAAAACCCCAAACCTTTGAATGGTAGTGTATATATTGTTTAACAAGCTAGGTTATAATTTAACACTTCGCGGTCACTGGAATTTGGCACGTGACGACAGATTGCATTGAATTGTGGGTAATTTCTACGCCACAAGTGAATGAAGTTCTTAATTCGCTCCCTCAAGCTGGGCCGATGGGGCAACATTTGTGAATTGCATCTCAACTTAAAATGGCAATCAAACTGCATCCGGTTTCGACAGGGATTCTCCCGAAGGAAAGTGGCTAGTGTGAGGGATGAGGGTGTAAAAATAAACGTGTTTGGGCTGCAGCCAGTGTGTCACGGACAGGTTATTCTGCAGTGGAAGGATTACTCCAACAGTAGCTCGGCTGGGGAGAAGTCTTTCCATAATAGAGCGCTGCTCTGCATTTTTAACAGCACTATCAACAAGGCAGGTCCTACAGACCTTAGTTTTGTAACACCTGGACTACTGTTCAGTCATGTGGTCAGGTGCCACAAAGAGGGACTTAAGAAAATTGCAATTGGCTCAGAACAAGGCAGCATGGCTGCCTTTGGATGTACGTACACTGTGAGCTAACATTAATAATATGCATGTAAATCGCTCCTGGCTGTTTGTGAGAGGTATTGACATGTTGAATGTACCCAAGCTATCTGTTTGAACTACTGGCACACAGCTCGGACACCCATGCATACCCCACAAGACATACCACAAGAGGTCTCTTCACAGTGCCAAAGTCCAGAACAGACTATGGGAGGTGCACAGTACTACATAGAGCCATGACTACATGGAACTCTATTCCACGTCAAGTAACTCATGCAAGCTGTAAAATTAGATTTAGAAAACACCTTATGGAACAGCAGGGACTGTGAAGCAACACAAACATAGCCACAGAACCAGGGTGTCTGTAGTGACGCCTCAAGCAGTGAGATGCGGTGCCACAGACCGCTGCACCACTCGGGATTCCAGCCAGTGTGTTGACACAGTATGTGGTAGTAGAGTCGTGGCCTGAGGGCACACACTTAATATGTTGTGAAACCGTTTCTGAAGTTATTGTAATGTTTAAAAAATGTTATAACTGCCTTAATTTTGCTGGACCCCAGGAATCCTCATTAGCTATTGCCTTGGCAACAGGTAATGGGGATCCATAACAAATACAAATTGCTCCTTTGCCTATACTTTGCCATTCATCAAAGAGGTTGTTTAGCTGTGTTTTTGTTACTTGCTTGGTAATGAAATGTATTGACTTTAATTGGAATAAATTAATTAACGTCCATTTAGAATCACATTATTTCAGTTGAAAGCTCAGAAAGGAAATTTACTGTTTTCCCCCCTTTATCATTGTTCAGTGCATCATTTAAAGGACTCTTATGTTCAGCTCAGCATGAAGCCTGAGAGTCACTTGACTTCACTAATGTTCCCGATCCAGTGGTATCGGTTCTGACGTGTGTTGTTTGGCTGTATTTAACAGTGTCGTTCCTATGTTCCCGGTGGTTTCTGGAGTATGGCACTGATTCAACGGGTGAGGACTCTTTTACTGAGTGGTGTTTGAGGGTGTAACATGCGACTTAGTTAAGCTACTGATGTCCTTCATAGTTTGTTGATGTGTTTTTGGGTTAAAGTCATTTTAAATGGCTTTTTTATTTACGTATTGGCCAAGCAGATGTACAAACCTAGGGCGCCGTCGTTCTACGGCTTACGTTTGAATAAATTATGAATTTACTTGGCTGGATATTTACAAAAGCAATTAGGGTACCACCTGGGCCTGCGATCAGCAGCCTTCTGATCACACACCGCATTCCATCTATCAGTGCCTCATACCACCACCACCCACACACACCCACACCCCACACATACACTTACAAGCAAATCAACTGGAAAATGAAGGCTTCTCCAAAACAACTTGGCAACTCCAGTAACGTTGCCTATTTTCTATTCACCTCATACTCACCTTTGAGGGTGAGTGACTGTTAAGTTCTTAACAATCAGCATCTTTCTCAAAATAGAGATTCAGTGAGGGCCAAACCACTAGTTCGTTTTTGCTGCTGTGAACTGCACAAACCCACTGTCATTTCATTTTTTTAATGACAATCAAATTGTCTGTATCGTCGTTTTCAAGTGTCGCCAATACTCAATGAACCTGACAAAGGATATCTTGAAGCACTGTTAAATGTAACCAATTGCTCAAGGGAATATACTGTTGATATCATAACAGTTGTTTCTTTGTTTCCAGAAGGATGCTTACAAATTCCATACAACTCATGCTAATGATTTAGCAGGGAAATTGTGCTTACAGCTAACACCTGTTGAGTCAGTTAACATCCCCCTGAGAAAAGCAGCATATTCATTGGAGCTGATTGTGCCTATATTTCCAGATAATTTGTTTTGGGCAATGTCACATTAGTACTTTTATTAGATTTTTCATTTCAGGATTTAATTCTTCGCAGTGCACTGAGAACATCAGGAAACATCAGGAAATTTCCCCCATTTCAAAAAAAATAGCATTGAAATACTCTCAAATCAGGTTGACTAATATACATGTAACTGCCAAAATAATGGAAACCCCAACATAAAGTGTGTTAACAGCTTCAATGCTCCTTGCCATGGATTTTACAAGTGTCTGGAACTCTACTGGAGGCTTCCATGAGAAATTCCATCATTTGATGTTTTGTTGGTGTTGGAAAACCCTGTATCAGGCGTCGCTCCTGAATCTCCCAGAAGTGTTCATTTGGGTTGAGATCTGGTGACAGACACACACACACACAAAATATCAAAAACACATGCTCGTAAAGCAGGGCAGGATGTCAACATGGCTACTTGATTACAAACAAACTATAACCATGTGACAAGTCTCCTTTGTGAAAAAGTTGCTCCTCTCATTTAGATTACATGTGTTGCTCTAAAGATGTCCCCTTAGAATAGGAAATCCCTTGTGACTGGCAGCTATGGATTAACCTGTGTGTGTGCCGCAGGGGGCCTGGCTGTCTATTCTACGGCAGGTAGATGAGTCAACAACTTAGCGACCGCTGTCCATGGTCTTGAAGCTAGCTAGGCCTTACTGCAGGGATCAACTCGATTCAGCCCGGGGCAATTTTTTCATGAGCGGATGGTCAGGAGGATGGAACATAATTACAAATAATTTGTAGACTGAAAATTGACTGCAAGAATTGCAAACAGATATAATATTTGACTAAAACATAATACTTTCAAACCTTGCATTTCAAACCCTACGTTTGTATATGATCACGTGTCTCTCTATTATGCATGGAAATATTTGGAAATAGATTTCCCAAATTAAAATCACTTGGAGCCAATTTCCAGATGTTCGTAAACAAATGTATACTTAGAAATGTCACTTTTTTTTGTCCATTAAAATGACATCAAATTGATCAGAAATACAGTGTAGACATGGTTAATGGTGTAAATGTCTATTGTAGCTGGATTTTTAATGGAATATCTACATAGGCCCATTATCAGCAACCCTCACTCCTGTGCTCCAATGGCACATTGTGTTCACTAATCCAAGTTGATCCAAGTTTATCAACACCAGTCTCAACGTCAACAGTGAAGAGACAACTCCGGGATGCTGACATTAGGTTGTACAACATCACAACATTAACAATGTCTACACTGTATTTCTGATCAATTTGATGATATTTTAATGGATAAAAAAATGAGCTTTTCTTTCGAAAACAAGGGCATTATTAAGTGACCCCAAACATTTGAACGATAATGTATGTCCAACAATTTATTTTTGCTCAGGAAACATGGGGGAACCTTGCCCTAGTGATTCACACCAGCCTCGTGGCAGAACATGTTTCTGTGTGTGGACAATGGTCCTCTGGGAATGCATGTGTCTCCTTTCCTTTCAGTTACACCAGATTGACCATGAACAAGTACATGTGCCAAAGTCAAGTTGTGCCAGTTCATGGTCCTATGCGTGGACATGTTTTACAATGTCTCTTTGACAAGGTCTGATCATGTCACCTTTCCTTTCATTTACACCATGTGAAACTATCTCAATGGAACGTAGACAATGTTAACATTTGTCTATGTTCCACAGTCATGTCCGTCCAGGTTTATACGGGTGGTCATGCTTCCTACAGTGTTGTGCTACTGCCTGCTTACACACCAACTCACTCACTCTACTAATGAAACAAGGTCATCTGGCTGGCTGACTGGACACACTCCTGACTGTGGTTATGTCTATCGATCGTCAGGGTTTCAGCTCTACTAATGTAGGCTAGCAGGTGTGCGTCATTCCTCAGCCCTCACCTGTCAAGGAGGAATGATTGTTCCTAATATGGATTCCGTACAGCTCACAGTCTCGGTAGTGTGAGACTGGTGCATATGCAGCAAGCAAATCTTATTTGTTTTTCCAATCCGCTATGAGTTGTCATTCTCTGACTGTCTATGCAGTTGCAGTGCTTTGGTAAGCTCACCGTGGATGCTAATCCAGGGAAAAAAGTCATATTGCAACCTATGTGTCGTGATAATTGCATTGTTTTCGGCTATGACCTGTTAGGCCTATATATCATGGTGTCAAGGCATATGAACTAAGGCTAGACAATAAGAAGAGACAGCGGTAGAATAAACTTAATCTGCATGGTGAAGTCCACAAAACATATTGCATGACCTTCATTATGGTCATGTGAGGTAATGTTTCTGACATTTCTGGACTACTAAACAACTATTGATTTAGAACGACGGAGAGTTACTGCAAGTCGCCTCCACTATTCCAGCAGCCATTGAACACTTCAACATCATCTAATCACCTATGCTTAGTCTAATACAGTGACAACTAAAAGATACCAAAAACAATTTAGTCCAATCAACGTAAGCTAAGTATGTGGCTGTCCATGGTACTGATTTCTGTGTGTGTGTGCATGTGTGAATACGCGCATGCGTGAGTGCAAGTAGAATAAACATGTTGACTCACCCTACTTGTAGAGGAACGCCAATGCCTCAATGGTATATGACTCTGTAATATAGTACACACTTTTAGTTTTTGTTGTCCTAGGCTACCTGGCTAAAATGCTTGCTGCTAGCTCAACTTACTTCCATTGGCAACGATGCGCCAGGACAGCTAGTTAACATTTGCATACTACATCTAGATCAACCTGGTCTCAGAGCATTTCGTATTACTCTGTAACTAAATCCGAGACACCTTTAGTATGATATGTTATGTTTCGTATGGTACACTTGAAGTCGGAAGTTTACATACACCTTAGCCAAATGCATTTAAACTCTTATCCAGAGCGACTTACAGTAGTGAGTGCATACATTTTAATACTTTTTTCATACTTGTCCCCCATGGGAATTGAACCCACAACCCTTGCGTTTGGAGATTGTCCATGCGCCAGGACAGCTAGTTAACATTTGCATACTACATCTAGATCAACCTGGTCTCAGAGCATTTCGTATTACTCTGTAACTAAATCCGAGACACCTTTAGTATGATATGTTATGTTTCGTATTTTGAAGTCGGAAGTTTACATACACCTTAGCCAAATGCATGTAAACTCTTATCCAGAGCGACTTACAGTAGTGAGTGCATACATTTTAATACTTTTTTCATACTTGTCCCCCATGGGAATTGAACCCACAACCCTTGCGTCCCCATCATGGCAGATTCTTTTTAGGTCTCAATTGTCTTATTTGTGTTCAAAGAAAAGGTTTGGGTATTTCGATGACAGTTTTCAAAATCATGTTTCTTACAAACAATAGTGGACAGACTATATATAGTGGGGCAAAAAAGTATTTAGTCAGCCAACAATTGTGCAAGTCCTCCCACTTAAAAAGATGAGAGAGGCCTGTAATTTTCATCATAGGTACAGACAAAATTAGGAAAAAATATCCAGAAAATCACATTGTAGGATTTTGAATTTATTTATTTGCAAATTATGGTGGAAAATAAGTATTTGGTCAATAACAAAAGTTTATCTCAATGTTATATACCCTTTGTTGGCAATGACAGAGGTCAAACGTTTTCTGTAAGTCTTCACAAGTTTTTCACACACTGTTGCTGGTATTTTGGCCCATTCCTCCATGCAGATCTCCTCTAGAGCAGTGATGTTTTGGGGCTGTTGCTGGGCCACACGGACTTTCAACTCCCTCCAAAGATTTTCCATGGGGTTGAGATCTTGTGACTGGCTAGGCCACTCCAGGACCCTGAAATGCTTCTTACGAAGCCACTCCTTCGTTGCCCGGGCAGTGTGTTCGGGATCATTGTCATGCTGAAAGACCCAGCCATGTTTCATCTTCAATACCCTTGCTGATGGAAGGAGGATTTCACTGAAAATCTCACGATACATGGCCCCATTCATTCTTTCCTTTACACGGATCAGTCTTCCTGGTCCCTTTGCAGAAAAACAGCCCCAAAGCATGATGTTTCCACCCCCATGCTTCACAGTAGGTATGGTGTTCTTTGGATGCAACTCAGCATTCTTTGTCCTCCAAACACGACGAGTTGAGTTTTTACCAAAAAGTTCTATTTTGGTTTCATCTGACCATATGACATTCTCCCAATCTTCTTCTGGATCATCCAAATGCTCTCTAGCAAACTTCAAACTTTGGACATGTACTGGCTTAAGCAGGGGGACACGTCTGGCACTGCAGGATTTGAGTCCCTGGCAGCGTAGTGTGTTACTGATGGTAGGCTTTGTTACTTTGGTCCCAGCTCTCTGCAGGTTATTCATTAGGTCCCCCTGTGTGGTTCTGGGATTTTTGCTCACCATTCTTGTGATCATTTTGACCCCACGGGGTGAGATCTTGCGTGGAGCCCCAGATCAAGGGAGATTATCAGTGGTCTTGTATGTCTTCCATTTCCTAATAATTGCTCCCACAGTTGATTTCTTCAAACCAAGCTGCTTACCTATTGCAGATTCAGTCTTCCCAGCCTGGTGCAGGTCTACAATTCAATTTTGTTTCTGGTGTCCTTTGACAGCTCTTTGGTCTTGGCCATAGTGGAGTTTGACTGTTTGAGGTTGTGGACAGGTGTCTTTTATACAGATAACAAGATCAAACAGGTGCCCTTAATACAGGTAACGAGTGGAGGACAGAGGAGCCTCTTAAAGAAGAAGTTACAGGTCTGTGAGAGCCAGAAATCTTGCTTGTTTGTAGGTGACCAAATACTTATTTTCCACCATAATTTGCAAATAAATCCTACAATGTGATTTTCTGGATTTTTTTTCTCGTCATAGTTGAAGTGTACCTATGATGAAAATGACAGGTCTCTCTCATCTTTTTAAGTGGGAGAACTTGCACAATTGGTGGCTGACTAAATACTTTTTTGCCCCACTGTATATATATATATATATATATATATATATATATATATATATATATATATATATATATATATATATATATATATATATATATATTTATATATATATTTACCTACACCTTAGCCAAATACATTTAAACTCAGTTTTTCACAATTCCTGACATTTAAACCTAGTAAAAAATTCCCTGATTTTGGTCAGTTAGGGCCTCCACTTTATTTTAAGAATGTGAAATGTCAGAATAATAGTCGAGGGAATGATTACGTTCAGCTTTTATTTCTTTCATCACATTCCCAGTGGGTCAGAAGTTTACATACACTCAATTAGTATTTGGTAGCATTGCTTTTAAATTGTTTCACTTGGATCAAACATTTCAGGTTGCCTTCCACAAGCTTCCCACAATAAGTTGAGTGAATTCTGGCCCATTCTTACATGATGCCATATATTTTGTGAAGTGCACCAGTCCTTCCTGCAGCAAAGCACCCCCAAAACATGATGTTGCCACCCCCGTGCTTCACGGTTGGGATGGTGTTCTTCGGCTTGCAAGCCTCTCCCTTTTTCCTCCAAACATAATGATGGTCATTATGGCCAAACAGTTCTATTTTTGTTTCACATACCAGAGGTCATTTCTCCAAAAAGTACGATCTTTGTCCCTATGTGCAGTTGCAAACCGTAGTCTGGCTTTTTTATGGCGGTTTTGGAGCAGTGGCTTCTTCCTTGCTGAGTGGCCTTTCAGATTATGTTGATATAGGACTCGTTTTGCTGAGAATATAGATACTTTTGTACCTGTTTCCTCCAGCATCTTCACAAGGTTCTTTGCTGTTGTTCTGGGATTGATTTGCACTTTTCGCATCAAAGGACTTTTATCTCTATGTGATAGAACGCGTCTCCTTCCTGAGCGGTATGACGGCTGCGTGGTCCCATGGTGTTTATACTTGCGTACTATTGTTTGTACAGATGAACGTGGTACCTTCAGGCATTTGGAAATTGCCCCCAAGGATGAACCAGACTTGTGGAGGTCTACAACTTTTTTTCTGAGGTCTTGGCTGATTTCTTTTGATTTTCCCATGATGTCAAGCAAAGAGGCACTGAGTTTGAAGGTAGGCCTTGAAATACATACACAGGTACACCTCCAACTGACTCAAATTATGTCAATTAGCCTATTAGAAGCTTATAAATCCATGACATCATTTTCTGGAATTTTACAAGTTGTTTCAAGGCACAGTCAACTTAGTGTATGTGAACTTCTGACCCACTGGAATTGTGACATAGTGCATTATAAGTGAAATAATCTGTCTGTAAACAATTGTTTGGAAAATTACTTGTCTCATGCACAAAGTAGATGTCCTAACCGACTTGCCAAAACTGTAGTTTCACAAGAAATTTGTGCAGTGGTTGAAAAACAAGTTTTAATGACTCCAACCTGACTCCAACCTGACTCTTAAGTACTCCAACCTGTCACAGAAACTGGAATCCATCTCCCCGACGCACCCACATTTATTTTAAGGGGTTTTAACAACTGTACTTTGCACAAAGTCTTGCGCACATCCCATCCTTATGTGAAATGTCACACTAGGAAAAATAGGACTCTTGACTTGTGCTATGGGACAATACCAAAGGTGTTCTCTGCCACCACCAGACCTCCTCTGGGGACATCAGACCACGATGTGGTCTACCTCAGGCCAACCTACTGTCGGCTCCTGGAGAGGGAGAAACCCACAGTTAAAACTGTCCAGATCTGGAATGAGAGGAGGTATTTGGTCTCCAGGGGTGTTTTGACTGCACTATGTGGGAGGTATTTGGTCTCCAGGGGTGTTTTGACTGTACAATGTAGGAGGTATTTAGTCTCCAGGGGTGTTTTGACTGTACAATGTGGGAGGTATTTGGTCTCCAGGGGTGTTTTGACTGTACAATATGGGAGGTATTTGGTCTCCAGGGGTGTTTTGACTGTACAATGTGGGAGGTATTTAAGGACAGCAGCTCTGATCTGGATGAACTCACAGATGTTATTTCAGACTATGTAAACTTCTGTGTTGAGTCAGTTGTGCCTACTAAGACCTGTAAAATCTTCCCTAACAACAAGCCTTGGGTATCAAAACATCTAAAATCACTACTTGATAGGAAGAAGGCAGTTTATGCTGGGGGTGATAGACCGGCTTTAAGAGAAGTACAACATGAGAACAAAAGACAGATACTGGTGGACAAGGAGGCATAAAAGCAAAGGGTGGAGAGGACCCTCTCCTCAGGAAACGCAAGGGTGGCCTGGCAAGGGATTAAATCCATGGCTAGTGCCCCCCCTATAGGCAGGGGAAAAACAGTGCTGACCTTGGTAGATATGAGGGCCAGAACATGGCTAATGAACTGAATGTTTTCTTCTCAAGATTTGAATGACATCTTCGTGTCGGATCATTACAAATGTTTGAGAGAGTTGTTGTTCAACAGTCTGATGTTCTAAAGTTGCTCAGGGGATGTAACACACACAACAGCCCAGGCCCAGACAAAATACGTGGACATGTGTTAAAGCACTGTGCTGAACAACTGGCTGATGTTTTTACAGACATTTTCCAATCCTCACTTGACCAGCAACACATGCCAGTATTGTGGAAAAACTCAATAATTATACCAATTCCTAAATCATCTAATCCCACTGTGCTGAATGACTACCGCCATGTCGCCTTGACATCCTTAGTAATGAAATGCCTTGAGAAAATTATGAAAAGTCATGTTCACAGTGTCACCCAGAAGCTCCTCGACCCATTTCAGTGTGCCTATCAGCCTAGCAGAGGAGTTGATGATGCTATTCTTACCCTCCATAACATGGTCTATAGACATCTAGAGGGTGTAGTCTCCTTAACATGGTCTATAGACATCTAGAGCCAAATCCCATGTCAGGGTTCTGTTTGTTGTCATTTCTTCTGCCTACATCACAATCCAGCCTTACATTCTGGCCAAGAGACTCATTCGGGACTTCTCCTTAGATGGGGGGCTGGTTTTGTGGCTGTTGGACTTCCTGAGCCAACGCTCACAGCGAGTCAAAATAGGTCCCCATGTGTCGGATATACGCAGGCTCTCCTCAGGGATGTGTTTTGTCCCCACTTCTGTACATCTTGTACACTAATAGTTGTACTAGTTTCCATACTGACAGACACCTCGTTAAGTTCGCTGATGACACTGCCTTGATCAGCCTGTTGCATGATGATGAGGAACATGGCCCGGTCCTAGATGACTTTGTAGAGTGGTGTGAGGAATCACACTTGGTCCTCAATACCAACAAGACCAAAGAGATGTGCATAGACCTCAGGAAGCGTACAACACCTACCTCTGCAACATCTATCAGAGGTCAGAATATAGACATTGTAGAGGAATATAAATATCTGGGTGTCCTTTTGGATAATAAGTGGAGTAAATGTACAGACCTGATCTACAAAAAGAGCCAACAGAGACTGTACTTTCTAAAAAAGTTGGGTTCTTTTAATATAGACTGTACTATACTGATTCTGTTTTACAAATCCTTTATTGAGAGTATTTTAACTTTTGTATTGTTTGTTGGTTTGGCAATGCCACTGTCAGCCAGAGAAACATGCTGAGAAGAATTATCACCACAGCAAGCAAGGTACTTGGAGTCAAACAGACAGGCCTGGATGAGGTCTTTAAGGTCAGGGCCCTCCGTAAGGCTCACAAAATAATTTTAGACCCAAGCCACCCTCTGTACCTGGACTTTGAATTACTCCCCTCTGGGCGCAGGTATAGGGCCCCCCTCATCAAGTAAAACAGAACCAGTCAATCATTTGTGCCAGGTGTGATATCACTCCTAAATAGCTTGGGGAATGTTCCCATTGACTCCGTAAGACAAGCAGGCTCGTCTGTTCTTCTTTTTTATTTCATGTTTTATTTCTAATTTCTTACTATTATTATTTTTATTGGTGCGTAACTGTTCTGAAAGTTGTATTGTCAATTTTGTTTTGTATTTAAATGCCACTTTGAATGTGTACATGACACTGCATCTAAATTTCCCCATGGGGACAATAAATTCAGTAAGTAAGTAAGAATTTGCAAAAGTCAAATGTGTTACGAATTTGCTAAATGTACGAATTTGCGAATGTTTGAAATGTTACAAATTCTGGATAGCTGGCTAACGTTAGCTAGGCTAGAGGTTAGGGTTTAGTTTTGGACTTAAGTTAAAGAGGTTAGGGGTAGGGGAACATTTAGCTAGAAGGGTTAAGGTTAGGGTTTGGGGGAAGGTTAGATAACATGCTAAGTAGTTGCAAAGGAGCTAAAAACTTTTAAGTAGTTGAAAAGTTGCTTATTAGCTGAAATTGTCCAAGATGAGATTTGAACTTGCAATCTTTGGGTTGCTAGGCATTCGTGTTATGCGCCCACACATCTACCCCAATCAACCATCCTACTTTCTTTTTGCTTTAAGTATCCATACTAAACATAGCATATACTAATTTGAGTGTCCCAGATTTACGATTACTATCTAATCTGAGACCAGGTTGTCTAGCTACATGTTGAACTTCCATCCACTAATGCCAGGGTCCCAATGTATGGATTTATGGTTGGATCAGAATTGCCGTTATAATCATTGACGGAGAATTAAAACCACAAGTCCAAATCTCTATCTCCCTCCATGGCTAATTTAGCAAATGGATGATTTTAGCTAGCTAGTTAGCCACCGGAGGGCAACAACACGAAATGCAACAATTCAAGTTTTTTTCCTGACAATAATGATGTTTGGCTTGTGATGTGATTGGTCTGAAGCCAAGTCCAAACTTGCTGACCTTGACACTTTTTTTGGTGCGCCAGGACCATTCACAGCTGAGCTCACTCTGTTTAGCTCAATGCTGATTGGCAATATTTTTGGGGGAGGCCAAATGCTTGCTGGCTTCCCTTGCATTCAATGCTACAGGTACTCTTTCTCTTTTTATTTTTAGTTTTTTTCTTGTCTTCTTGGTCAATATTTTGGGAGAGCCTGGCTTCCCTTGGCAAACATTAATACACTCCGCTGGTCTAATGTAATGTAATGCCTCATGCCAATCTCTTCTGACACTTGACGAAACATGTTGCTGATCCATTGACAAAATGATATTCCAGAGCAACAGAGGCCTAATGCACTACATTAGGTTTGTAGATATTGTACGCAGTGGCTGTGTGAGAGGTGAAATCCCCCTACAGCACACATCTGCCACATTAAATGCCATTTTAATCAGTCAGTCACACCCACTTATACCCCCTCCTCTGCCTCTTGCTGCTAATAGCTAAATGTTATGGAGCTTTTCGGAACCGCCCAGGCCTGCTCTCTAGTGTAAACCCCAGTTCAGTTGTGAATGCATTTTAAATAAAGGATTTTCTAAATGGGCTGTTGGACGTGAATATTCCATGTGTTGGGTGGGTAGACAGGATCTCAGCAAAACATAAGGCCTGAGCAACAGACTGACCACGATTACAGTAATACCTGTGTGCCTGGAACTAAGTGCATCTACAGTCTAGTCCATCAATCAATGTCAAACACATATCTATAAAGCATTATTCATACAGTAACTGGTTGAAATCGTCTGCAGTACTTGATTATTTCTCTCACAACAGCATTGTTAATGTCTAACGGGGAAAGCTCAGGTCGAATAATATAATTATGTTTTCTGTTAATGTCCCATCTTGGTTTGGGACTACAGCTCCTGCCTCAGTAAAAATCATGGCAACTTGGGAAAGATTTTCTCTTATATAGATTTATGGCACCATGTGCGAATTATACCCATTTTTATAATCCAGACATGAAAATGAGTTCTCCCAGTCAAAGCTGACATTAAACCAACCAATTGTACCACTGGTATACCCCCTCCTCCATCTATAAAGATACATCTCACTCCTCCATTTGTGGAGATTGAAGTGTGAACTCAACCTTGTGAACGCTGTGTGGTTGGTTGTTGTGTCATATGAATACATGTTTAGGTCACTCCAATGTTATCGTCTATAAAATAAAAGCCTCAGGTTAAAAAGTGAAACGATGCCACCCGAGTGGCGCAGAGGTCTAAGGCACTGCATCACAGTGCTTGAGGCATCACTACAGACCCGGGTTCAATCCCAGGCTGTGTCACAACCGGCCATGACCGGGAGTCCCATAGGGTGGCGCACAATTGGCCCAGTGTCATCTGGGTTAGGAGAGGGTTTGTCTGGAGGGGCTTTACTTGGCTCATCGCTCTCTAGCAACCCCTTGTGGCGGGCAGGGCACCTGCAGGCTGACCTGGTCGTCAGTTGAATGGTGTTCCCTCCAACACATTGGTGCAGCTGGCGTGGTTTGGCGGGTCATGTTTCGGAGGATGCTTACTTGACCTTCACCTCTCCCGAGCCCATTGGGGAGTTGCAGCAATGAGACTCGATTGCAATTGGATATTCAGGAGAAAAAGGGGTAAAAATACAACAACAAAAAAATATATATACAACATTTATAGGCTATTTATAGGCTACTGTGATATTGCTGTGATAAAACTACTTGTAAGTTAATAACTCATTATTTCATTTGTTGCCACCTATTGTAGAGTTTTGAAAAGCTGTAATCTAACCCTCCTGGGACTTTGCTTGTTGGCTGAGTTTAAGAGAAACACATTCCAGAGTGAAGTTTCCACAACATACAGTCTGAGGGGAGATGTTCCCACAAGGCCTAGTACAGAGGGCTGTTTGAGAATAGCCAAGAGGCAACATGACTGTGTGCTGGTTCCAGGTTCAGAAAGCACAGCTCTTTATCATCACTCCATCTCCGTTATAAGGCCACCTACCCACTACTAGGAATTCCACTGCATCTTACTAACAGACTAAAACACTGTCTGAGTTTAGATAGACAGGAATTTTCTGCTGCATGGGAAAGCGAAGTAGGTCTTTACTTTAGACTTCAGTCAGTTATTTGTCTGCATAAGTTAATGTCGCAACATCAAATTGGTCACATACTGTACACATATTTAGCAGATGTTATTCGAGGGTGTAGCAAAATGCTTGTGTTCCTAGGTCCAATAGTGCAGTAATATCTAACAATTCACAACAATACACATGTCTAAAAATAAAACAATGGAATTAAGAAATATATAAATATTAGGATGAGCAATGTCGGAGTGGCATTGATGGAATACAGTAGAATAGAATACAGTATATACATATGAATTGAGTAAAGCAGTATGTAACCATTATTAAAGTGACTAGTGTTCCATTTATTAAAGGGACCAGTGATTCCATGTTTATGTATATAGAGCAGCAGCCTCTAAGGTGCAGGGTTGAGTAACCGTGTGGTAGCCGGCTAGTGATGTAACTTATTATGGCTGGGGGCAGTATTGAGTAGCTTGGATGAATAAGGTGCCCAGAGTAAACTGCCTGCTACTCAGGCACAGTTGCTAATATATGCATATTATTAGTAGATTTGGATAGAAAACACTCTGAAGTTTTCTAAAACTGTTTGAATGATGTCTGTGAGTATAACAGAACTCATATGGCAGGCGAACCCTGAGAAAGAATCTAACTAGGAAGTGGGAAATCCAATGTTTTGCCGATCCAATATACAGTGTCTATGGGGTCATATTGCACTTCCTAGGGCTTCCACTAGATGTCAACAGTCTTTAGAACCTTGGTTGAGGCTTCTACTGTGAAGGAGGGGGGAATGAGAGCTGAATGAGTCAAGGCTCTGCCAGAGTGGCATGAGCTGATCACACGCGTTCGTGTGAGAGTTAGCTCTGTTCCATTGCATTTCTACAGACAAAGGAATTCTCCGGTTGAAACATTATTGAAGATTTATGATAAAAACATCCTAAAGATTTATTCTATACTTCGTTTGACATGTTTCTATGAACTGTAATATGACTTTTCATCTGAAATTTCACCTGGACTTGCCCGCGCGTCGTGAGTTTGGATTGTGTACTAAACGTGCGAACAAGAAGGAGGTATTTGGACATAAATGATGGACTTTATCGAACAAATCAAACATAAATTGTGGAACTGGGATTCCTGGGAGTGCATTCTGATGAAGATCATCAAAGGTAAGTGAATATTTATAATGCTATTTCTGACTTTGTTGACTCTGTATGGTGTGTTTTGTTGTCTGAGCGCTGTACTCAGATTATTGCATGGTGTGCTTTTTTTGTTTAAAAAAATTTAAATCTGACACAGAGGTTGCATTAAGGAGAAGTGGATCTAAAATTCCCTGCATAACAGTTGATACCTTTATCAATGTTTATTATGAGTATTTCTGTAAATTGATGTGGCCCTCTGCAAAATCACTGGATGTTTTGGAACTACTGAACAACGCGCCAATGTAAACTGAGATTTTTGGATATAAATATGAACTTTATCGGACCAAACATACATGTATTGTGTAACATGAAGTCCTAATAGTGTCATCTGATGAAGATCATCAAAGGTTAGTGATTAATTTGACCTCTATTTCTGTTTTTTTTGTGACTCCTCTCTTTGGCTGGAAAATGTCTGTTTTTCTGTGACTAGGTACAGACCTAACATAATTGTTTGGTGTGCTTTCATTGTAAAGCCTTTTTGAAATCAGACACTGTGGTGGGATTAACAACAAGTTCATCTTTAAAATGGTGTGAAATACTTGTATGTTTGAGGAATTTTAATTGTTACATTTCTGTTTGAATTTGGCGCCCTGCACTTTCACTGGCTGTTGTCAAATGGATCCCCTTAACGGGATCTTAGCCGATCTCAGCCATAATTAAGGTAATGTCCATAATTTGTCAGTTGAATTGGTATCCATGTGCGCTTACTTGATTAACTCACATTTGCATATTGGCTGAACAGGTCCATACCGCTCACCATGCATATGCTCCAGGTGTTTCTCGAGTCAAAAGTAATTTGCTCGGTTCTTACTTTATGCTCAATGTCCATAAGGTTCTCCAACATTTATTATGTACATTTAAGTTAGGTCCCCACATGCCGCGCCCATGCTTCATCTGCCCGTAATATGTTGAAATATTTGAGGCGTAAGGAATTTGACCTTCAACAGATTGCAATGCATAATGCATGGCTGAACAACACAGAATACATTTAAATAGCTCCAGGTAGACACAAACTGAGAGACACTGTGTCGCACACTCACAAAACAAATGCATTTTTTAAGCCAACGATTTAATAGGCCCCAGTAACTTTACTTCCTGTCCAATGACCTTTCCGTGAGCGACTCCAGGCAGAATTGGATAATACGTGCAATATGAATCTCTTGGTACATGTGATATCTTGAGCAAAGCATCATAACCAAATTATAAGAGGAAACAGTTATGCTGTTGAACTTTTGGCCTTCAAAACAACAGCACAAGTCAAACAACAGATATTGCTTTAGTCCCCATCCTATGTTGTCATGATGGGTACTCTACCATCTTAGCCTACTTTGCCTTAAAGGGGTGAATTACTAGGGTTTTGGTTCCATGATGAACCGTTAATGCATTTCAGGAAGTTTTAATGATATGAACTAACTTTCTTCTATATTTCATTCTATTTTTAAACAACTTATATATATCAATTATATTTTGAGAACAATTTCCTAAATTTGAAATGAGGTTATTCCTGTGTTAATAATTCATTCTATTCTATATTTTTCTTTGCTCAAAAAATATGTTGATTACGTTATTAAACTAAGAACAATTCATTCAAACTTTTTAATAAAAGGGTATAAGATTTTAATCTAAAATAAGAAATGGTAAAATAATGAACAGGTATGTATTTAACTAGACATGCACAGACATGAATGTGTCAAATGTAGGCTGCTAAATGATCTAAATTACACAGAGGAAATATAAATAAAATGCATTCAAGATATTGGTTTGTTTTGCTTCCCCTGTATGGAAGTAGAATCTTGTCGTAACTTTTCTCTCATGGACAGATTCACATGTAAATGAGAAGTGACTTTGCAAGAATTGTACTAATAGGTAACTGAGATTTTATGCCAAAACAAACACAATTGTTGAAATAAAATGACTTACTGGAATATATGTTACAGGGAAATGTACATGCATGAGTGGTGTACATGTCTTTGGCTGAGGCACCATTTAAGCGGGTAAAACTTGGACATGGCAACTTTAGCTGACCTAATAGTGATTGCTCACCACATTTTTCCAGTGCTGTAGGTAGTGAATATACCCAAGTAATGTCCCATAAGAGTTAGTTGTTTTCATATTCACTGGTATTGTAAGCCTAAACAGACAGAGGAAATGTGATGCGTCCTTGGCCTAACCTCAATAGAACACTCAATTCCATGACCAAAGGAAAATGTTAGTGTCAAAAGGAGATAGATAATATATGGATATATTCTCATGTTCTACACTAGGTTAGATCAATCTCAGAAGCAACTGTCAGTGTTTGTATATGAATTCATAAAGCCCTTTCAGCATGCCCATTCTGTTTTAAGATGATTGCACACCTCAATCCACCAGGGAACAAATATACTATTTTGTTAGTGGATTCTTCCACTTGCATCGCAGTGCTAGCTGTGCTACCAGAGACTCTGGGTTCGAGCCCAGAGGGAAGGCTTGGCCGGTAGGGATATACTTGTCTCATTGCGCACTAGCGACTCCTGTGGCGGGCCCGGGCGCAGTGCACGCTGACCAGGTTGCTAGGTGGACAGTGTTTCCTCCGACACATTGGTGCGGCTGGGTTCCGGGTTGGATGCTCGCTGATCCTCTTGGAACTCTGGGGGCGGTATTTCATTTTTGGATAAAAAAACGCTCCCGTTTTAAACAAGATATTTTGTCACAACAAGATGCTCGACTATGCATATAATTGACAGCTTTGGATAGAAAACACTGACGTTTCCAAAACTGCAAAGATATTGTCTGTAGGTGCAACAGAACTGATGCTACAGGCGAAACCCAGATAAAAATCCAACCAGGAAGTGCCCCATATTTTGAAAGCGCTGCATGCCAATGACTCCTTATATGGCTGTGAATGGGCTACGAATGAGCTTACGTTTTCTATGTATTCCCCAATGTGTCTACAGCATTGTGACGTCTTTTTACGCATTTATGTTGAAGAATAGCCTTAAGGGACCACATTGAGCAAGTGGTCACACGATGGCTCCCGCAGAAAATCTTGCGTAAAGTACTGAGGTAGCCATTATTCCAATCGCTTCTAATGAGAAACCAATTGTTCCGACGGATATATTATCGAATAGATATGTAAAAAACACCTTGAGAATTGATTCTAAACAACGTTTGCCATGTTTCTGTCGATATTATGGAGCTAATTTGGAAAAAAGTTTGGCGTTGTAGTGACCGCATTTTCCGGTCGATTTCTCAGCCAAACGTGAAGAACAAACGGGAGCTATTTCGCCTACAAAAATAATATTTTTGGAAAAAAGGAACATTTGCTATCTAACTGGGAGTCTCCGGAGTGAAAACATCCGAAGCTCTTCAAAGGTAAATGATTTAATTTGATTGCTTTTCTTATTTTCGTGAAAATGTTGCCTGCTGCTAGCAGGTCATAATGCTATGCAAGCCTATGATAAACTTACACAAATGCTTGTCTAGCTTTGGCTGTAAAGCATATTTTGAAAATCTGAGATGACAGAGTGATTAACAAAAGGCTAAGCTGTGTCTCAATATATTTCATTTGTGGTTTTCATGAATAAGAAGATTTTCTAGGGATATTTATGTCCGCTGTGTTATGCTAATTATTGAGGCAATGATTACGCTCCCGGATCCGGGTTTGAGAGTCGCAAGAAGGTTTTACGGTGAGGCTTGGTTGGGTTGTGTATCGGAGGACGCATGACTCTCGACCTTCATCTCTGCCGAGCCTGTACGGGAGTTGTAGTGATGAGACAAGACAGTAACAACTAACAATTAAATACTACGAAAAAGGGGGTAAAAAAAAGAACCGGTTGCATCAGACGTAAGGCGCTACAGAAGGTAGTGCGTACGGCTCAGTACATCCCTGGGGGGGGGCAAGCTTCCTGCCATCCAGGACCTATATACTAGGCGGTGTCAGAGGAAAGCCCCAAAAATTGTCAGACTCCAGTCACCCAAGTCATAGACTGTTCTCTTTGCTACCGCACAGCAAGCTGTTGCAGAACGCCAAGTCTGGGACCAACAGGCTTGTAGCCCCAAAGCAATAAGACTACTGAACAATTAATGAAATGGCCACTGTACTATTTACATTGAGCCCCCCCCCCCCCCACCCACACCATTTGTTTTTACACTGCTGCTACTCACTGTTTATTATCTATGCATAGTCATTTCACCCATACCAAATTACCTCGACTAACCTGTACCCCCTGCACATTGACTCGGTACCGGTACCCCCTGTATATAGCCTCGTTATTGTTATTTTATTGTTACTTTTCATACATTTTTTTGTTTATTTGGTAAATATTTTCTTGAATCTTTCTTGACCTGCACTGTTAAGAGCTTGTAAGTAAGTATTTCACAGTAAGGTCTACTCCTATTGTATTTGGCGCATGTGACAAAGTCTGATTTGATTTAATGGGGTCCATTTAGGTAGTTAGTCCTAAAATGGACTTCTTATGAAGATTAGAAAATTACATTAAGGCTTGCCAGGTCAGCATGGCACTGAAACCTATCCAATTTACTGCAAATGTATTTAGTAACTCATAAAAGGGTACTCTCTTCTATGTTTTCAAAATCCATTCACTTATCCATTTGTATAGTGAAAGCTTTTAGATAGAGTACTATGCTAGGCATATGTTCTTTAACCAGTGTATGCAACAGCTGCTGTTCTGTAAATGGCAGCAGTCGCTTGATGCATTTATAAATATATGCATAACTGATCAATAGACGTGTAGTGTTTTTCCAGGCATCACTGACATCTCTAGTACACAGGACTAATGGGATGCGTGTTAGGTACAGCATCATGGGGGATAAAGAGCCATTTAAATAGGATTGGTAATAATAATTAGCATGGTAGAGCCCGGCCTGACTAAAAGTGGGGAACTGAACTTAAATGATGAGTAGTCATGGCAAAAGTCTCCTTTGCATCAGTATTCAGATGTGCTGCGGTTGGCTGCCTGCGCCTACGATCCACCATAAAGGATCATAATGACTCTGTCAGGAGAGATGAGGGGGGCTGCAGCGGTGCAGTATGGGGCCTGGTTGGCTCACACAGGCTAGGCTCCTGATGGTCACTGATCTGGAAGAGATGGAGACACTGTAATCTCGTAGTGAGGACAACCATGGCTACTTCCCTTTATTGATTACACACATGCGCGTGCACGCACACACCACAGCTTGTAGTGGTAGGCTCGTTTACATGTTAGTTCCTTTTGTCTCTGTCTGTGAAATATATCTCAGAGAATGTCACTCATGATTTACATCAACTGCACCGGCACCGTCAGCCTCCTCAGTGATCACTTTGATTGGTCAGGATCCCGTAGTAAAGTGGGAAAGGTTGGTTGCCAGGTAATTTGGGTGACGCCCTGTAAATTACATCTGAAGATAATATCTCTCGCTTGTTGTTGTCAAAGGCATTTTGACCCGTGTGTGTTACAGCATTCACAATTCTAAAAATATCTTATGACTACCTGAAGCCATAGATACCCCTCTGAATCCTCTTATACCACCTAAATATAACAACACATTTTTTTCACAGCAAAGACTATCACTACTGGCCATATTTTACTCAGTATATGGGTAGGTTCATTGTTCAGCCCAGTCCTTTTCTCATTGTCTGTGCAGCAAGCAGCTAATGCAGTGAAGTGAAAGGGGTTTGGGGGGTAAAACTGATAAGTCACCCATTGATTCCTATCTCATTAGTTTGTCATGGAGGCTGATGTAATTGAGTCCCTCTCCTCCTCTTTAACTGCATTTATGTTTGATATTTAGTAAACACCCCTGGGGGACAATAACTGCCAGGGTTTAAGGCAGGGATAGATTTCCTCTTTGCAGTTTCACACAGTTTTCAGTTGTTGTTCCCCTTCTCTCTCAGCTTCCTCTGCAGGGAATAGATAAATGATGTGAGTAAGCTTCACATTTCAAATCATCCTAATGGCTCATAATGGCTCAGTGAAAGTTGTGGCCTGACGTTTTCCGGCATTTAGAGATATGATTTGGCGAACCATGAGTTTTTTGTTGTCAGAATAAGTTATTTGTACTGTAGTATACTTGAAGAAGACGACTTAATGGCCCATTGTCATGTTCAGATCACATTGCTGCTTTTTAAATTACTTATAACTATCAAGCATCAACA
The DNA here is from genome assembly GCF_036934945.1 of Oncorhynchus masou masou. NCBI lineage: Eukaryota > Metazoa > Chordata > Actinopteri > Salmoniformes > Salmonidae > Oncorhynchus > Oncorhynchus masou. The sequence continues at coordinate 53,454,767 of NC_088220.1, forward strand.
GCATCTCAATACTGGGATTTGCCTTGGCTTGAATTGCAAACATTTCAAAATGAGCTTGTTGTAGTCTCGATAAGAAAGGCTATTGTTTTTAAATCTCATTGATATTTTTGAAAATGACTGTCATACTCACGGTGTCATTGGATCTTAGGGGATATAGGGAAGATGTGATGCTTGGAAAAAGATTTCACACACGTGGATAGGATGTACACCAGTGGCGGTTAAGATTGAAGACAAGATCTAAATTGTAGGGGGGGGGGGTGGATACCACAAAAATATGAACTAACGCATTAGTAAACCCACTACAATCTTGCAGTGCAGTGTACAGTCAGCAAGTGAAAGTGTACAGTTAGCAAGCAGTTTATCAGTTGTACCTTTGGGCCCAAGTGGCAATCAATTCATAAAACCAGAAGCTTACCTTCACTTGGAAGAGTTCCAGTGTTGGATAAACATAGCCATCTAGCTAACATAGCATCCCTCTCTGTTTTAGCCAGGCGTTTGAGTTGGCTAAACTAGCTAGCTAAGTAAGTGAAAAAATACAACAAAATACAGCTAGCATCCCTCTCTGTTTTAGCCAGGTGTTTGAGTTGGCTAAACTAGCTAGCTAAGTAAGTGAAAAAATACAACAAAATACAGCTAGCTCTCTCTCACTTGCTTCTCTGTCATTTTTGAAGAAATTTATTTGTGACTTATTTCAGGAAACTAGATGTATGTCGCACATCCATACTTCACAGGAGTGGCATTTGAACGTAAATATTTTTTTAATCAAAATGTGTTTTTGGTCAGAAATACCTTCTGGAAAATGTGCCTTAATAACAAACTTGTATTCCAGCCATGAATATGAATACAATTCTTAAATTACTAGCCTAGTTGGTTTAGCCATGGAAAAAGACAGGAACCTTCCCGATAGCCACGATTGGCTGAGATAATGGATGGGCTGGACATGCCAGGAGGCAGGTTTGGATTGGTCTGCCGCGTAGCATGCTTCTGTTTATAATGTGAGCTGTTCAGTATGTGTTGACAGTCCTTTCTACAGCACCATTATTGAAAGATATAACGTTAGCTATCAAAAACTCCAAATGTTTTGTAACTTTTCTCAACAACATTGATTCCTGAATTTAGCAGGCAATATCGACAGATTAGTTGGTGTTTTTATTGCAAGCTGTACTGTACTGTTAGTTAGCTAGCAAGCATTAGCTATGATCTGTGTAGAATGTGTAGAATGTGTAGAATGTTATTCGAATCAGAAAACATTTCCATTGGTAGATATAGCCTAATGTTAGCTAGCTAAAATTGAACCTAGTTTGTTAGCTTTAGCTCCTTGCAGATTCATATTACAGCTATGACAATGTTTGTATTGGTAGTAGTATGAGTTGGGATTATGCCGGTTTATTGTTCAGCTAACTACACATATAAACAAAAAACTAGACTTTGGCCGGATTATTACATGACCCATCAAATTAACCAGCTGTGTCTGGGGGTGATTACAGCCATCTATTGTATTTAAAGAACATGTGTACATGTCGTCCAAATATATTTATATATTCTTAATTCCATTCCTTTATTTTATATTGTGTGTGTTGTTAGATATTACTTGTTAGATATTACTGCACTGTTGAAGCTAGAAACACAAGCATTACGCTACACCCGCAAAAACATTTGCTAAACATGTATATGTGACAAATAACATTTGATTTGATGTCTAGATTATAGTGACCCATTCACTTAGCTAGATATGGCTGGGGAGTGGTTATAGCATTTACTTCACATGACCCATCAATTTAGAGAAGTGTGTCGGGTAAGCGTCATCTAATAATGTTTTTGATATTGACTTCCTGTTTTTGATATTGCTACTCTGCGAGTAACCACTTCACTGTACCATTTACACCTTCTGTATCCTGTGCGTGTGACAAATAAGCTGGGATTTTATTTGATATAGCGTGTGTTTACCACATGGCCTCACATGTGAATTCTTAAAGAGCTGGGTGGGGCTAAGGCTTAAGAGGGTGTGAAATATGCTGAATGGTTGAAGAAAAAGAAGAGCTTTCCAGTAGGTGTTCCACAACATTCCAGGGTCGTTCTCAAAAGTGAGTTACAAGTTTATCAACTTTCAAAGCAAAATTACTTTCCCATTGTTCCTCAACTGTAGTGTATGAATAACATTTTCTATCTCTGAGTCTCTACTTTTATCCAATGTAAAAACGTTTGTTTAAAACTGTTCAACTATTGTCTTTCTTGCTCTTTGTGTCAGGTTAGAGGACGTCCTCAGGAAGTTGTCATAATTACTGTGTAAGTCTATGGAATGGGATGAGAACCAGGAGCCTCCTAGGTTTTGTATTGAAGTCAATGTAAACCAGAGGAGGACGGAAGCAAGCTGTCCTCTGGCTACACCATGGCGTTACGATACAGAGTGCTGTTGAGGCTAATATGGATCTTAATTGCAAAACGTGTTTTAACCCATTATTCGGTGACATGAATATATTTTGTATAGTTTTATAAAAAATTATAGCTCTTTTAACGTTTCACCATTTTAATTTTTATAATAAAATTCACTGAGGAGGATGATTCTCCCCTTCCTCTGAGGCACCTCCACTGATGTGCAGTGTATATTAGGGATGACCCCAAAACCTGGAAACGTTCGGATTCTATTAGTTTTACTTTGATTCAAATCACTTTTTGCTAATTCACATGTTCACATAATGTTTTTGCATGGAGCACATCTCTATCAATATCCCAGAGAGAGCCAAGAAGCGCAAAATGTTTCTGTTGCAGAGGGAAAAGACAAAGCCTTACTGTAAGAACAAGTTTTGATCAGTCATAATGTTGATTTTTGGAAACATATGATGCCAAGTTGTTGGCTCACCATTTTAAGAATTTACCATATAGAGAACAAGCAATTATCCGACTAGAGCTAGCTAATGTTAGCAATCATGTCAACTTGGCAACAAAAAATATTTATTTTATATTTTTTTGCCGAATAGTTTAATATTTCTTTCAAAATGCCAAATCTGATTCCAATCTTACAATTTTGATTGGGGGACAGCATACTCTGACATATGCCTGTTTTACTTTTAGTACTGTATCCAGCATACATACTGATGTTTTTAAAGGAGCATAATGATAATTACTTTTCTCATTACACTTTAAGCAGTGGGTATACTTTCCCAGCATTATAACCTAGCTGCAGGTGTTTATGGCTGGTTGTTTATATTTCATATGACTAAATTTGATCCACTGTTTTTAATTAGCTTCCGGTGGCCTTTTGCAGAGGATAGAATGATTTGGTTATTAATTAGTTATGTTGATTTCAAATGTATAAAATTAGCACCTAATAAATGACTGGGCATACAACAAATTCAAATAATAATAGTATTTAATTTCTCTGAAATGCTTTTCATTCATTGTACCAGGGGAAATACAAGAGCCTTTTATGAATGATGACTTGAGGACAAAACTTGTCTTTTTTTTAAGATAACTTTTATTTTGGGCCTCTTGGCAGCTGTTACAGCAGCTTTTGTTTTCTAGGTCACCGAGACAGTACAGCATGATGCTAGTGACATCTCCCTTGCACTCTGAAGTTGCCTGAAAAATGCCTGATAAATTCCCAAATCTCAACATGACCAAAAACAAATTATTTTGCTGACTGTATTCTCTCAGTGTACAGTACTGTATGTTAAAATGAAATGACTGTCAGGAAGGCATACTATGAATAAATCCTGGCAAGAAAAAAGGGTAGAGTTTAAAAAGCACAGTATGCATTCCTGATTGTCCATGTCATTTAAACACTGAATAAATCTTGGCAGGAAAATACATACTGTTAAAAACTGTTTTCATTATGAAGTTTATCAGCAGAAAATAGCAAGTTTTCTGCCTTTCTGTTTATCTGAGTACAGGTCACTGAGATTTGTTATACTAATGCTGTTAAATTCATGGAATGGCTGTTGAATTCTTATAACATGCATCATTATAGTATTGTAGTTTTTAAAAATCCAGTTGTCTGAGTACAAATTCCAGGGCGAGGTAGCAAACATGATCTTTCAACATCCACCAATACTTTTTGCCATTTTATATTTCACTCCTCACTGTATACCACATACTCCCTATGACAACAGTCTATATTGAGGTCAGAATTTATATATATTTTATTTGCTAATTTAAGGATTTCCCAACACAATAAGCTCCACAACACATTGTGAATAACAATGAGTCATGAGCAGCAGTGGCTGTGGCCCAGTCCCTGGAAAGCAGAGCCAGTCTTCTAACCATCTTGTCCCCACAACTAGCTGTTTTCTAGTGGTGAGCAAGGACATAATTGCATGCTGGGAACTTGGCATTAAGAGAGTGGGGGGATTAAGCTGAATGTGAGACACTGAACACGTTGTCTGTCCAAAAATGCCTTTCTTCCTCACGGTACGTCCTTGCTGGGTTGGAGACAGGCACACAAACAGACTGCTTGTCCTTCCCTAACTCTACAGCCAGTACATTTGTGTAGCAGAGGAGACTTGAGGTATTCAAACTAATTGGCTCAGAGAGAATGTTTGTGCTGCCACAGAATGTCTGTCTCCTTTACCAACAGATTAACTTTTCGGTGTAGGCCCACTTTGCTTGTGGAAAGTGTTTGCCTCCCTCAGAGAAAGGCTCATTCTGTTTGTCAGCAGGTGGCCATCAAAACACAATTCTAAGTTCTTCAGTACTTCAGTTAACCAAATATAAATCACAAATTAATTCAAACATAGGCCTGCAATATTCTCTGGACCTATAACCAATCAGGTGTCAGACATGAGCTTTCTCAACAAGTCAAGGCTGTGAAGCCTTTGACCTCCTCCTACACAGTAACCTCAGCAGAAGATAGACATCAGCTGTGTAATTTGAGTCCTGGCACCAATGTAACTAACTGGGTATCAAACCTGGGTGTTTGGTGCACCTCAAGACAACAGTGTCCGCCTGCTGGTCTAAACCCTATAGGTGTTGTTAAGCATGGCCAGTGTTGATATTGTTATTGTTGATAGTGTTTTGACCTGCAAAAATTTCATTCAAAAGAACCATGTTATTGTGAAGGCACAATAATTAGATGGTGTAAGGAATGCATCAAGTAGAATACATTCATCAATCCACTAGTTCTCTATTTATTTCCTTCTTTTAATCTATAAAATAAAATAACATGAATAATGTTGGAGCATAATGGAATATACGATTCTTCATCTATTGCCAGGACTTTGGGAATAATAAAGTTTGTTTCTACAAGAAAGCTGCAATAGGACCAGGAAGTAAGTCCCTGTGGAGACTGTGATGTCATCACAGAGTGATAGGCACTCATCTTTTAAATGGGGAGATAAGGGGCAACTGGGCCCAGATCTGTGTGACGAACCAAGTGACAGGCGTTTCTCAGAAGCTCACAGGTGACGGTTAGAGGCCTAAATGGGACATAACATAATGCACTGACAGCTCTGCATTGATCAGTCATTTATGCTTCCTCCCACAGTCATGAAATTCAATACAGTCTACAAAGCCGAACCCATAATGTTCACCAAGTGCATAAAACAACAAAACCAATGGAAATTATATGGCTGATTTGCCACTCAGACTGACCTGAATGGTATCATTGTTAAATAACTAATAACTGAACATTGGTGCCCCTCTTTCTTTTCTGTTCCCCTCTGCAATGCTTAATGAAACATTCTAAATATGCGCCATGAACGAATAAACAGAGAAATGCATATTCTTACATGAAATGCTTAACTGAGTTATTTGTGATAAAAGGAAGATCAACTTGTGTTAATAAAGTCCTGATTATTGTTCCTCATTACCATTAGATACACAGTGCATTCGGAAAGTATTCAGTTGATTGGACATGATTTGGAAAGGCACACACCTGTGCATGTCAGAGCAAAAACCAAGCCATGAGTTCCAAGGAATTGTCCGTATAGCTCCGAGACAGGATTTTGTCGAGGCACAGATCTGGGGAAGGGTATCAATCAATTTCCTCAGCGTTGAAGGTACACAAGACCACAGTTGCCTCCATCATTCTTAAGTGGAAGTTTAGAACCACCAAGACTCTTCCTAGAGCTGGCCGCCGAGCCAAACTGAGCATTCGGGGGAGAAGGGCCTTGGTCAGGGAGGTGACCAAGAACCCGATGGTCACTGACAGAGCTCCAGAGTTCCTCTGTGGAGATGGTTGTCCTTCTCCCATCACTGCAGCACTCCACCAATCAGGCCTTCATGGTAGAGTGGCCAGACGGAAGCCACTCCTCAGTAACTGTCACATGACAGCCCGCTTGGAGTTTGCCAAAAGGCACCTAAAGGACTCTCACACCATGAGAAATAAGATTCTCTGGTCTGATGAAACCAAGATTGAGCTCTTTGGCCTGAATGCCAAGTGTCACATATGGAGGAAACCTGGCACAATGCCTACCGTGAAGCACGGTGGTGGCAGCATCATTCTGTGGGTATGTTTTTCAGCGACAGGGACTGGGAGCCTAGTCAAGATTAAGGGAAAGATGAACAGAGGAAAGTACAGCGAGATCATTGATATAAACCTGCTCCAGAGCGCTCAGGACCTCAGAATTGGGCAAAGGTTCACCCTCCAACAGGACAATGACCATAAGCACACAGCAAAGACAACGCAGGAATGGCTTCGGGACAAGTCCTTGAGTGACCCAGCCTGAGCCCGGACTTGAACCCAGTCTAACATCTCTGGAAAGACCTGAAAAAGCTTTGCAACGACACTCCCCATCCAACCTGACAGAGCTTGAGAGGATCTGCAGAGAAGAATGGGAAATAATCCCCAAAATACAGGTGTGCCAAGCTTGTTGTGTCATATTCAAGAAGGCTGTAATCGCTGCCGAAGGTGCTTCAACAAAGTACAGAATAAAGGATCTGAATACTTATGTAAATGGTACCCAATAAAAAATTTCAGTTTTTTATTTTTATATAAGTTTGCAAAAATGTCTGAACCTGTTTTTGCTTTGTCATTATGGGTTATTGTGTGTAGATTGATGAGGGGGAAAAAACACACAATTTAATACATTTTAGAATAAGGCTGTAACGTAACAAAATGTGAAAAAAGGAAAAGAGTGCACTGTATGTAATCCAGTAGTGGTTCGTGCAGTTTAAGATGAGGACAGACAATGATTTTTAATAAGCATGGCCTTATTTATATTATAGCATATTGAATGACTTTCATTCATACTCCATTCACCCAGTTCAATGTAACATCGATAGGTTTAGGAACTCCTTCAGGAGTGTTGGAAAAGCATTCCATGTGAAGCTGGTTGAGAAAATTCCAAGAGTGTACAAAGCTGTCATCAAGGCAAAGGGTGGCTACTTTGAAGAATCTAAACTATATTTTGATATGTTTAACACTTTTTCCATGTCTTCACTATTATTCTACAATGCAGAAAATAGTAAAAAAATAAGGAAAAACCCTTGAATGAGTAGGTGTCCAAACTTTTGACTGGTACTGTATATATAGCTAGCTCTCTCTCTCGCTATTCCATTTTCTAGCTAACTATAGAGTATGCTTTCAGTACTAGATTCATTCTCTGATCCTTTGATTGGGCGGACAACATGTCAGTTTATGCTGCAAGAGCTCTGATAGGTTGGAGGGCGTCCTCCGGAAGTTGTCATAATTACTGTGTAAGTCTATGGAAGGTGGTGAGAACCATGAGCCTCCTAGGTTCTGGGTCAATGTACCCAGAGGAGAACAGAACCTAGCTGTCCTCCGGCCACACCGTGGTGCTACCCTACAGAGTGCTTTTGAGGCTACTGTAGACCTTCATTGCAAAACAATGTGTTTTAATCAATTATTTGGTGGTGTGGACATATTTTTGTTTTCAGTTTTATAAGAAATGGTAAATGTTTTAATGTTTCACCATTTTTATTTTTATGAAATTAAGTGAGGAGATAATTTCCAAGACTTGAGTCACACCACAGCTCATACTGTAACGACCCTAGGTTTATAAACGTGGATATTGCTTTTGGGGCACAGTCGATTAGCGCATTGGACTTCGGGCTAGAAGGTTGAGGGTTCGAGACCTGCTCCTGCTTGTTTCATTACAATACTATGGAACACCGTTTGGGTCTTTGCGTATCAAAAAAGATACAGAACCATTGTCAAAGCTGTAAAAAAAAGTCTGCAAACGTGTGTTTACAATACCGCGTTGGTAATAAAGCATCAATTTTTTGCAACTTCTGGGGTAGCTAGCTTTAGCTTGATACCTAGCTAGCACTAATACAATCAGCCTGAAAACAATGACCAGTCGAAACTGCAGTCATTTTCATTATTCTTAGTGATGATTTAGGAATCCTTGTGAGTAACTATTAACTAGGTTGCACTTGTTGCTCGCCTATTGAAATTGAACTTTAGTTCATGAAAATAAATAGCTAGCCAGCTACTTAAACCTGTTGCCCAAAGCTAATGCTATAAGCAGCCAGCTAGCTTCATCTGACTAGTGAGGCTCGACCGGACCGGGTTATGTGTTTTGTGAGCTAACCACAACAAGGATTAGTCACAATAGTGGAATTTGCGGTTTGCCTTAAAAGTACATAAATGTATGTCATTGACAGTGATGCAAAATGAACACAAACGGTAGAATTTTGCCATGCTTTTATTTTAAAGGCTAACCGCAAAGTCCACTATTGTGGCCAATCCTTTCTGTGGCTAGCTTCACATAGATGAGTCTGACCACAATTAATTACATAAGAATTGTCTTATAAATTAGGGTTATTTTAGCTAGCTAACTATAGCTACTAAAACATATTGTTGTTTTGCTATGTTTTTGGGGAAGAACATTTGTTTGCATCCATGATCGAGCAAGCCTTTTTTTATGACCAGCACTGTACGTGCGCGAGACAACTTTACCAGCGTCATAGCATACATATCGATGAATCGAAATAGTGCAATCAATGTGTAACAACTACATACACAATTAATGAACAAGTTAAATTATTATGTGGTGTGCAGTCATGTTCAGGTCCTGATTGGTCAACAAGCTTATTTGACACGTCAAATTGTCACGCCCTGGCCTTAGTTATCTTTGTTTTCTTTATTATTTTGGTTAGGTCAGGGTGTGACATGTGGGATTTATGTGTTTTGTCTGGTCTAGGGGTTTTTGTATGTTTATTGGGCTCTTTCCTTTCTAGATAGTTTTTAGTTCTATGGTTGCCTGGATTGGTTCTCAATTAGAGGCAGCTGTCTATCGTTGTCTCTGATTGGGAACCATATTTAGGCAGCCATATTCTGTGGGTGATTGTCTTCTGTCTTTGTACCAGATAGGACTGTTTCGGCGTTCACAGTTATTATTTTGTAGTGTTCTTGGTGATCGTCTATATTAAAGATGAACACTAAACACGCTGCATTTTGGTCCTCCTCTCCTTCAACGGAAGAAAACCGTTACACAAATAGTTTTTTGACATGTCAAATAGTGTTAAATAGTATACTTTTTGACACGCAAAGACCCAAACGGTGTTCCATAGAAATCCTGGTTGAGAAAGAAATGACTGAACAAATGAACAATGAAACAGCACAACAAGTAAGTGAAAGAAATAGGTTTTGATTATTTACCTGGTAATGTGGACATATGTAAATGCCAACAAAATAACTTTTTTGTGTGTGTGACCTTTATTTAACTAGTATGAGCTTAAGAACATTATTATTTACAATGATGGCTTACCCTGGCCAAACCCGGACGATGCTGGGCCAATTGTGCGCCGCCCTATGAAACTCCCAATCATGGCCGGATGTGATACAGCCTGGATTCAAACCAGGGACTGTAGTGACGCCTCTTGCACTGAGATACAGTGCCTTAGACTGCTGCATCCATGTGTGTTAACTATTTAACTCTACTAGAATGCTTAAATATCGCTATCGTTTATTTGTGCAAGGAAAATATTGGGTATCAGTCAAAAATGTCACATTGGTGCATCACTAGTACTAATGTGTAGCCTATATTTAGTGTGTATATTTCAGGATTGCCAAATTAATCGTAATGTGAGAAAGCTCAATCTGTATTTAATGCAGTTAGATGACTCTGCACTGTCATGGTTATAGTAATCACTGAAACATGTGGCCATTTGGCCCTTTAGCCTAGCGTTCATTACTTATTTGTATTCTTTTAGGATGTATAATCTCTCATTACAGTGCCCTTTTCTAACCAGAATGATTTAGATTGACCAAAGATGTCTCTTTATAATTGAACTCCAGAATAGTATTAATTCCTTACTTTACAGTGTGTCTAAAGCAAAAAGCTTTGCTTTGCAACGACACTCCCCATCCAACCTGACAGAGCTTGAGAGGATCTGCAGAGAAGAATGGGAAATACTCCCCAAAATACAGGTGTGCCAAGCTTGTCATATTCAAGAAGGCTGTAATCGCTGCCATTGAAACCCCCGTATAGTATTAATTCCTTACTTTACAGTGTGTCTAAAGTAACACATTCATTACTATGCTTATTTTCATGGGTCCATAAACTTTTGTTAGCATAATGTAAGGTAACTGACATGCATGAAATCCCTTTTTTAGTTAATATGCACGGCATCATTCCTGTTGGGAAGGTATTTCCCAATGTGGTGAATAATGAAGTCAAGCACTGTTTTCAACAATTAGAAGCGCCTCGTGCAAACATTTATCTTGTAGACGTCCCCAATCAATATGCTTGATAGAGGTCATTTGTATGTAGAGCAGAAAACATATTTCATGCACTTTCTATCTACAATAGGATCTGCAACAGAAGCTCTGGGGTATATAGTGCAATCATTGTAACGCTCGGGACAGAGAGAGTTTTACACCGCTGGTTTCAAACTACAGCTCTGTTACTTTCAAACAAGGGTTCAGAAACCCTTGTCCGTAGTAATCCTTTACGTGTTCAAAGAACATGCTAAATTGAATGAAGAGTCGCACTGCTTTCTTAAAAGGCCAGAGTGCATTTTGGCATGCAGTACATTTGCAGTTTAATGATTTAATTCAATACCATTTAATAGTATCATAAAACTAGATGAGAAAGACAGATCACATTCAGTTGCAGTACAGTATAAGCTAACCATAGTCTATTGAAAAAGGCCTGAGAAACTAAAGATGATCCTCTGGATCTAGTAAGCGAAAAAAAGCAAATCGAACTGTCTGGTAAAACAGGAAAATACATTAGTTGCGTAGTTTGTTGTCCTTTTATAACATCAACTATAGCAAATGTAACTACCATACCTCGACTGACTCCCACTATGAAAATGGCCATCTGACTGGCGAAGATGGGTACTCTAGAAAGGTACTCTACCATAAAGAGACATGATGGAAGAATCTATTCAGTGATTATACCTCCTGCTTGTTTTGTTCAAATGCATTTGCATAATGTTCCCTACAAAAACGTATTCATGTTTTGTATTTTTTTTATGATGCACCCAGCATTCTCACATAATACAGTAGCCCACTATTCCAATCACATTTCTGTTCTCTCAAGGTCAGTTTGTTGTTTTTAACTTCTAATTCATTTTAAAGCAAAATACACCATTAATTTGTTTCTGACATAAAAAAAACAGAAAACAGTTGCTACTTTAAGTCAGTAACTTTTATATTCAAGCAAGTAGTAATTCAATTAAACCTGTGTCTATGTACTAAAACTTGTCGATTATGGACAAATATCTCACCTGCTCTGCTATGTACCCATTCTGAAGTGATTTTCAGTCCATAGTTTCTGTCTCTGCCTCTTATCTGTAGAGGTCAACAAGCTTCCTTTAACCGACACGTCGACTTCTGACAAACACAGGGTGCCTCTTCTCCCCTGACACACAACAAACCACACACACACACACCAAAACCACACACACACAGTGGAAAGCCCCTGCTCCTCGCACCTTGACACTGAATCTTTCTTCCCAGGAGTTGACCTCCTGACAACATACCTGGTCTCATAGCTGTCTTTCCAGAGGACATGTTGTCATTTTGTTAAAATCTTGTTTCCTTTTCCCTGTCAGAGTCAGTTGAATGGGCAAAGGGTGATTTTATAAAAAAAAAAAGCCACTCAAGCCCAAATTGAATTTGTTGCCTCGTGGAAAATAATTGTTGCCAGTGTAATCTGAATTATTGAAGGCATTTGCTTACATTTGTGCACTCGGGGCATGCTAAGGAAGGTCCTTTCTAATACACATTAATTAGAGCCAAAGTACTCAGCCTGGCTTCTAAGATTCAAATTGTTTGAATTCGGCGAAAATATACCTGCAACGAGGTCATGTTAATGATGTGATCAGTATTTCAAAGAACAGAAGGTTATCAAGATAAAGAAACGAGTGCTTAAAGCAATCACATTGTTGAGGTTTTAAAGAGATACAGCCCTACTGTATCAATAACGTCAGTGGTGGATGAGAACACACTGTGTTTAGAAGAATGCATGTATGAAAGGACGACATTTACTTCATTAAGTTTGCTATACAGAGCAATTAGTAGCAGTGGTGAGAGTATTGTAGGTCCTTTCAGGCAGGGAGTCTGTATAGCTTTCTCTTTGAAAACCTGTACGAAGCCTACAGAGAGCTCAGAGATCGTCCTAATGGGCTCTGCTCAGAAAACCCACAGGATCAGTCTGGAAGACATATTACGCATGAAATGTTTGAGATGACAACATTTCTAAATAATCGTGCTCTGTGTTCTGTATTGAGAGGGTCAACGCCTCCTTCTAATAACTGTTATATTTTACCGAAAATATTTTTGGGCCAACATTTCTGAGATCAAATGGGTGTCAGTGGCCTTAAGCTAAGTTGAACAGGAGTGATGTAGCTTAGACACAGTATTATTAAATGCAAAACAGAACAGTAAAATTAAAGTTGTTTGTAGCTTGGCATTTGCACTCCAGAGGTGTGACATTATGTCAACAAACAACCCATTAACTTTCCTAATGTAGCGTATTCCTCTGTAAGACCCCTAACAGAGAGGACTTGTCAGTATCCATAATCAGTTCTTGGAACCAGCCCGTGACATCACTCCTCAATATATGATTTATTCTACTGTGTATTCTATTATATTTGTTACAATACTATGTTGAACATGGAATCTAGGCCATGAGGACCAACACCAAGTTGATCAGGAACAGAACTACAGTCAAACCCCCTCCATCCTTGCCATATCAAATAGTTGCATACTGAAGTGGACTTTCTTCTTCATAGTGCACCGGTCTCTATGGCAGCAGCCGTGCAGTTTGGAGCCGAGCTATGGCCTCTTTTTCAGACAGAGGTCCAACTCTCCTAATTACGAGCAGAAGGAGGATCTGCTGTCCTCGGCTTTCAAACAGCTCTACTCTTGTCCTGGGTATCTAGACGGACTTCAGTATTATTAGGTGTGCAGGGTTGGATAGAGCATCTGGATAAGGCATGTTGGAGAGTCAGTGATGAGAGATGGGCTGACTGGTTAGAACTGGATCTTACTATTTAAGGACATAAAATGTTTCCTATATTTCCCTGAAGCAATATGTCTTGTTTGATTTGATTCATTTTTTTTTGTCTCCAGCAGGGTGGGCAAGTGTGGAATATACCTTAACATCTGATCTGGCTTTTAGAGCCCTTTCAATCGCCTTTGAGGTGTTACTGTTCATGTGAAATTACAAGTAATGGTTTTGTGATCAATATCTCTGCACTATGACTGCACTAGTGTTCTGTATTAAATGGCAGTAAAGCAGACCACTGAGCATTAAGGCTTATAGTTGTGTGGAGTGGCGTGTAACAAATGCTTGTTGGCACAGTTGCCTGAAAATGACCAAGTGCAATTAGGGCATAGCCTGTAGAGTATTGTCAATGTTATCATTATTAGTGCACCATATTTCAGGAATACAGAAAGACAGAGGTGTCAATATTGTAATTTGTGTTGACTTTCGTTTACCTCAGATGATACTTTTTGAAGGCCTCTGTTTCTCCTCACTTCCTTGCTCTGTACCATCTGCTCAGGAGAGAAAATGTCACAATAGCAGGACCAGCAGGGGAGATGCCAGACGGCCTTTGTGTTTGTGTTCTCTGACAGGTCCTCACAGCAGGGGAGCTGTAGCAAACACCCTCGTTTTGACTATAACAACATACAACTCTAATCTTTGGCAGATACTGCTGGCTTACTGTCTTTCAGAAGAAAAGAATGTGTCGGGGGAGGGAATCCTGTTGGAGATGGATATGTTGTGTTTGACGGGACTAGTTTTCTTGGTAATGGGAAAACAATGCATTGTCCCTGAAGTAATGTGTTCTAATTAAGGAACTCCCCAATGACGTACTACTTGAAATACCTTTCCTAAAGGCAGTGGTGCTATTGTCATAGCTTTGGTGCCAGTTTATTCCTGCTTTGTGGGAACCATTCTCTCAATAACTGATGGAAGTTTGTCTCATAATAAGGCTAACATTCCCTCGACAGACTGTTGACATGAGGACTAGTTCCAGGCTGTCAGGCAAGGCAACCATGTTCACTGCAGGAACAGTAGGGCATCCAGATGTATAATATCTGATACCCAACCTCCTGTGCGTAATGAAAGCATCCAGAATGACCAGTTCAATAGGAACTGGGTGGACATGTTTCCCCACATCTAGTCCTATACCAGGGCAGTCATATTCTGAGTAAACTTGGGAGGGTCTTTGCTGCTTCCTGAATTTAAGAGTGATGTATTAGAGCTGTTATAGACCCAATAAAATTATGGAACGCTCTATTCCACCCAGTTACAACTGAATATCAATTAGCTGAAATTTAGTGAATAACACAGGTGTTTTTATCATCTCAATAGGTTAAATAAGGATTCATCTAGGCGGGTTCACTGAACTTTCATGACGGTGCATTGGTTTCATGCTGCTCTCTCTCACACACCAACCATGCCAATATCCATTTCTATGAATCTTTATAATAACAGATTGGGAATACTCAAATTGCAGGGGAATTATTCTCATGTTTTGTTGAGTCAGTTGTTTAATTTTCGGTATGATAATTGCCATTTGATGAAAAACCACTCGGTGGGGCTATGACAGGAAGTGTTTGTAAATAGATCATTCCGGCCAATGGAATGAAAGCGGGAGTTGGTATTTGGGATTGCTGATGGTGAAGGGAGAAGCCCCTGAAGCCGCGAGGAGAGAAGGTTCGTCTAAAAAGGCACGCTATTCCTTATACTGCATAGTGCACTACTTTTCACCAGGGGCCGTAGAAGTCTGGTCAGAATTTGTGCACTACATAGGGAATAGGGAGTCATTACAGACACATCCAGAGAGAGCGAGGCCGGTATAGGAGAGTACCTTATCCATCGCTGCCATACAGGTTAGCTTCATCTCGGCACTGCCTGGAACTGAATATGTGCTTCGGCTCAATAGTCCTCCTACCAATGATGGATACTCCATCACAGATTACCTGTCAGTCCACGGCTTGCCACTCACCTGTCCGTTTTACTCCTGACTCACAGTGCTCTCTTTCCATGGAATTGAGAGAGAACGTTCCGTGCAGTGTGTGTGTGAGTACATGTTACGGGGTCTTCTCGATGTTTGGAGAGTGAAAATGACAGAGGTGTACTAAAAGTATTTCTGCATGGGCAGGATCTGATTTCACTGTTTCTGCTCTTCCAGTAGGTCTATTCTCCCTTGTTTTTTTCATTTGTAGCTACAGTTCCCTATTGTTGATATCCAGATGGTGGTCTTGTCTTGTTAAATTTACCTTCACTCTATCACCCTCTAAATCCACACATTACCACTCCATTATCTGAGGTGAAAAAAATGGAAATCCACCACAGCACACTGAGCACAATCCTAATGTGAGATCAATGCCCGATTTATGGAAAGTTCTAATGACACATGGATTTCTCAAGTTCGGACTTGGCCCATTGTTTGGATTGAATAGAAATTATAAATCTCACACAGTGCTTGTTGGCTTGCAGCAAGCATTGTATTTCTTTTTTTTTGTGTGTGCATACATCATCCATGATGGAGAGGTGGGATGTACGCCCTGTCCTGAAATTCTAATGTGTCCTTATGTATTTCTGGAACACATGACCAAGACCACCCCTATGGCAAGGGACTTCCTAATATGGATGGATGTTGTATACTCATCAAGCTAGCTAAGACTTCTTAATATGGATGCTGTATACCCATCAAGCTAGCTAAGACGTCTTAATATGGATGCTGTATACCCATCAAGCTAGCTAAGACTTCTTAATATGGATGCTGTATACCCATCAAGCTAGCTAAGACTTCTTAATATGGATGCTGTATACCCATCAAGCTAGCTAAGACTTCTTAATATGGATGCTGTATACCCATCAAGCTAGCTAAGACTTCTTAATATGGATGCTGTATACCCATCAAGCTGGCTAAGACTTCTTAATATGGATGTTGTATACCCATCAAGCTGGCTAACAGAAGGTAGTTCTGGGTTTTGATAGTGAGAAGATTTCAGAAAGGAATGCCACACACTGGCAATCAAAGTCTCTCCTCTCACTAACAGGCCTGTACATTGTTGGGCAAGGATAATGTTGTTTGACACAGTGTCTTTGTGTGGCTACTCTGTCTTTGGTCGGTTGATGCACTTTACAGAAGTTTGTGATGCTGGAAATAATGTTCCGATTTGAGCTGCAATGACAAAGCCATTAAGCTTGCCTGACACAGAACACCTACGCTCGGGATTCGTCTCTGGGAATAGAGGGCCTAAATTAGCATAGTGAATTTAAAGTACAGCTTGAGCCCGTCTCCTCACTCCAAAGCTCCAACTGGTTTATCTTTATGTCCCCTGATGACAAAATTAGCATGGACCACACATCCTTACAGGTCTACAGGATGATGATTCAGCCTGCATTGTTTTAACCCATGATTATTTCATTTAGGTACAGTATATTTTGCACATATCCATATGCTTGAATAACCTCAAGGTATGCAGAAGTTAATTGCAGTGTGCGTAAGATGTATTTGATGCACCCTCATGGTAATACAGACTTGCAAGGTACAAACTGTATATCGGTTATACTATACCATAATTTAATACCTCATGGATACAACATGATGTGTTTGTAATGTTATTACTAGTATTACTGATAGTAATTACCAGTAATAAGTCTTAATCTTTTTATCCATTATTCAATTGTGTCCGTCTGGTATTTAGGTGTCGGCATGCAGTATAGGGGAGTCAGTGTTTTTTGTATGGTGTTTAGAATATACTGTTTTAGATTAGCACCAACTGTAAGGGCATCCAAGGAGATTATGAGACTTGATTAGCTTCTGTAACACTCTCACTGGCATAGTAATCAGAGCACTGTCTCCCCGACTAGTGCAATTATATAATTAACATGTACTTTTTGTCCATTGTGATTTAGGCAATGACATTTCTGTACCTCCTATGATATACTTAAGCAATAAGGCATGGGGGGGGTGTATATGGCCAATATACCACGGCTAAGGGCTGTTCTTAAGCACAACGCATCACGCTGTGGTATATTGGCCATATACCACAAACCCCAGAGGTGCCTTATTGCTATTATAAACTGGTTATCAACGTAATTAGAGCAGTAAAAACATTGTCATACCCGTGGTATACGGTCTGATATACCATGGCTGTCAGGGCTCTAATCCCCCAGGTTATAATGTGTTTGTTAATCTTGCAGCACCACAGCAGTATTTTTATTTTTTTATCGACTGTATAATTGAATCTTAAAAAGAACAATAAGATTAACTTTTAATTTTTAAATATGTTGTTTTCATTGTTGAGTTCTGATAATGAGCACATTGCAACGAGGATGATCAATGTTCTTAGTTTTTTTAAATCAAATATCTTTTTGTAATACGGTATTGTCTTCTATTTGAGGATTTCTTTCTGTCCCTTCATTACAATTACTTTGTTATTAACATTCCTTTGGAAAAGGATGATTTGCATAAAACAGTGAGGGGTTGCCATCCACCATCTGGATGAAACGATTTCCTTGATTTGTTGTGCAAGTGTACGTCTTGTAGGATGAGTGACCATGACACTGTTGTCTATGGACGGTGAAGTACTTAATGTGTTACGTCTCAAACCAAGTTCTCCTCTGTTGCCAAGATTAACTTCATGTCATCCCACAAACATTGAAAACAATAATTTTGTAAGATAAGCAAAAAATATACAAAAAAATGACATTCCACCATTTATAATCCAATTATATTTTTGTCGCTGGTGGATTATAAACAAATGTCCCTGAGTGCACTTTAATTTGTGTAATCCTAAAACCATTCAGGAAAAACGTAGGTTTTTTTTCCAACATGATCTCATTACAAGAGGAAGTGAAATGAAAAGTAGTAAATCGTTACAGAGCGCTGGGTTAATTTCTCTGTTTTGTCTCCAGATAATCTTTGTATGGCAACTGGCAAGGGCCGTTCGATCTATACATGGAGAAGCTCAACGATTGTTTCAATGGCACACATCCAAAAGAGTCCTCTACAAAACACTTTCTCTCCCCATCCATCTCGATCCATTTCTATGCTAACTAATTACCAGGAGGATTTCTCATTTACTCTCCTTTCAACAAGTTGGCTTACAAAAGACAAGAGTACAGGAGAAAAACCTTGACAAATGAGGGACAACTTGATTGGGAGCCTGAAGGCATGCATTCATCTATCATTTGAGATAAGCTGCAGAGAGATAAATTTGCTATTGCAACTCAGAACCTGGCACTAGAGTTGTCTAATTTCGTAGGCACATAAATTACCAGGCAGTGGACTTTCACTTTGGAAATGACAGTTATGCTCATACATCACATGGTCTGCTTTGAGTCCAGAACTGAAGCATATTGATGATCCCAATGCACATTCCACTGGTGTGTTTAAAAAAAAAAATGAAATCACTGGATTTATTCTATCAATATTGCTGATACTACTACCTGTAATGCTGTGTTGCGATAAGGTCAGATAGGATACGATGAGATTAACAAGATTGTCCTTGACAAAATTGCCTTGTAGGCCTACATACAAGGCTGCTACAGTATATCAAAATGTGCAAAGCTGTCAAGGCAAAAGGTGGCTATTTTGAATTATCTCAAATATGTTTAGACTTGTTTAACACTTTTTTTTGGTTACTACATTACATTTACATTTTACATTTACATTTAAGTCATTTGGCAGACGCTCTTATCCAGAGCGACTTACAAATTGGTGAATTCACCTTATGACATCCAGTGGAACAGCCACTTTACAATAGTGCATCTAAATCACATCTTGCATATACCATCAACATGGTTCCATGTGTTATTTCATAGTGTTGATGTCTTCACTATTATTCTACAATTTAGAAAATTAGTCAGAATAAAGAAACACTTGAATGAGTAGGTGTGTTCAAACTTTTGACTGGTTAAAAAGTTGACATTCAAGAAATAATCTGTGATAGAAAAGATGAAACGGCACAAAGTCTCTTCAAATTAGATGAGTCAGTTAATGGTTGGAATACCACAGTTGATGGTATATACAAGATGTGTATTTTATGATATCCAGGAGGAATTTATTTCCTGTGACCATTTACAAGCAACAACGAGGGTAGAGGACATTTTTCAGCGTGGTTGACAATCATCTGAAACACTTGCAACTTGACAGGGCAAATTGTGTTGGGATTTGCACTGATGGTGCAAGATGCATGACTGGGTGCAACTCTGGATTCATAGCTCATGTCTGCAAAGTGGTGCCCAACGTGAAGCTGACATATTGTATACTGCACAGGGATTCTTTGGCCAGAAAAGCATTACAACCTAACCTAGGGGCTGATTTCAACTCAGTCATAAAGTTGGTGAATCTGCAGGGTGATGGGAGCAGACCATGAGCGCGTGCTCTTTGTTGTGAGGTTAGGGGGAGTGTCGTGGAGACACTGTGGGAAGTGAGAGAGAGGATGTTCTGGAATATCTGGAGAAAGGACGGCAAACCTTGCAAACCTCTTCCGTGACAAACTGTGGCTGGCAAAGCTGGCGGACATTTTCTGAAATCTCAATGAGCTAAACACAAGCTTCCAGGGCAAGGAATCAACCATTTGAGCTTGAAGATGGCATCAGCGGATTCACTGCATGCCTGGGATTGTGGCAGTGACCGCTGGAGCATATGGCATGTTGCCTCTTCTGTCAGCTCACCTGGAGCAGATAGATGGACATGGCTGAGCACATGGCCAGCCTGCAGCAGAACTCTGACCGGTACTTCCCTAACCCACGGGGATCTCAACAACTTCAATGGGTGAGGTATCCCTTTCAAGCAATGTCATCATCAGATCTAGGACTAAGTCTGCCAGACACTGCAAGCAAGCAATGGCAGCAAGATGCTTTTTGAGGCAAACACAATCACACAGTTCTGCCTTGCTCATCTACAGCAGGAAGAGGTCTCCCGCCTGGCTGAGAAAGCAGTAATGTTCTGATCCAATGTTCGCATCACATACCAATGAATCAGGGTTTTCAACTCCGCCATACTGAAAAAAACAAGTACAGAAACAGTCTCAATGCTGAGCATGACCTCAATGTTGCACTGTCAAAAACTAAGCCCAGAATAGACCTGCTTGTTGAAAATTACAACAAGCCACACACCTCTCATTAAGAGTGTGTCTTTCTGGTCTAAATCTGTGTTATGTGATTAGTTTCTTCCAGTTCAGAATAAAAACATCAACAGTTCCAAACAAAACTTTTTAAAACAATTTCTCCATAAAGATGTACAGTAGGCCTGATAATTTTTTATCTGTACTGTTACTTAGGGTTGCACTATTAAAAACCTGAGCCTGTGTGTGTGTTCTGTTATACATCTGTGTGACGTGATCAATCAGTTTATTCCAGTTCAGAATGAGAAATTATTTATTGCAGCAGTTCCAACCTAGACAGTTTTTTTTTAATAGGGAAAAATTAACATGCAGTGCTATTTATGAGTATTTAATTTCATTGTTATTTGTTTGTCTATGTTGCATTTGTTTTAGTCATAATGGGAATGATGTGTACCGATATGTATGTATAGTTGCATGTTTTTATAAGCTTGGGTCCCAGGAGACACCGATTTTCTCATTCTAATAGAGAATTTTTAAAAATGCTGTAGGCTAGTGTGTTGGTCCACATCCAGGACTGTTATCAAATGACCAATCTCTCCTCTCTGCAATCAGTGAGCCTGCATTTAATAGAATTGGTGAAGTTGCTTATTTATTCACCAACACTTTTAATAGGGTCCACAAACAGGCATGCATAAATCAGCAATTTATTTAGTCTTTAATTGCCCAACTGATAGTCTGCAAAAGCCTTTCACTGTTGGGACATCAGCGACAGATTCACATTAATATAACAGATTTGTTTGGCTCCATGTTCTGGATGAGGCGGCTTCCTTTTGTGTGAGCCTTTTTTAATTTACTCTTCTGAAATACAAGTCAACCTGTTAGCCAGCCGTCCTGGCTATGGGAGTCTAATCAATAATTGTTACGCCAGAAAATTGTACAACGTTATTAAGTTCTCATGTTCTCTGTTCTGGGCCACAGAGCTTTATGTAAGGGCTCTGTCCCCTTGCCTTTTGTCCAAATCATGAACTACACACTTCCCAGGCTCCCTGATGAACACATCCTGGGCGACCGCTGTCTTGCTCAGCAACTCACAGGGAAGTACAAACATGTGCGCTGCCAAACTCTGGCTCCATGGGTTACTGAGCGGGCCTCATTTCTAGTTGAGCAGCCATGTAAGCCATGTTGTCTTTGGTCCCATGACCCCAGTCAGTCAGGAAACACGCAGGTTTCCTGACATCTTTACCAGCGCAGGTGATGATTCCTTTTGAAATCCTGTCAAGCTGGCGGTTGTATTTGTCACAACAATTGCAGAGCTTTCCCCAGATTACCCTATTCGTTAATGTTTGGGGTGTGTCCTTTAATCTTTATTGCTGATAAATGTCTTGGTCTAGAAATGTAGGGATTCACAGGGTCTTGTGCTCCACTAAATGTCAAAATGGTTTATAGAGAGTAGTGTCAAAATGAATGCCAATAATGTGGTCATTAATCTCCCAATGCCCCGAGGGCGTCAATGTAGATGGTAATGTCAGGGCAACCATGATCACAGGCAGACAGGTTATATAAATCACATCATACATTTTATGATTTCATCTTTCAAATCTACTCTCTACTGGGATGCATTTGGGGAGTTTTTGCCATTCTTTATGATATCTGTCAACTTAGACTGAGCAGCATGCCTCCTAACCTTATTAACTAGGACTGCATTTTCAAATAATAATAATGTCAGGAAGATAAAGAGGGATTCTGACTGCCACCCAGCATAACCAGAACACCATGTACTGTGTTGCATTAATGACATTTCTGTACATCGTTTTCATTTAGCAGACGCTCTTATCCTTCAAATTTTTCAGACAAATAGTTAAGTCATACTGTAGCGAGGTAAGCAATAATTGTAGCGTTTGTTGTGCGTCATTGAAGCATGCTTGATATACTGCAGAGAAGTGATTATTTTTCTTGGAGCATTGGTAGCAAATACCAAGGAAGATTCCTCAGGAGGGCTGGCACAGACAATCGAGAATATCTATGTCAATGAAAGCGAGCAGGGGAGTGTGTTTTAACATCTGCATTAATAAGAGGTAACCATGCTGCTCTTCCTTTGTTTACAGTAATTTTTCCAACCTTCTTGTGAAGGTGGATCTGATTTAATGAGACTCGTTCTGTGGGTTGGATAACAGAGCTAGAGGAATCTACAGTTACAGTAAAACCCTCTATCAATATACTGTACACAATATAATTGGAATGAATTTGTTCATCTGTAACGATTGTCTTCCTCTTCTGATGAGGAATAGGATGGATCGGACCAATGCGCGGCGTGGTAAGTGTTCATGTTATATTTATTAAACCGAACACAAAAATAACAAAGGAGAAAACACGACAAAAACGAAACGGTTCTGTAAGGTGCAACAAAAACACTAAACCAAAAATAACTACCCACAACCCATAGTGGGAAAACAGGCTGCCTAAGTATGGTTCTCAATCAGAGACAACAATCGACAGCTGCCTCTGATTGGGAACCATACCAGGCCAAACACATAAATCCAAAACCTAGAATACACAACATCGAATGCCCACCCCAACTCACGCCCTGTCCAAACTAAAACGAAGACATAAAGGAACTAAGGTCAGGACGTGACATCATGAAAACTACCAGACACCCTGAACTTATAGACTTACTCGGTTGTACACTCAGTGGCCAGTATTAGGTACACCACCCTGTTCACGAAAACGGTTCGCTCCTACAGACTGTGAGTCATGTGGCTGTGGCAGACAGACTGACTTTCAGCTGATATGAATGTCAGTGCCAGGCGCACCGATTCAATATCTCAAATGTCCAGCCTCCTGGGATTTTCACACACAAGTTACTGACTAGAGTTTACAGAGAATAAAACAAACATCCAATTGGTGGCAGTCCTGTGGAAGAAAACAGTTCATTGATGAGAGAGATCGAAGGAGAATGACCAGAATAAGCTAACATCTGGGACACAAACAGGCAAATAACAGTGCAGTACAACAGTGGTGTGCAGAATGGCATCTCGGAACACGCAACTCGTCAGGCCATCCGTGACATGGACCGATCGGAGCGGATGACCACACCAGGTTCCATTCCTTTCAGCTAAAAAGAAGAAGCGGCTCCAGTGGGCATGTGATCACCAACACTGGACAATTGAGTGGAGAAACATTGCCTGGTCTGACGAATCCCAGTTCATGTTGCGTCATGCTGATGGCAGTCAGGATTTGGCGTGAGTCCGGGAAATGTTTTCCTGGCACACGTTTAGTCCCTTGATACCAATTGAGCAAAGTTTGAATGCCACACCTTGTAGAATCCAAGCTCGAAAAATGTAAGCCGTTCTGAAGGCGAAGGGGAGTCCGACCTGGTACTAGATGGGTGTACCTAATACACTGAGTGTAGATATTCTGGCTACTATCTGTGTTAGTATAAATCTGTCTATTCAGAGCTATTAGTCTTAAAGATGTAACTTGACCTTGCTTAAACCCATAAAATGTTTTAGAACAGGGGTGTCAAACTAGACAACCAGGTGAGGGGATTTCACTAAACATTAAGGATCTTAATTCATCAATCATGTACAAGGGTGGAGCGAAAACCTGCATACACTCAGCCCTCCATGGCGTGAGTTTGACACATGCTTTACAACTACTCTCCAGAGTATGTAAGGGGATTTAGGTCTATTTTTTTTTTCATTCAACTTTGGGATTTAGGCAATGAAGCCCTTTATCTACTTCCTGAAAGTCAGATGAACTCATGGATACCATTTTTATGTCTGCATCCAGTAAGTAAAAAGTAGTTTCGCAAGCCAATGGTAACTAGCGTTAGCGCAATGACTGGAAGTCTATGGTATCTACTAGCATGCTAGGAGTTACCATAGACTTAGTCATTTTGCTCCTGTTAGTTACCAGATGCATGTCCTTTTTCTTTCTTTGGTCCGTATAACCTCCGGTCGAGTTGTCTACTATCTGTTGCTCCACTTCTCTCATTGTTTATTAAGCGTGAGTTCTTTGTAGGCAGACATGCAGAATGGTTGCATGTCTGAGGCCTTCCGAGTGGTGCAGCGGTCTAAGGCACTTCATCTCAGTGCTAGAGGCATCACTACAGACCCTTGTTCGATTCCAGGCTGTATCACAACCGGCCGTGATTGGGAGTCCCATAGGGTGACTCACACTTGGTCTAGCATCTTCCGGGTTAAGGGAAGGTTTGGCCGGGGTAGGCCGTCACTGTAGATAAGAATTCACTGGTACAGTGTGTAGAATGGCGCCGGAGAGGATGGCTGACGTATTACGTGCTCCTAACCAACTGTTATTTGGTTAGTTTTTTGTGTTATTCTTTAACTTATTTTGTACATAATGTTGCTGCTACCATCTCTTATGACCAAAAAATACTTTTGGACATCAGAACAGCTATTACTCACCAAGAACAGGACATTAAACTAATATCTTATGTTTCACTGAGTTGTGGCTGAACGACGACATGAATAACATACAATTGGTGGGTTTAACACTATCAGCAGGATAGAAAAGCAGCCTCAAGTAAGACAAGGGGTGGCGGTCCATGTGCACTGCTCAAAAAAAATAAAGGGAACACTAAAATAACACACCCTAGATCTGAATGAAATATTCTTATTAAATACTTTTTTCTTTACATAGTTGAATGTGCTGACAACAAACTGTATCAACCCATGGAGGTCTGGATTTGGAGTCACACTCAAAAGAAAGTGGAAAACCACACTACAGGCTGATCCAACTTTGATGTAATGTCCTTAAAACAAGTCAATTAGGCTCAGTAGTGTGTGTGGACTCCACGTGCCTGTATGACCTCCCAACAACGCCTGGGCATGCTCCTGATGAGGTGACGGATGGTCTCCTGAGGGATCTCCTCCCAGACCTGGACTAAAGCATCCGCCAACTCCTGGACAGTCTGTGGTGCAACGTGGCATTGGTGGATGGAGCGAGACATGATGTCCCAGATGTGCTCAATTGGATTCAGGTCTGCTATGGACGGGCGTGCCACAATATCTAAGGAAGTCTCAATGTTTTTCTCGCCTGAAGTAGAGTATCTCATGATAAGCTGTATACTACATCTCCCTATAGAGTTTTCATCTGTATATTTTGTAGCTGTCTACATACCACCACAGACCAATGCTGGCACAAAGACCGCACTCAATGAGCTGTATACCTGCAAAAGCAAACAGGAAAACACTAATCCAGAGGTGGCGCCCCTAGTGGCCGGCAACTTTAATGCAGTGAAACTTAAATCCATTTTACCAAATTTCCACTAGCAAGTTAAATGTGAACCCAGAGGAAAACAACTCTCAACCACCTTTACTATACAAACAGACGCATACAAAGCTCTCCCTCACCCTCCATTTGGCAAATTTGACGATAATTCTATCCTCCTGATTCCTGCTTACAAACCAAAATTAAAGCAGGAAGCACCAGTGACTCAGTCAATAAAAAAAGTGGTCAGATGAAGCAGATGCTAAGCTACAGGACTGTTTTGCTACCACAGACTGGAACATGTTCCGGGATTCTTCCGATGGCATTGAGGAGTACACCAGATCAGTCACTGGCTTCATCAATAAGTGCATCGACGACATCGTCCCCACTGTCATGAACCGGCTCAAAGTCCGTGACCAAAAGGGAGACAACGTGGAGATTAGTAATAACAAAATATATTTATTAACTGAATTAAACTAAATCTAATTAACAATGGTGTGTGTGTGTAGTCAGTAATCAGTAGTGTGTGAGCGTTTGCGTGCATAAATGTAATGAGGGATGTTGAAAGGCGCCAAAGCAAACAAACGGCCACAAAAATGCTACAACCAAAATCTATAACTGTGTCTGCATGGAGAGAGTCTCCTCAATGAATTGGGACAAGGTGTATATATCCCGTGTCTCTGACATCCCTCCCAGCTCTGCCCGCCGAGATCCTAAGGAAAACGAGAGCAAAGAGAGAATACGGCAGACAGTGGGAGGGTCGTCACACCACAATGATTGAACGTACATACCCCAACCAGAAGCCATGGATTACAGTTAACATCTGCACTGAGCAAAAGGGTAGAGCAAAGCATCAATCCAGGAATAAGATCGAATCGTACTACACCGGCTCCGACACTTGTTGGATGTGGCAAGGCTTGCAAAATATTACAGACTACAATGGAAAGCACAGCCAAGAGCTGCCCAATAACATGAGCCTGCCAGATGAGCTAAATTACTTCTATGCAAGTAACACTGAAACATGCATGAGAGCATCAGCCGTTACGGATGACTGTGTGATCACACTCTCCGCAGCCAATGTGAGTAAGACCTTTAAACAGGTCAAAATTTCAAAAGGCCTCAGGGCCAGACGAATAACCAGGACGTATACTCCGAGCATGCACTGACCACCTGGCAAGTGTCTTCACTGACATTTTCAACCTCTCCCTGTCTGAGTCTGTAATACCAAGATGTTTTAAGCAGACCACCATAGTGTTCTTGGGCACAGGGACTAAGGTAACCTGCCTAAATGTCTACCAACCCGTAGCACTCACGTCTGTAGCCATGAAGTGTTTTGAAAGGTTGGTCATGGCTCACATCAACACCATTATCCCAGAAACTCTAGACCCACTCCAATTTTCATACCGCCCTTACGGATCCACAGGTGACGCAATCTCTATTGCACTCCACTGCCCTTTCCCACCTGGACAAAAGGAACACGTATGTGAGAATACTATTCATTGACTACAGCCCAGTGTTCAACACGATAGTGCCCTCAAAGCTCATCGCTAAGGACCCTGGGACTAAACACCTCCCTCTGCAACTGGATCCTGGACTTCCTGACGGGCTGCCCCCAGGTGGTAAGGGTAGGTAACAACACCCGCCATGCTGATTCTCAACACGGGGGCCCTCAGGGGTGCGTGCTCAGTCCCCTCCTGTACTCCCTGTTCACTCATGACTGCACGGCCAAGTTTGCCGATGACACAACAGTGTGAATGAAGCCGGATCACTGACGACGACGAGACAGCCTATAGTGAGGAGGTCAGAGACTTGGCCATGTGGTGCCAGGACAACCTCTCCTTCAATGTGATCAAGACAAAGATGATTGTGGACTACAGGAAAAGGACTGGGCACACCCCTGACCTCATTGACCTACTCCCCCTCAGGAGACTGAAAAGTTTTGGCATGGGTCCTCAAATCCTCAAAAGGTTCAACAGCTGCACCATCGAGAGGATCCTGACTGGTTGCATCACTGCCTGGTATGGTAACTGCTTGGCCTCCGACCGCAAGGGACTACAGAGGGTAGTGTGTACGGCCCAGTACATCACTGGGGCCAAGCTTCCTGCCATCCTGGGCCTCTATACCAGGCGGTGTCAGAGGAAGACCCAACATTTTTTCAAAGACTCCAGCCATCTAAGTCATAGATTGTTCTCTTTGCTTCCGCATGGCAAGCGGTACCAAAGCGCCATGTTTAGGTCCAAGAGGCTACCCCCAAGCCATAAGAGTCCTGAACTGTTATGTACTTGAGTGAAGACCCAAAAGCGGTTTTAACAGAAACAGAGTTCTTTTAATGAAAAAACAGGAATGGCATAGATCCTCTTCCGACATTGTCAATGGAACAAAAGATAGTTAGTAGAGTGCAGGATGCACCTGCCAGGCAGACTCCGACAGGATAGGACTAGGTGGAAGCAAACGAGACGATAGCTTGCTTCTGGCATGAGAAACACAAACGAGAATCTGACACCGAAAGTAGCAGGAACAGAGAGAGAAATAGAGACCTAATCAGAGGGAAAAAAGGGAACAGGTGGGGAAAGGGTGAATGAGCTAGTTAGGGGAGATGAGGAACAGCTGGAGAAGGAGAGAAAGAGAAGGTAACCTAATAAGACCAGCAGAGAGAGACAGAGTGAAGAGAAAGGACAGGAACAGACATAATAAGACATGACAGTACCCCCCCCACTCACCGAGCGCCTCCTGGCGCACTCGAGGAGGAAACCTGGCGGCAACGGAGGAAATCATCGATCAGCGAACGGTCCAGCACGTCCCGAGAGGGAACCCAACTCCTCTCCTCAGGACCGTACCCCTCCCAATCCACTAGGTACTGATGACCACGGCCCCGAGGACGCATGTCCAAAATCTTACGAACCCTGTAGATAGGTGCGCCCTCGACAAGGATGGGGGGAGGGACGAGCGGGGCGCGAAGAACGGGCTTAACACAGGAGACATGGAAGACCGGGTGAACGCGACGAAGATCGCGCGGGAGAAGAAGTCGCACTGCGACAGGATTAATGACTTGAGAAATACGGAACGGACCAATGAACCGCGGGGTCAACTTGCGAGAAGCTGTCTTAAGGGGAAGGTTCTGAGTGGAGAGCCATACTCTGACCGCAACAATATCTAGGACTCTTGGTCCTACGCTTATTAGCGGCCCTCACAGTCTGCGCCCTATTACGGCAAAGTGCCGACCTGACCCCCTTCCAGGTGCGCTCGCAACGCTGGACAAAAGCCTGAGCGGAGGGGACGCAGGACTCGGCGAGCTGAGATGAGAACAGCGGAGGCTGGTACCCGAGGCTACTCTGAAAAGGAGATAGACCGGTAGCAGACGAAGGAAGCGAGTTGTGGGCGTACTCTGCCCAGGGGAGCTGTTCTGACCAAGACGCAGGGTTACGAAAAGAAAGACTGCGTAAGATGCGACCAACAGTCTGATTGGCCCGTTCGGCTTGACCGTTAGACTGGGGATGAAAGCCGGACGAGAGACTGACGGAAGCCCCAATCAAACGGCAAAACTCCCTCCAAAATTGAGACGTGAACTGCGGGCCTCTGTCCGAAACGACGTCTGACGGAAGGCCATGAATTCGGAAAACATTCTCGATAATGATCTGAGCCGTCTCCTTAGCAGAAGGGAGCTTAGCGAGAGGAATGAAATGAGCCGCCTTAGAGAATCTATCGACAACCGTAAGAATAACTGTCTTCCCCGCTGATGAAGGCAGTCCGGTGATAAAATCTAAAGCGATGTGAGACCACGGTCGAGAGGGAATGGGAAGCGGTCTGAGACGGCCGGCAGGAGGAGAGTTCCCAGATTTAGTCTGCGCGCAGACCGAACAAGCAGCGACAAATCGACGCGCGTCACGTTCCCGAGTGGGCCACCAGAAACGCTGGCGAATGGAAGCGAGCGTACCCCCGAACGCCGGGGTGGCCGGCTAACTTGGCAGAGTGGGCCCACTGAAGAACGGCCGGACGAGTAGGAACGGGAACGAACAGAAGGTTCCTAGGACAAGCTCGCGGCGACGGAGTGTGAGCGAGTGCTTGCTTTACCTGCCTCTCAATTCCCCAGACAGTCAACCCGACAACACGCCCCTCAGGGAGAATCCCTCGGGGTCGGTGGAGACCTCAGAAGAACTGAAGAGAC
The DNA here is from genome assembly GCF_036934945.1 of Oncorhynchus masou masou. Taxonomy (NCBI): domain Eukaryota; kingdom Metazoa; phylum Chordata; class Actinopteri; order Salmoniformes; family Salmonidae; genus Oncorhynchus; species Oncorhynchus masou. The sequence goes on from NC_088220.1 coordinate 53,484,610, forward strand.
GAGATAAAGCATCAGGCTTGGTGTTTTTGAGCCCGGACGATAAGAAATAACAAACTCGAAACGAGCGAAAAACAGAGCCCAACGAGCCTGACGCGCATTAAGTCGTTTGGCTGAACGGATGTACTCAAGGTTCCTATGGTCAGTCCAAACGACAAAAGGAACGGTCGCCCCTCCAACCACTGTCGCCATTCGCCTAGGGCTAAGCGGATGGCGAGCAGTTCGCGATTACCAACATCATAATTACGTTCTGACGGCGATAAGCGATGAGAGAAAAACGCGCAAGGATGGACCTTGCCGTCAGAGAGGGAGCGCTGAGAAAGAATGGCTCCCACGCCCACCTCTGACACGTCAACCTCAACAACAAACTGTCTAGAGATGTCAGGTGTAACAAGAATAGGTGCGGATGTAAAACGATTCTTGAGAAGATCAAAAGCTCCCTGGGCGGAAACGGACCACTTAAAGCACGTCTTAACAGAAGTAAGGGCTGTGAGGGGAGCTGCCACCTGACCGAAAATACAGATGAAACGACGATAGAAATTTGCGAAGCCAAGAAAGCGCTGCAGCTCGACGCGTGACTTAGGAACGGGCCAATCAATGACAGCCTGGACCTTAGCGGGATCCATCTTAATGCCCTCAGCGGAAATAACAGAACCGAGAAAAGGGACAGAGGAGGCATGAAAAGTGCACTTCTCAGCCTTCACATAAAGACAGTTCTCCAAAAGGCGCTGGAGGACGCGTCGCACGTGCTGAACATGAATCGGGAGAGACGGTGAAAAAATCAGGATATCGTCCATGTAAACGAAAACAAAAATGTTCAGCATGTCTCTCAGGACGTCGTTAACTAGTGCCTGAAAGACAGCTGGAGCGTTAACGAGGCCGAAAGGAAGAACCCGGTATTCAAAGTGCCCTAATGGAGTGTTAAACGCCGTCTTCCACTCGTCCCCCTCCCTGATGCGCACGAGATGGTAGGCGTTACGAAGGTCCAATTTGGTGAAAAACCTGGCTCCCTGCAGGATCTCGAAGGCTGAAGACATAAGAGGAAGTGGATAACGATTCTTAACTGTTATGTCGTTCAGCCCTCGATAATCCACGCATGGGCGCAGGGACCCGTCCTTCTTCTGAACAAAAAAAAACCCCGCTCCGGCGGGAGAGGAGGAGGAGACAATGGTACCGGCGTCGAGCGAAACCGACAAATAATCCTCGAGAGCCTTACGTTCGGGAGCCGACAGAGAGTATAATCTACCCGGGGGAGTAGTTCCCGGAAGGAGATCAATACTACAGTCATACGACCGGTGTGGAGGGAGAGAAGTGGCCTTGGAACGACTGAACACCGTGCGCAGATCGTGATACTCCTCCGGCACCCCTGTCAAATCACCAGGCTCCTCCTGTGAAGAAGAGACAGAGGAAACAGGAGGGATAGCAGACATTAAACAGGTCACATGACAAGAAACATTCCAGGATAGGATAGTATTACTAGACCAATTAATAGAAGGGTTATGGCGCACTAGCCAGGGATGACCCAAAACAACAGGTGTAAAAGGTGAACGAAAAATTAAAAAAGAAATGGTTTCGCTATGATTACCAGAGACAGTGAGGGTTAAAGGCAGCGTCTCACGCTGAATCTTGGGGAGAGAACTACCATCTAAAGCGAACAAGGCCGTGGGATCCCTTAACTGTCTGAGAGGAATGTCATGTTCCCGAGCCCAGGTCTCGTCCATAAAACAGCCCTCCGCCCCAGAGTCTATCAAGGCACTGCAGGAAGCAGATGAACCGGGCCAGCGGAGATGGACCGGAAAGGTAGTGCAGGATCTTGAAGGAGAGACCTGAGTAGTTGCGCTCACCAGTAGCCCTCCTCTTACTGATGAGCTCTGGCTTTTACTGGGCATGAGGTGACAAAATGACCAGCGGAGCCGCAGTAGAGACAGAGGCGGTTGGTGATTCTCCGTTCCTTCTCCTTGGCCGAGATGCGGATACCCCCAGCTGCATAGGCTCAGCATCCGAGCCGGCGGAGGAGGGTGGCAGTGATGCGGCAGGTGGCAGTGATGCGGAGAGGGGGCAACGGAGAACGCGAACTCCTTTCCACGAGCTCGGCGACGAAGATCAAACCGTCGCTCTATGCGAATAGCGAGAGCTATTAAGGAGTCCAGACTGGAAGGAACCTCCCGGGAGAGAATCTCATCCTTAACCTCGGCGAGGAGACCCTCCAGAAAACGAGCGAGCAAAGCCGGCTCGTTCCAGTCACTAGAGGCAGCGAGTGCGAAACTCAATAGAATAATCCGTTATGGATCGATTCCCCTGACATAGGGAAGACAGGGCCCTGGAAGCCTCCTCCCCAAAAACAGAACGGTCAAAAACCCGTATCATCTCCTCCTTAAAGTCCTGATACTGGTTAATACACTCAGCCCTCGCCTCCCAAATTGCCGTGCCCCACTCACGCGCCCGTCCGGTAAGGAGAGAAATGACGTAGGCGATGCGGGCTGTGCTCCTGGAGTAAGTGTTGGGCTGGAGAGAGAACACCACATCACACTGAGTGAGGAATAAGCGGCACTCAGTGGGCTCCCCAGAGTAACACGGCGGGTTATTGATCCTGGGCTCCGGAGACTCGGAAACCCTGGAAGTGGGCGGTGGATCGAGGTGGAGTTGGTGAACCTGTCTTGTGAGGTCGGAGACTTGGACGGCCAGGGTCTCAACGGCATGTTGAGCAGCAGACAATTCCTCCTCGTGTCTGCCTAGCATCGCTCCCTGGATCTCGACGGCGGAGTGAAAAGGGTCCGGAGCCGCTGGGTCCATTCTTGGTCAGATTCTTCTGTTATGTACTTGAGTGAAGACCCAAAAGCGGTTTTAACAGAAACAGAGTTCTTTTAATGAAAAAACAGGAATGGCATAGATCCTCTTCCGACGTTGTCAATGGAACAAAAGATAGTTAGTAGAGTGCAGGATGCACCTGCCAGGCAGACTCCGACAGGATAGGACTAGGTGGAAGAAAACGAGACGATAGCTTGCTTCTGGCATGAGAAACACAAACGAGAATCTGACACCGAAAGTAGCAGGAACAGAGAGAGAAATAGAGACCTAATCAGAGGGAAAAAAGGGAACAGGTGGGGAAAGGGTGAATGAGCTAGTTAGGGGAGATGAGGAACAGCTGGAGAAGGAGAGAAAGAGAAGGTAACCTAATAAGACCAGCAGAGAGAGACAGAGTGAAGAGAAAGGACAGGAACAGACATAATAAGACATGACATGAACATTTAATCAAATGGCTACCCAGACTATTTGCATTGTCCCCCTTTTTAACACTGTTGCTACTCTGTGTACATATTACCTGAAATACCTTAACTAACCAGTACCCCATTATTTTTTTATTTTACCTTTTATTTAACTAGGCAAGTCAGTTAAGAAATTCTTATTTATATTAACGGCCTACCCCGGCCAAACCCAGACGATGCTGGGCCAATTTTGCACCGCCCTATGGGACTCTCAATCACGGCCGGATGTGAAACAGTCTGGAATCAAACCAGGAACTGTAAGGATGCCTCTCGCACTGAGATGCAGTGCTTTAGACCGCTGTTCCACTCGGGAGCCCATCCATATGTAAACAAAAGAGCATGCATAAATAATTAGAGCCACCAGAGATGAGTGTGTTCAAAACAGTCAAGGTTTCAAATTACAAAAACCATAATGGTATCTTACCTTGCAGTGGAATTGGTGTGTCTTTGGATATATTGGATATATTTCACAGTGGGGATCAATGGTTTGGAAAACAAAGAACAGGGAGAAATGCAGGGGTGTAATAACTTGGATTTCCCTGGGTAATCAGTAATAGACCACAATGCAACTCATACGGCATATGAGTAAACACATTTGCTGCATGTAGCGGTTAGTCGTTTTGACAAGCCTTTGAATAATTGTCTCCCAGCCACGTAAGAGCCTTCTGTATTCTCCATCTCCACATTTCATATTTTTCTCAGTCTGACTGTAAATAGTGCCTGACCACTCAATACACAATAGCCTCTCTGGCTCAGACGTGGTGCTCTGGCATTTACAGAGAGAAAGGAAGCCCCTGTCCATTGATTCCCAGCTTTGTCACCGGTCCCTGGCCCGACGCACTAAGGAGGCCCTCCTGGAATAGAAAATATAAATGTCTGATGATGAAAAAGGAATGGAGATGGAGAGGTCTCTCTTCCCTGCTGCTGCCAGGGCTACTGTAGCTCAGGCCTATTTGTTTATACACTGCTGCTACTCACTTTACCCCTACTTTCATGTAGAAATTACCTCGACTAACAACATTGATTTGGTACCAATACCCCCTGTATGTGACTCACCACCTGGATTCGGTCTTATGTAGCGCAATTTGAAATTGTGTTTTTTACATTGGATAAAAGTAGACTCAGCTACAAAATGGTATATCATACACTGCAATTGAGGAACAATGTGAAAGTAATTCTGCTTTGAAAGTTGATGAACTTGTAAACTCACTTGAGAAATTGAAAATGGCATTACGTATTTTTGCCGACACTTACTGATACCAGCCATATACAACGGGTTTTGTAATCTTTAGGTTAATACTTGAAGCTAACGAGGTCAACAATGTGTAAGATCACACAAGTCACATAACATTAGCTAACGAGCCAGCCAGCTAACATTAGCCAGTTAAACAACAATGAACATGGTGCCAAATCATGTTACTACCCTGCATGAATATTCTGGCAGGTAACCAACCAGGTTCAACGTTAACTAGCTTAGAAACGTGTAATATATGAAAATATAGCTAGCTAACACTAGACTAACCAGCTCGAATAGACAGACGCCTTCTATGTGGCAGACCAATCCAAATTCCTCTCTCGGCATGTGCAGCCCACTTATCTCAGCAATCATGGCTAGTGAGAAGGTTGCTCACTTTTCTGTGGCTTAACCAACAAGACTAATTTAACAATTGTATTGATATTTAAAGATGGCATACAAGTTTGTTATTAAGGCACATGAAAGTTCACATGTTCCAGAATGGCTCTCCTGTGAAGTTGTGACATGCGGCATACCCCTAGTTTCTTGAAACGGGTCACATATAGTGTCCATTTTAATATATAAAACTGAACACTACAAAAATACAAAATAACGTGAATGAACAAACGAAAATCGAAACAGTCCCGTATGGTACAGACACAGGAAACATAATCACCCACAACTCAAAAGTGAAACCAGGCTACCTAAGTATGGTTCTCAATCAGGGACAACGATTGACAGCTGCCTCTGAGAACCATACCAGGCCAAACACAGTAATCCCAAAACATGGAAAAAGGAACATAGACAACCCACCCAACTCACGCCCTGACCATACTAAAACAAAGACATAACAGAACTTGTGCACAAATTTGTTTACATCCCTGTTAGTGAGCATTTCTCCTTTGCCAAGATAATTCATTTACCTGACAGGTTTGGCATTTCAAGAATCTGATTAAACAGCATCATATTTACACAGGTGCACCTTTTGCTCAGGACAATAAAAGGCCACTCTAAAATGTGCTATTTTGTCACACAACACAATACCACAGATCTCATTTGAGGGAGTGTGCAGTTGGCATGCAGGAATGTCCATTAGACAGTGGTGGAAAAAATACCCAACTGTCATACTTGAGTAAAAGTATTTGGTTGAAAATATACTTGAGTATCAAAACCAATAATAATGTCAAATTCCTTATATTAAGCAAACTAGATGGCACCATTTTTATTTTTTAAATTAACGGAAAGCCAAGGGCAATCTCCAACATTCAGACATCATTTACAAACTTAGATTCCACATCTGGCTTCTTTACCTGCGGGATGGCCTGAGACCAACCACCCATGTGACATGGTAAGGTTGGAGCCCGGTGCAGAGAAGAGACCAGACAAGGAATCAGTGGTTAAAGAAACATTTATACTTTACTGAGAAACGGTAGCCACAGGATCACAGTACACTTGGGGGAAAAAAAACAAAACAACAAACACGAAGTCTCCCCCCCGCAATTTAAAAAATAAATTATTTAAAAAAATATAAGTTAAAACCCTCTCGACACAGCCACACACAGTATACAATTCAAGCTTCTGCAAAGGACTACAGAAAACACATATTTTAATTAACAGGGAAATCAAAATGAGTAAATTGGACACACCTGAGTGTCGTTAATGTCTCTGGGATGGTCTCTGCCGCCCTCTGGTGACAGGTGGAACCATGACAATCCGGAAAGCTGATGAAAATTTGAGTGCACAACCGAAGAATTTCTGCACAAACTGTCAGAAACCATCTCAGGGAAGCTCATCTGCATGCTCGTCATCCTCATCAGGATCTTGACCTGACTGCAGTTTGGCGTTGTAACCGACATCAGTGGGCAAATGCTCACTGGTACACTGGAGAAGTGTACCACGGATGAATCCTGGTTTCAACTGTACTGACCAGATGGCAGACAGCGTGAATGGCGTCATGTAGGCTAGCAGTTTGCAGATGTCACTCTGTTCACAACGTTGACCCAAGGTGGCAGTGGGGTTATGGTATGGGCAGGCATAAAACACAATTGCATTTTATAGATGCCAATTTGAATGCACAGAGATACCTGGATGAGATCCTCAGGCCCATTTGTCGTGCCATTCATCTGCCGCCATCACGTCATGTTTCAAAATGATAATGCACGGCCATTTGCCACAAGGATCTGTACACAATTTCTGGAAGCTGAAAATGTCCCAGTTCTTCTATGGCCTGCATACTCACCAGACAGTTCACCCGTTGAGCATGTTTAGGATGCTCTGTATCGACGTGTACGACAGCGTGTTCCAGTTCACGCCAATATCCAGCAACTTCGCACAGCCAATGAAAAGGAGTGGGACAACATTCCACAATCAACAGCCTGATCAACTCTATGTGAAGGAGATGTCTCACTGCGTGAGGCAAATGGTGGTCACACCATATACTGGTTTTCTGATCCTCACCCCTACCTTTAAAAAAGGTATCTGTGATCAACAAATTCATATCTGTATTTCCAGGCCTAATTTATTTATTTCAATTGACTGATTTCCTGATGTGTAACTGAGTAAAATCTTTGAAATTGATGCATGTTGCGTTTATAATTTTCTTCAACAGTTATTGAGACGTTTTCTTCCTTCACATGACTGAGGGCTGTAGATGACAGGCAAAACCCCCTAAATGAACCAACCTAAATGCTTAATTTGCTTTCCAGTCTTTTTATTATAAAGATTTATTTGTTAATAGGCTAAATGAAGTGTGACAGAGATGAGAAATCCACCTTCAGTGTCGGAGACACAATCTCTCTAGGAATTCCGAGGTACGGAAAATAAATGAATTTGAATTATACTAGATGTGTTTAAATCGCATGCCTGTCTCATTAAAAACTATTTATTTTCTAGCACATTTCAGAATCTCCTTGACTCTGAGCATAAGAACAAGGCCTCAACCCCATATAAGCAGGGCTATAATAAAAATGTGAGCCACCACCTAGATTTGGTCCTATGTAGCAAAATTAGAAATTCAGTTTTTTTACATTGGATAGAAGTAGAGCCAAAGTGCACATTTTCCTTTAGGGAGTTCACTCCAACTATTCTCTATGACAGTATGCAATATGAACAACGTTAGAGGTAATTTCATGAGCCGATGCTAACTAGCGTTAGCGCAATGACAAAGTCTACTGGTACCGCTAGCATACATCTAGCTTCCTTCATACTGCACGCAGAGACATAAAAATGGTTTCCATGGTTCATCTGACTCTGAGAAATGGAATTGCCAGAATCTCTCTATCCCTTTAACGATTTGGGAGTTTAGTAATCAGATGGATTGTTTAGCACAAGTTGACCTAATCAATCAATCTTACTAGAAATTATTTGATTTTGACTATAATTTTCTGTAACTGCAACAAACTGATGTGTTAAAGAAACATCTGTAGACTGTCTGGTGTTAAATTCATCATACATCATTCTTTGGAAGACCTTTAGGACCTAATTTTTACACATTGTAGCAGCCCCTGCTCAACCTTACAGTACATCTCAAGTGTTTATAGGTCTCTGTCTATGTCCTTATTCTTACTCCTAGCAATGGAATGGCCATGCTTTCGTTCTTTTAATATTGCATTTATTAATATGTGTTGTATGATAATGCCTCTGTCAATTGTGGTTCCAGCGTGTTCTAGTATGGCAGTTATCAAAGTTGCACCAATCAAAAGTAACACTTCAAACTTCTGAAAGAAGCAGAAAAGAGGGGAGAGCGTGCATAGCTTGAACTGTTCTAGAATTTAAGAGATGAATACTGTGTATAATGAGTCATATTTCTCATTTGAATCAATTTGATCAGTAAAGGCGTATGCAATGCCATGTCTGTTTCATGTCTTCCATCCCATGGGAGTATTTCTATTTCCTATGGTCAGTTCCCTTGGCCTTTTACAGACCCCCACTACATAGTCTCATCGCTGGTAAATAGTGTTCATTAACCTGAATGAAAATGAATAGTGCTTTGAGCTCGCTAAACAAATGTTTCCTTCATCTGTCCTTGCCTCCCAAAGACAAGGAATCACTAACCTGCTGCACTTTTGTAAATTGCTTCCTGCATCTGCAGACTCATTTTCCTATGACCTATTAATCATATCAGTCAGCTTGCCTTAAGTTGCACCAATGGTTAACTAGAAATGTAAAAACAAGTTAGAGCAGATGCAATGAAGTGAACATCTGAGATCTGTCTGCCAAATAAACCAAACTGCCTGTCTCGTAATTTCACAGTACTTGAATGTCATTGTTTCGAAGAGCTGTCCTCTAATTTCCGTTTGTCAAATGGATGGGGAATTTCCTTTTGAAATACACTCTCCTCAGCAGAGAATTTCCATTTAAATAGCTCTGCATCACCGTCAGTGAAACTGTATTTTTAGTATTAAAATATGTCAATGAATAGGCTCACTGTATGGATGTACACATTGATTTAGCCATCTTGACTTTACCCAATCAATACATCAATCTCAATATCTAAGGTACTGTATAATGAGATAAACAATGCATGCTGTACTGTAGGAGTAGAGACCATAATGATAAATCAATTACATTGAATCAGTCACTTCTAGAAGTAATCCTGGCTCCAAAAAGATATCCAGAGGTTAATGCCTTCTTGTGAATGGATACTTTTAAACTTGTTCACAAAGTGCATTCAGAAAGTATTCAGACCCCTTGACCTTTTCCACATTTTGTTACGTTAGCCTTATTCTAAAATGTATTCAACATTTTTTTCCCCTCATCCATCTACACAAAATACCCCATAATGACAAAGCGGAAAAAAAAGAAAAAAAACAACTTATGTTTGCAAATTGGTCACTGCCAGAGCTCCAGAATTCCTTTGTGGAGATGGTTGTCCTTCTGGAAGGTTCTCCCATCTCTGCAGCACTCCACCAATCAGGTCTTTAAGTTAGAGTGGCCCACTGGGAATGTGATGAAATAAATAAAAGCTGAAATAAATCATTCTCTCTACTATTATTCTGAAATTTCACATTCTTAAAATAAAGTGGTGATCCTAACTGACTTAAGATAGGGATTTTTTTTACTAGTATTAAATGTCAAAAATTGTGAAACTGAGTTTAAATGTATGTAAACTTATGACTTCAACTGTAGCTGTGCCTCTCCATCGAGCCTGACAGAACTTGAGTCTGCAGAGAAGAATGGGAGAAACACCCCAAATACATGTGTGCCAAGCTTGTAGTGTCATACCCAATAAGACTTGAGGCTGCAATCACTGACAAAGGTGCTTAAACAAAGTACTGAGTAAAGGGTCTGGAGTCAGGAGTCGCTAGTGCGTGATGAGACAAGGATATCCCTACCGGCCAAGCCCTCCCTAACCCGGACGACACTAGCCCAATTGTACGTCGCCCCCATGGACCTCCCAGTCACGGCTGGCTGCGACAGAGCCTGGGCTTGAACCCAGGGTCTCTGGTGGCACAGCTAGCACTGTGATGCGGTGCCTTAGACCACTGCACAACCCGGGAGGCCCCATTAAAGTTGTTGTTTTGTTGGAGTGTGTGTGTAAAAAATTCTAAACCTGTTTTTGCTTTGTCTTTATTGTGTATAAAATGATGAGGAAAGAAAACAATTTAACAAATTTTAGAGTAACGTAACAAAATGTGAAAAGTCAAGAGGTCTGAATACTTTCCGAATGCACTGTAGTTGGCTAGCTTAAGCATGGCCCAGAGCCCATATGATGATGATCTCTATATTTTTGATTTCAGTCATTTAGAAAATGCTCTTATCCAGACCAGAGTGACTTACAGAGACAATTAGGGTTAAGTGCCTTGCTCAAGGGCACATAAACATATTTTTCACATTGTCAACCTTTTGGTTACTGGCCCAACGTTCTTAACCCCTAGACTACCTGCCGCCCATATTTCCATTGACACATTCTGAACAACTTCTTTTGAAAGGTCTGTGTGCTCTCTAGCGTGTACTGGATATGACATAATGCTACATCACTCTCACTTCTAAATGTAAATATTTTTGTAATCCGACATTAACATTTATAGCATGGTCCATGAGATACATAACAGGCGACTCTGCTTTTGTTTGGGTACATTTATGCTATTTTCTAACTTTAAATAGCTGTGGAACTCTTTTTCCTGGTGTGGTGTGGTAGATGGATAATATGCCGCCAAATGCATAGCTTCCAGGTTGGTATTGCTGCGGTGTCATAAAAATCACAGATCTTAATGGAATATTTAATATTTTAAAGTGCAAAACACAAATACAAAATTTAAAATAGAAAGGTTTGCTCTGCCACTCAATTTGTGTTTAATTTACAGAGGCTTCGTAATATATTTCTGTCTGGAGAAAAGTATCTGTTGTCGTGTTGTAAAAATAATGCAGTTGGGATATAATCACTCCACTTAATTTGCTCCCGGTGAGCTTATTTACATTTGACTCCCCATGCTCTGAGTTGAGAGTCGAGCTTTGATGCTTTTCACTGACAGGCTTTAAAAAACAACAGGAGCTTGAGCATCAAGAGGAAGACTGCGCCGCAAAACAAATAGTTTTAATCAGCACAAAATTTGAGGAGCTGTCGTTTTGGCAGCGGATCAGTCTGTGTTGTTGCTGTTTTACATTCGTTCAGGCTTCAGAGGTGTTTCAGACATCCTAGGTCGCTACCGCCTGTGTCTGTTCCTATTTAGCAGTCAGTACGTCAACCCTTTTTCTGACGACCCATAGATGAACATGGAATGGGAATGAGAGAAAAATGTACAGGATACCTGTCTGCCAAAGTCATTTGAAATCCAATTGAAGGTCCAAAATAAAGATGCCTTGTGGAAAGGGTTGATTTCCGACTAAGATTCAATACTGGGTTTGAATAATGGAATGGCTTGAAATGGATAGGGGTGCTCCAGATCCTCTTATAAAAATAAGTAGATTATGTCGCTCACATATAGTGTAGAGGCACTCTCATACTCAAATTCTCTATAGCCCTCTAAGGACTCCACTTTTGAGGGAGAGCTTGGTCAATGGGTTTAGGCTAGATCCTTGTTTATATCTGAACACGTGGTTTCAAAGAGAATTATTCAATGCTTCCCTTTCTGTTATTGTGGATGTTTGGCGTTTTTCATCTCCCTCTTACAGTAATTGATTTGATTCAGATTTGGGGTTAAGTTTGGAACAGCATGTGTTCTGCAAACCTTTGTTAGTGTATTTAAACTAGAAGTGTGTGTTAATTGTGTGTTGAACACTTGGACGTTATCCTCTGTAAGAACTGCTTGCGGCCAAATTCCACAGAAACGTACTGCTTTTATTGGATTACATTCTGCGCTTTTCACATTATTCCTGAGATAAAGCTGTTCAATACAGCCACATCTAATCTTAATTACAATAATAACATTTGTGCCTGAAACAATTTGTGAAAAGGTTTACGGCCTCCACTTCTGCTTACATGCGACGCTAAATTGGAGACTATAAATTCACATGTGGTCACTCAGCTTTTTGTAAATGACTGATACCTTTTCTCTCCTACTTTATCTTTGTAAACGTTACCTTCAATGGTGCTACTGCTGTACTGTGTATAGGGTTGACTTTATATTGGGTTGACTGATTTTAGGTTGAAAGGTCAAGATTTTGAAAGGGTTGGCAATATCATATATTTTTTCTGTCTTTTGTCAACATGCTTGCCAAACAGCTATTGAGAACCACAGTGAACACGTATTCATTGTCTTGAAATGAAGGTTATTAAAGTTTAATTCATTGCCTCAATATCACTTACACTGTTTTGTAAGTCGTTGAATATCTATCTTTACGAAATGTGTATGCAAGTAAATGTATCTTTTTGGAGAAATGCTTTTTTTTTAAATACCTTTTCTTTCTAATATCTACTTGTTGTTCAATTGCCTTTTAAGTACACATTGTACCATGCTAATTTATTGTGTATTCTACTTCTGATGTACTTTACCATTTTCAACCAAAATACAGAATTCAGATTAAATCTTTGCTTTAAGGTTTTAGTCCTTATGTAGTACAGTGACAACATTTTAAAGTTCTTAGTGTTTCACAGTATAAATTAATGAATCGCCTCCGGTGTACCTATTGAGTGACAAGCTCAGATCAGATTTCTTTTATAAAAAAATATTCACTGTTTCAGTGCAGCATCATTTATGTTGTTCTACCTTTTCCCTGTTCTAGGTAAGTGGGAGAGCTCTTTAAACCTGTTTGTGTGCCAGAGGGGAAATGGGGGCACGTGATCCTCCTGGGTATGCAGAGACTTCACAAGAGACACAGTAAGACAACAGCTCCTCACTGTACTCAGCACTCAGCATTACATGACGTTCCTGCTCTTTGATTTATGCTTCCCTCTCCTGTATACAGTACCTCACACGAAGAGGAACATTCTCTTTGTATGTTGCATTTCAAGCTGTTTAATTGGGATTGATTTGGTCAAATCAAATGTGTTATTCATAGTCATGTTTGATGGGGAACTAGGGGCAGAGACTTAGTTTGAGATCCTATTATTGTGATGTTGATGATATGTTACCTGTGATGATAGGGTTAACATTATCTAAAGCACATATACAGTACTATAGTTACTCATGCATATTAGATCACTCTTATCTTGTAGTTAAGTTGAACCAGAAACATTTACTTTAAACCAGGAAGTTTTTATTTTGGTACTCAAGACAATTTTGTTCAGAGGGGCAGCTAGTATGCACTGGAGCAGAGAGCATTGCTCACTTTTGCTAAGTAGACCTTCTCTAGTGGGATTGCCTGGGCCTCAGTCAACAGGGGTTTGTGTTAAATAAAATGGCTCGAGGCCTCGTCTTTGACAACGGTGTCTGCTTCTATTATGTCACCCATACAAGCATGTACTATGTGTGGCTCAGGACGATGAGGCTGGCCTCTTTTCCCCAGGAATATTTGCTAAAAGCAGGTGACACATGGATGTGCACTAGCCTCTGTGACAGGTTTAAGGTATAGAATATGACTGGAATGTCAGTTCTGAGATGAAGATATTCTGTACCTCTAGTGACCGAGTAAGGAAACAGTTTTGAAATGGTACCTGTATGTTTTCATTTTAAGTTAGGCATCACCAATATGTAGACAACATTCCTAAAGCTGACATAGGCTATAACTGATACAGTATTTCAACCAGGGTGACAGAGGGCCTTCAGAAAGTATTCATACCCCGTGACCTTTTTCCACATTTTGTTGTGTTCTAGCCTGAATTTTAAAAGAAAGAAATGAACATCATGTCCTGAATACAAAGCGTTATCTTTGGAGCAAATCCAACACAACACATCACTGAGTACCACTTCATATTTTCAAGCATGGTGGTAGCTGCTTCATGTTATGGGTATGCTTGTCATTGGATACAAAGAAATGGAAAGGCAAAATAGAGAGTCTGCTTTTTACCAAACACTGGGTGGCCTTTCAGCAGGACAATAACCTAAAACACAAGGCCAAATATACACTGGAGATGCTTAACAAGACGATATTGAATGTTCCTGAGTGGCCTATTTTCAGTTTTTACATAAATCGCCATGAATATCTATGGTAAGACTTGACAATGGCTGTCTAGCAGTGATCAACAACCAACTTGACAGAGCTTGAAGAATTTTGTACAATACAGGTGTGCAAAGCTCTTAGACTTGGTGATTCTAACATGTATTGACTTAAAGGGTTGAATACTTATCTAATCAAGATGTACTGTTTTTCATTTTATTTTTTTACAACAAAAAGAGCACTTTGACATTATTTTGTGTAGATCATTGACAGAAAATGACAATTAAATCCATTTTAATCCCACTTGGTAACACAACAAAATGTGGAAAATGTCAAGGAGTGTGATTACTTTCTGTATAAATGCAATGGTTAAATGTCACTTTGACATATTATAATGATGTAAAGATTGCACTATTACTGCAATGATCCCTCTGTATGGCCTGTTGTGATGTGGTGTGTCTGTTTTAAGCAGTTGCTGTAGTGGCTGAAACAATACATACATTTTGTTTGACCCACTCTCATAAAGCTGTACCGATTACTATACCTCATTAAATCCTTTTGAAGTTACTTAAGCATACATTATTAATAAACAAACTGGTATCATGTGACCATCTATCAAAAATAATACATTATTTATTTGTTTCATATTCATAATGATGACTATCACATTGATCAACGTTAACTAACAGTGGTTTTGTCAGGTACATTATGGTGGGATGGTCAAGTTATCATTCCCTTGGGGCGAAAATTGTTTCCCAAAACAATGCAATTTCACATACTGTAGATGGAAGTGTAATTTATGAAACAATTTGAGGGATACAGCAGCTTCCAGTTGCATTACGTGCATTGCATTCATCCAATGATCCAGTGCACCAATTTCAGTGCTTTATGCAGATCTAAAGTAAACAATTGCTGCCATCTCATGGACCTTATTGCAAAAAAAGACCGGGTTCGTACTGTGATTGTATTATGCCTATTTTGTGCACGGCACCTGTTTTAATTACAGTAAGCATGTAGTTAGGATGAAGGATTGGACACTTAGAGGAATAAGGTTTTCCTGGCTGGTGTGTTTTCCTGGCTCCATGGTTCCCTGTGGCTAGAATCTCTGAGCATACTCAACATGGCAGACATGGTATTAGCCAGCTATCACGGCTGTTGGAATGAGGTGAGGACCAAGGAGCAGTGTGGTACGTGTCCATGATTTTTATTATAACCGAACACTAGAACAAAAATTATCAAAGCGGCACAAACGAAACAGTTGTATCTGGTGTAGACGCACAAAACAGAAAACAACTACCCACAAAACACAGGTGGGAAAAGGCTACCTAAGTATGGTTCTCAATCAGAGACAACGATAGACAGCTGCCTCTGAGAACCACACCCGGCCAAACACACAGAAAAAGAAAACATAGAATGCCCACCCCAACTCACGCCCTGACCAAACCAAAATAGAGACATAAAAAGGATCTCTAAGGTCAGGGCGTGACACCAGCTGTCTCTCTGGCCCTGTCCATGTACTCTTGATACTGTAACTGCCTTCCTTAATTCTTTCTTAGGTTTTTCCCTTTTTTCCTGCTGTCCTTTCGTCTTCCTTTATTTCTTTCTTCCTTCCTTCCTTCCTAGCTTCCTCCCTCTCAACCTACCTCCTTTCCTTCCTTAATTTTCTTAGCTCGTTCAATCCTACCTTCCTTCAATTACGTACTGCCTCTGAAAATAGTGGATAGGTAGGTAAAAGAAATGGCTGGTATCTACCGTGGGATCACCCCCATATCAGTATCAAACCTCTAGTACTATCAGAACAATATTCAAGACAGGCAGGATAGAGGGACTTAGGGAAAGAATAAGGGAGAGAAGCAAAATATGTTGATTAGGTAACTGAACTTCCCCCTGGTTCCCTCTCTGACTAAGTCTGTGTGTTGCGGTCTGCTGTGTGGGAGCAAGCAGTCTCATCACACAGAGTGGCTGTAAAGCCTTGCAGGTGCCTGTCAATCTCGGTTGACTGCTGAGCTTGTCCTACTAATCATCTTCCCTCCCTGTGCCTAGTAAGACAGTGGACTATGTGCTACCGGTGCTTGTCTCCCCACTCTAGGCTCCCTGGCTGGGCCTGAGACAGCTGTAGTGTACCATCTGAATCAGATGAACCAGCCATACCCATCTGTCGAGAGCGGCCCGAGCCCTCCCCTACACCACATGGGGGATTGAGAAGACTCGACAGGGTCCCTGGTTCTCCGGAGGGTTGCCACACTCAGGCTTCATCTGCAGCGCTCCATGACCTGGCTTACACAATCATATCATGGGTCTGAGAGACAGCCCGGCACCCGTCCTCCCCGAGCCCTAGCTAGCTATAATCCCATGCTGGACAACGGAGCGAACATATTACGAAGACTGTTGTGGTCCTCTCTCAGCCATGTCAGGGCAATCCGAGCGTGTCTCTCCTCTCTTATCAGCTACGGAAAAGGTGACCAGGTGGACAATGGACTCAGTGCCTGTAAAAAAAAAATCTCTACAACAGGAAATGTGTGTTTGGGCCAGACTCTGATAATCCTCCTGACCTGAAAGATAAAATACAACCCTGGTGGTGTGAGTCATCAGTTCTCTGAGCAAGGTGATGTGTTTTTATGTTGTTATATTAATACTAGAATACCCACTCCTGACCAGAGAGAAATCCATCCACCAAAGCCAGAGAAATGTTGTTTCAAGGTCATCCGCTATGTCTATAGCGATTGCTATTCCAAGGTGGATTGTTTTACTTTCTCTAAAGATACATTGCTTTGCACGTGTCCTGATCACTAATGAAATGGATCCCAAGCCACACCGGGAAATTCAATATCTCAAATGATATTAGTCCCTCAGGTCTACAGAGAGACAAAGCTAGAGCTTTGGGCAGTAGTCCTCATTAAAATATCAACAGGACATGTTTCATGATGTTCAAATCAAAACAGGGATTCAGGGACAAAGCCATGAGAATACATCTATTTAACCCCCCCAGGAAAGTTGTCTGAATAATTTTCATGAATTAACCCTCCAGAAATTAGTTTTGTGCAGTATATTCATTTGGGTTTAGCTTTAATGGCTGGAGATAGTTCTGCTTCCATGTTGTCACTGTCAGAATTGAAGTGGCTTAAAGCAAAATCATTTTTACACAAGTTTATAAAAATACATACTTTACTCTTGGCCAGGCAATACAGAGGTAAACCATATAATGTCTTATTTAGTTTAGATTACTCTATGCTAAATTCACTTTCAAAATTGATAGATTTTGTCCAAAAAAATGTGATTAACTGGACATAACTGTGCTGCTGAAAATCAGCTTTGATTGATACTTTGCCCTTGCATTCTTTCAAAGCTCTTAGAATAATTGACCAACTCAACAAATGATATATGCACTGACTTATGAGAGGTGTCTGTTGGATGGCTACCTCAGGATTGACCACTGATGCTGTATTGCAATAGGCACTCTACTGTTCTCCCTCAGGAGACTGAAAATATTTGGTATGGGTCCCCAGATCCATGGGTCCCCTTGAGGAAGGCCAAAAAAATTGTCAGACTCCAGTCACCCAAGTCATAGTCTTCTCTCTGCTACCGCATGGCAAGCGGTACCAGAGCACCAAGTCCAGGTTCAAAAGGCTCCTTAACAGCTTTTACCCCCAAGCCATAAGACTGCTGAACAATTAATCAAATGGCCACCCAGACTATTTACATTGACCCCCCCCCCCTTTTATTTTGACACTGCTGCTACTCGCTGTTTATTATCTATGCATAGTCACTTTACCCCTACCTACATTACATATTATCTCGACTAACCTGTACCCCCACACATTGACTCGGTACGGGTACCCCCTGTATATAGCCTCGTTTTAGTTTTTTTATTGTTTAACTTTTTTATCAAAAATGTTACTTTTAGTTTATTTAGTAAATATTTTAACTCTATTTCTTAAACTGCGCTGTTGGTTAAGAACTTGTAAGCAAGCATTTCACGGCAAGGTAACCTGTTATATTTGACAAATAAAATTAGACATAGCAAATATTAGGTTTATCAGCGTTGCATCATCCCATGGGATCCGTCAAGGCTTCGCACAGCCGAAATATTCTAGTTCCTACACATCACCTTCTATGTTCAAACAAAATAGGTATTTTTTAGGCTACGTTGATGAGCAAATGGGCAGCATCATGCGCATGTCAGTCCTCTAGAACGCTGTCTTGAATTTTTATTTTACTTCAGTTTATTTTAATATACTTTCTTAACACTCATTTTTCTTAAAACGGCATTGTTGGTTAAGGGCTTGTAAGTAAGCATTTCAATGTAAGGTCTACTACACCTGTTGTATTCAGATCATGTGACAATTTTTTAATTTTAAATTGATTTCACTCTGAACTAATGCATATGGTGATATCCGTTTGAGCGTGTTTTAGGAGTCGAGCAAGAGTCGACTCATTGACTCATGTGGTTGAGTCAGAGTCGACTCCAAAAATCCTAGAGTCGTGCACCACGAGCTATGACTGTCGGATGGTTCAGTTAGCTAAACTAGCAAGCCTGTTTATTTGGTTACCGCGGCAACCATTGTTGCTGTCTAGTTAACTTGCTAGCTACTTCGGTGGATGTTGAACTCATTTTAGCCATGGTGTAAAAGGCATAGTCAACTCGGGGCTCTATACGTTCTCTTGAAAATAATGCAAGTCTGTGGTAGGTCAGTTCCACTCCGCTTGCACATTTGTGAATCACCTTCCACGTCGTTCATGACTTTCCATAGAACGCATAGCCCCTCGTTGATTATACCTTACATAAAGCATTAAAAAGTAATATATGCTCAGTTCTAGTACAATTTTTTTAATACTTCTCTTGAACAATGAATGTTGGTTACTAAACCGACAATGTGTGCACTGTTGCCGACACAACAGTTGGAATAATGGCTGTACTATGAACATTGTGCATTGAGTTAAATACGGTTTGTTGGGTAACATGGGAATTGGGGAGCTTTGGGGCTGCCCTACATTAGTTAAGCAGGCTTTCTCATCATGACTATTTGAGGAATCCTAGCTACTGTCCCTTACAAAAAAAGATTGCAGTTAAAGTGCAATAACTGCAGCCGACACAGTAATTGCCGAATAACAGTCCAAGGCACTGCATCTCAGTACTAGAGGCGTCACTACAGACCCTGGTTCGATCCCGGGCTGTATCAAAAATCAAAACTGGCCGCGATCGGGAATCCCACAGGGCGGCGCATAATTGGCCCAGCGTCATCCGGGTCATGGGAGAGTTTTGCCGGGGTAGGCCGTCATTGTAAAATAAGAATTTGTTCTTAACTGACTTGCCTAGTAAGTAAAGGTTGAATACAAATACAGTACAGAACTGTGGGCCACAAACACTTAATTAGGGCCTCCAACTGGAGCTGTGTATGGTGTGGAACCAGGGAGTGAGGCAGGAATGAAGCACACAATGTCACAGGGCACAGTGTCGTTATGAAAAATGAATAAAGGTGGGTCATTACCACAGCTCCCAAGAGGACTCAGTGGAAGATAAGTGCAGAAAAAGAATAAAAACACTTTTCATATAGTGTCTGAGCGATATAGTTTCAGTCTAAACACTAGGTGACATTTATATCCAGTTTGAGGAGATAAATATGACATAATTATGTGAACATCCACCCTTGTGATGTAACATCAATAAACCAGGCTATTTAAATATGTACATTTCTGTGTTTATTGTCCTTGTCAGTTTATGAGATATGAGTTGTTCTGAATGTTTAGGCCAATGGCATATGAGCTTATTTTATTATGTTTTCATGTACCACACATGAGTAGTCTGAGTAGTCCAATGTTAGACTACTAGACTATACCCCCTTTGAAGCATCATATAAGTACATAGTGTAGGTTAGCTGTGTCCCTGAAAAAGTCCTGAACATGTAAGTCTGTGTGGTTGGATGCAAATCCACCTTGATACTATTCCATTTTACAATCTGACAAATGTTACAAGCTCGCTCTGCAGTCAGATGACCTCGTGGCCTCATGGTTGGAATGTTATTCATTATTTTCATAATGAATCAACATTATTTAATAAAACCAGCAGAATATCCAATGTTTCAATGTCAAACTGTTTTGTTATATTTCAGTCTTCTGTGAGGTATATAAAGTGCAATATTGGGATGCAAACGCAAAGTGTAATACTCTATCTGACATGGTAAAGGTGTCTTCTTTTTTTGTAAGCCCATAACCATGTGTATGAGGTTATACTTTTGTTTCAAAGTAGATTTGTTTGACTACCAAGAATCACTCTGTGTGACCTTGATTTAACCCACTGCAGTGAAAGGTTATTTAACTGTATTACATTTCACTGCTTGTTGAACCCACCGCGACAAGAAGTTGTGCTTTCTGTGGCTCCACTGGCCCTTACAACATGAAATGGTGAGTGTGACTTGAATTCAACTTCAGTTTGAAAAGTCAACTTGAAATAATGTTTTTCGAGAAAAGAAAAGTACATTAAAAACAATATGAATTTGTACACTGCATTAATTAATGAAAGTAGACAAACAGGACATTTAAATACACCACACACTGAATATCTGATACAGAAACATAATATAGCCTAAAAGCTTACCAGACAACACAAATATTATGCCATCTCATTGTGTGCTTAGAATTTCAAAGTGCATCAATCTGTATCATTTTTTTATTTGATATTTATTTAACCAGGCAAGTCAGCTAAGAACACATTCTTATTTACAATGACGGCCTAGGAATAGTGGGTTAACTGCCTTGTTCCCCCTAAGGAGCACAGGCAGATGTGTTAAACCTGTAGCCAGTAGAACATTATCTGTCAGCCTCTTAAACTCTTCATAGTAATATTCATCTCTAGGGTGACAGTGAACAGTGGTTGGAGTTGGAGCCTTGGCTTGTGTCAAATGTGAGGATTCCATCCAAGTGTGAAATGCTCATCTCACCGAATGCCATTTTTCCATAAATCATCCTTGCTATTGGTGGAATAAGATATGGCACGATAGCGACCTGGCCGTCAGAATGATCCATTTGCGTGTCAAAGGACGGAACACTGAACTCCAGATTAATGGCAGTGACATCAGCTTTAACTCCCATTCATTGTGGAATTTTGGCCGTCCACTTGAATGTGTTTTATAGCAGAACCACTGCTTCTGTACGTAGCCCTGCTCATCAATTTCTCTAATGTAGAGTTGGTTTATCTGGTGGAGTGATTTAGATTTACATTTGGAATCTTTATGGCTGAGATGAGAGAGATAGTCCCCGAGCTATTTCCTGAGAGTGGTACTGTGGCTAATTGTTGATCATGAATAGTGCCTTCTAGTTAAGTCTGCTCTAGTAATTATAAGGATTTTCTCAATAAAGTCTTGATAATAATATGATTGCTATTCCCTTAAACTCTTTTGCTCATTGTATTGTGACTCATATTTCAAATAAGGAGTAAACGTAGAGAAATCACCTGGACTTTGTTAGTCTCTCGGTAAATCAATGTTTAATACATCCTCAAAGCAGCAGTGTATATCTGTATCATCCCTGAATGTTTGATTATGCTCTCTCCCTGCTTTTTCCACTGAAAACTAGTGTTGAGTATGTGCTCTATTAGGGAAGTCAAAGGGGCACCAGTGGGCAGCTGTAAAAAAAAATCCACTTCCCTTTTAAGAGTGTTTGTGCTTTCAATAATGTCATTTAAATTTTGCCCAGCATCAATCACTGTAGATCAGAGTGAGCTTACATTGACTCTGTTGCAATGGATCAAATGCTGACATTTATGTGGAAATTGGACACAGTCCATAACAAATTAATGAATGGATCCAGGCAAAATTTAGTGTATTCCGTTGACCTTCTTTTGCCGCACCTGATGGGCCAAATGCAATTTAATGGTCAGTTACATAAAGACATTTTTTTTAACTACTTAGAATTACTTTCCATGTTTCATTGCTGTCAATCAAAAATGTGAATATACTTTTTGCTACATCTGTTTTATTTAGTGATGCAAGGATGCATCGACTGACCATGAGATCAAAATTCTAGGTTTAACTGTGTTATGAAGCTAACCAGTGTTTGTTTAGGAACAATGCAAGTTTAAACAATGTAATAAAACAAGCTTATGGGTTTGGAGGGTATACAACAGTTATATTCTACAATGTTCAACCATGATGTATCATTTTATTACAACAGGGTAACGGTAGATATAAAGCCGCTCACGTCCGGAGATGAACTATGTCAACAGTATTTTGTGTATGTAGCTTTGTTGCTGCAGAGCATTGTTTTTGTGACAAATGACTCGTCTTTGGGCTTTGATGGATCATTATTTCCAAAGTAACTGGCCCCTTTACACCTGGCAAACATAAAAAAGGTTACAGTATGTGTCATGTTCTTTTGTAGAGATGGACCAAAGAGCAGCGAATGTAGAGTTCCGCATGCTTTAATAACAGTGAAACTTAACAAAACAATCAAACCGTGACTACAGAGGTGCAAAGTGCACTAACTCCAAACACAGTAATTTATAAACAATATCCCATAACCCACAGGTGAAAAAAAATGCAAATTAAGTATGGTCCCCAATTAGAGACAACGATTACCAGCTGCCTCTAATTGGGAATCATACAAACACCAACATAGAAAATGAAACCTAGAACCCCACATAGAAATAATATACTAGACTAAAAAACCCTAGTCACGCCCTGACCTACTCTACCATAGAAAATACATGCTTTCTATGGTCAGGATGTGACAGTATGATTGGTGCATGCCAATGTAAAGGTCATTCAACGTGCTGCTTTGCAAAGTCTTAAATGGCATTGTATTTAATGAAATTTTACGATTCATAATGTTGTCCTTGCCTTGTAATCTTGCATCAACATTTCCTCAGAACTCATTATGGGGGTCAATGAGGTTGGTCCGTTTCTAATTAGTCCGTTGTCATATCCATAGGAATACTTCAATATGTTTAGGTTTTCTCTTTTGCTGCAGAGTGTGCATTTGGCTACAGGCTCCCATAGCCGGCAGTCAGAGGGTGTATGTCCCAGCCGAGTGCTAGATTTGTCAATGTTCCTGTAGTATTTTTATTTTTTTCTGCTTTAATGTCGTTCACATGAAACTCGCCCAATACACAAGTCAATGTTTTAACATTTGCAAATGATTAAAGCAATATAGACAGATATTCAACAATGATATCCACTGGTGGTTTGATATTGTCCCTCAAAATCATATTTAGTTTCAGACTATAGTATTCCAATAAAATATGAATGCATTGTGTGCGTTCTGTGGCCTTAGCAGTCCACATACACCAAAACACTTGGTATGAATCTTGCAGAATCCCAGGCTATGTGATGCCATGTCACATCCAGATACAGGACTTCAGTCAGTATGGGAACCATGCTGGCATGGGGTGACCCTAATGACCATGGTGAATTAATGTCCACATATTCAAAGGAGATCTAAAAGAAATAAATGCATTTCAACCGTTAACATCTGTTTCTAAATTTGTCATTTTAGGTAATAGTCAGATTTGAAGATAAAACATTTTATAAACATAAATCCAACACCTAGAGCTATGCAGCCGGCTATTAATCTTAGTGCACATTAACATTTATGCAGACAAGTTGCACCAGATCCAGAAGATTGGATTTTAGGGGGTAAGGTAGAAAAATGCCATTAAAAGGCGTCAACTGCGGCATTCTCTGTTGCTCTGTAAAAGAGAGTAATCACCAGGGCTATACAGTATAGTCACATCTCAGTGACCAGCAAAGAGGGAGAGCCATGAGCTACAAGGGACCTCTGCTTAAGGCCTGTATCTGAAAGGTGTCCACCCAGCATAAAGATGTTGAACAATTCTAATCAGAGGCAAAGTTTGATCATTTCATAAGTCTTTGATTACTCTCTTAGGACACAAGTAATTAACTCTCCTTTCATGACTAGTTTGTTATTTATTTGGCTTTACAAATTATTGTAATTTTTTAAATCCTGGCCATAAACCGTTTTAGCCGTACATCCGTACATTGGATTACTTGATGACATTAGCTCAGCACCTGAAGAGCATGCTTGAAGTAAAAAAAAAAACACTTAGTCTTATACACATGGTTAGCATATGTTATTGTGCTTCTAATTCCAACAGTGCAGCAATATCTAATAAGTAATCTAACAATTCAACAACCGATAACTAATACACATAAATCTAAGTAAAGGAATGGAATAAGAATATGTAAAAATCTAGATTTTGTAACCTTTATTTAACTAGGCAAGTCAGTTAAGAACAAATTCTTATTTTCATTGACGGCCTAGGAACAGTGGGTTAACTGCCTGTTCAGGGGCAGAACTACAGCTTTGTACCTTGTCAGCTCGGGAGTTTGAACTTGCAACCTTCCAGTTACTAGTCCAATGCTCTAACCACTAGGCTACCCTACCACCCCATTATGGATGAGCAATGACAGCGCGGCATAGGCTAAGATGCAATAGATACTGTAGAATACAGTATATACATTATTGAAGTGGCATTATTAAAATGACTTTTCCATTTATTAAAGTGGCCAATGATTCTTCGTCTATGTAGGCAGCAGCCTCTCTGTGCAGTATATACAGTATATAGTATACAGTATACTGTATGGCTGTTGAACAGTCTGATGGCCTTGAGAGAGAAGCTGTTTTTCAGTCTCTCTGCCCCAGCTTTGATGCACCTGTACTGACCTCGCCTTCTGGATGGTAGCGAGATGACCAAGCAGTGGCTCGGGTGGTTGTTGTCCTTGATCTTTTTGGTCTTCCTGTGACACCGGGTGGTGTAGGTGTCCTTGAGCGCAGGTAGTTTGCCCCCGGTGATGTGTTGTGCAGATCGCACCACCCTCTAGAGAGCCCTGCGGTTTGAGGGCGGTGCAGTTGCTCTACCAGACGGTGATACAGCCCAGCAGGGTAACTGTAAAAGTTTGAGTTTTTTTGTTGTTGTTGGTGACAAGCCAAATTTCTTCAGCCTCCTGAAGTTGAAGAGGCGCTGTTGTGCCTTCACCAGACTGTCTGTGTGGGTGGACTATTTCAGTTTGTTGACATGTGACAGGTCAATGACCACAAGCCTACTGTAGCTCAGGTTGTCATCCTTTTGATCTCAGTCTCTGTGTGACGGCTGAGGGATCATGAAAAGGATGTAACAGCTCGACACAGATCACACAAAGGAAAGGAAACTAAACCTTGTGCTAGCAGAGAGCACAGTTGTCTTTCTCACCCCATGGTACACTGGGCATTTCCAATGTAGACGTGGACTTACTGTACAGTGGTGATCCTGAGTGGATATTCATAATACATCAGAGTTATCCTCCTCATGTTCAAAGCACAACATGTTCCTTCAAAGTGTGTGTCTTTTATTCTTCACCTTGATCAGCATACCAGATGGTTGGTCTGTTAACATAAGCATTGGACAATGCTGTGTCCATTATCGAGCATAAAATACTGATTTCAAATTTGATCTTAAATGTTGACTTTGTTGCAGGTTATCATCCACATACATTTTGTTAATCAACATAAACACCCATTGATGTTAATACTAATTAGGACTATTTGACTATTTATGACATTCCACTTCAGTTAAAGTTCCATCAGAAGGTTTTGGAGCCTAGCAGGCACTGTGGGTGGTGTGGATCTGGAATAGGTTAGGTTAGGTTAAGCTGATAATGTAACGAGCCTACATTGGCAGGGGCTGACAAGATGATTGAACAGACGGATCAAACAGATTACAAGTAGGATAATCAGCTGAGTAATTAAAATAATTAGATTTGATTTTACTTTTTAAAGGCATCGTTCACTTTTTTAAGGCTAGGGTGTGGATGAAACGACAACTTAGGTGAGATGAAAATAAGCTGAAGCTTAACACAAGTGAACTTTCTCTGAGCTTTTTAAATTAGCATTAGCAGTGAACTTAAGCATGACTAGTTTGCAGGGCTCGGTGCAGCCTCTATGATGAACTCTTTATTTACGTTTTAGTCTCTTATCCAGAGCGACTTATAGTCGACGGCGAGATTTGCAGGGGAGAGTGCACCCACTATTATGCCCTTACACAGAGTATGCATAACACCACTGTGCTTCAGCAGATTCATGTCATCCTCAAGCACAAGGCAGAAAATGTTAATGTATACCATTTTACATTTAATGGTACTCCAGAAGTCTTCAAATGTAACGCCTCAGCTGGGCGTCAACATGCATCCATGTCTTGACTGGCGTGCTTGTCTCAGACTTTTTTAAAGAGGGTGTCTAACTTTTTTTTAATTAAATTTTTTATTTCACCTTTATTTAACCAGGTAGGCTAGTTGAGAACAAGTTCTTATTTACAACTGCGACCTGGCCAAGATAAAGCATAGCAGTGTGAACAGACGACACAGAGTTACACATGGAGTAAACAATTAACAAGTCAATAACACAGAAAAAATAAAGAAAAAAAGAGTCTATATATTGTGTGCAAAAGGCATGAGGAGGTATGCCTTTTACTGTGATATGAGTGGAGAAGTAAATATTGCTTTGTCTGGGACAAGGAAATGTTTTCTCGTTCACTAAATCATGCTTATGAAGAGGGCTAAAAGCCTGAACAACATTAATGAAGAGATGTGTGTAATTCCTCAGGACACCATCAAATGGGTGACCATGATGAGGGATCAGTCCTTGAAATGTAACTGTTTTGATAGGATGGTCAGGTAATGCCATCTTGAGGCGTTTCTTTATGCAAAGCACAGTGCACAATGTATACATTCCCTCTGAGCTATCAGACATCCACTGGATAAAGAACGCTTTCTATTTGTCGACTCAGGGAAAAGCCATGTCCCTGGATAAGGCTGTGTAGAGAGGAGCGTGGCCCGCCAAATGTTGCTGTCTGTGGAAATGATTTCAGTTTCACAAAGCTGTATTTCTTGAGGATGCCATAATTCTTGGGAACAATTGTGTCAGCAGATCTGACAGTGTGGCTGTGGTTTATTGCATCGAATCATTGCAAAGGGAACCAATGTGCTTGGTGCTACCCGCATCCACTCAATTACATTCAATTTATTACTCTGACAATGCAAATAACTCCTTTTGGCAGCAAACAAATGCCCATAATTCCTTCTGACATAATGCCGTTTGTGAGTACTCTGTTCTCTCTGGTGATGTAATAATTAGTAAGAAACTGAAACCTAATACTTTGTGCCTCCTAACTGGACTCGATAGCCATTTAGATCAAGCTGTTTCATTGCTGGCGAAATCCTGTATAACTTGTTTTTTCACACATTTTACAATGATTGTTTCCTACAGGTCACTATTTAAATTACGCTTACTTGCTTGTTGGAAAAAAACATGAATCTCTTCCCATGCTGTTACATAATGTAACGACCCTGGGTTTATAAGCGCTGAAATCGACTCTGCCGCTTGAGCATGCTTTTGCGGCACAGTCGATAGCGCGCTGAACCTCGGGCTAGAAGGTCGAGGGTTCGAGGCCTACTCCCTGCCTGTTTCTTTACATTGGTGTCAGAAGTGATCGGACCTTGCATCCACGACAGTGCGTGTGCTTGGCCGGTGAGCGAGTTCCTGTAAGACATAGTCGCAAGCTAACGCGAGGATGCGCTCTTTGAAAGGAGGGAGTAGTGTAATGACCCTGGGTTTTTATAAGCCCGGAAATCGACTCTGCTGGGCTTGAGCATGATTTTTGCGGCACAGTTGATAGCCACCGGACCTCCTGCTAGAAGGTGGAGTATTCAAGGCCTGCTCCCTGCCTGTTTCATTACAATACTTTTGAGGCCTGAGAGACAAACTGTGAGATGGACTTGCATGTTGTAATATATTGTGTGATTTTTCTCTTGGAAGCACCAAAACCTTTTTGTGGGCAGTAGCAGCTGTAATCATTGTGGCTTATGAGAGGCTCATAGTGTGAATATTGCATATGATTTACGTGACCTGCTGAATTATCTCATGATTGCCCATAGATTGATAAACAATTTATGGTGTTCATTTGAGTTAATCCCTAAGCTATGTAAACATCAGAGATTTATTCACATGTACTAATATTACTCTCAGCCTCAAAGTAATATCAGATAGTGTCGAATGCTCCTACTCTTAGAGAAATATAATTTTACTCATTATTTCAGCACTGTTTTAGTTATGCACAATTATATAAACATTCTAAATCATGTTGAATTCAGTAAATTAAAGTAATATGCAATATACCTAATTTCTCCTCCTCCCATATGGTAAATCAAATGATACAAATGAAATGTGAATTGAGTGAAATTAGACTCTGGCTGGAGCCTCAAGTATTTTGAAAGTGGCTCAAAATAACTTTTTTGTTTTTGTTAGCCACATTTTGTTGAAGCCACATCTTTGTTAACCTGGTCCCAGATCTGCAGGTATGTGGTTTTGCAAAATGATCTGACTATTGTTGTCATGCCTAACGGATATCATCCATTTTTGTTGTTTATAGTTTATGACCACTGCTGAGAATGTAGCGAGGCCAAATTGAATTGCATGACAACAGGTCTTCTCGGCTCCTTTGGTTACTTGGTATCAGTCCTCAAGTCTCTACAGTACTCTACTTTCCTCAATTGTCCATTGCTCTCTCATCTATCTATAGTGGTCTATGATTGATAATCCCAACACTGCTAGTCTTCTCTTACCCCATAATAATGAGCTCTCCTGTGAACCTTTTTAGCTGTGACTCTAAGTTTGCTCCAGTTCTCTTCTCAGCAGCACTGCAAAGTAACCCCTTGACCTTCTTAGATCTCAAACCAGGGGAAATGTTCTCAATCAAACTGTCATCCTGTTGTTTGTTTTCCTGATCTACTGCTTATGTCCTCTCGGCAGCTCAAGGAGGGGTTTTCAGACTAGTGATCATGTGACAGCGATAGTAATGTTATTTTCACAACAAAGGGGGATTTTAATGTGGATATGTTTCTTGCCCTGAAAAACAAAGGGTAACAGTGCATTCATAATATATTCAGACCCATTCCATTTTTTTAGGTTACAGCCTTATTCCAAAATGGATCAAATCAAATGTTTTCCTCATCAATCTACACACAATACCCCACAATGACGAATCAAAAACAGTTTTTTTGAAATTGTTCATATGTATTAAAAATATAACAAATACCTTATTTACATAAGTATTCAGACCCTTTGCTATGAGACTTGAAATTGAGCTCAGGTGCATCCTGTTTCCATTGATCATCCTTGAGATGTTTCTACAACTTGATTGGAGTCCACCTGTGGTAAATTCAATTGATTGGTATGTGCCTTTCCAAATCCTGTCCAGTCTCTTTAAGGTCCTACAGTTGACAGTGCATGTCAGAGCAAAAGGTCGAAGGAATTGTCCGTAAACAGGAGACAGGATTGTGTCAAGGCAAAGATCTGGGGAAGGGTACCAAAAAGGTTCTGCAGCGTTAAATGTCCCCAAGAACAGAGGCCTCCATCATTCTTAACTGGAAGAAGTTTTTAACCACCAAGACTCTCCTGGCCAAACTGGACAATCGGGGGAGAAGGACCTTGGTCAGAGAGGAGGCCAAGAACCTGATGGTCACTCTGACAGAGCTCCAGAGTTCCTCAGTGGATATGGGGGAACCTTTCAGAAGGACAACCATCTCTGCAGGACTCCACCAATCAGGCCTTTATGGTAAAAGGCACATGACAGCCCTCTTGGAGTTTGCAAAAAGACACCTAAAGGCCTCTTAGACAATGAAAAACCAGATGCTCTCATCTGATGAAACCAAGATTGAACATACCCCAAGCGTCATGTCTGGAGGAAACCTGGCACCATCCCTACGGTGAAGCCTAGGGTTTCTGGGGTAATGGTGTTCTTAGTGTTCTTGGGCATAGGCACTATGGTAGTCTGCTTAAAACATGTTGGTATTACAGACTTTGACAGGGAGTCTGAAAATGTCAGTGAAGACACTTGCTAGTTGGTCAGCGCGTGCTCACGATACACGTCCTGTTAATCCGTCTGAATGTTGACCTGTTTAAAGGTCTTGCTCTCATGCATGTTTCAGTGTTATTTGCCTTGAAGAGAGTATAGAAGTAATTTAGCTCGTCTGGTAGGCTCGTGCCACTGGGCAGCTCTCGGCTGTGCTTGCCTTTGTAATGGTTTGCAAGCCCTGACACATCCGACGAGCGTCAGAGCCGGTGTAGTACGATTCGATCTTCGTCCTGTGTTGGCACTTTTTCTGTTAGCGGAATTTCTTATAAGCTTCCGGGTTACAGTCCTGCTCCTTGAAAGAGGCAGCTCTAGCCTTTAGCTCAGTGCGGATGTTGCCTGTAATCCATGGCTTCTGGTGGGTTATGTACGTACGGTCACTGTGGGGACGACGTCGATGCACTTATTGATGAAGCAAATGACTGGTGTACTTCTCAATGCCATTGGAGGAATCCCGGAACATATTCCAGTCTGTGCTAGCAAAACAGTCCTGTAGCTTAGCATCTGCTTCATCTGACCACTTTTTTATTGACCATGTCACTGGTGCTTCCTGCTTTAATTTTTGCTTGTAAGCAGGAATCAGGAGGATAGAATCATGGTAAATTTGCCAAATGGAGGGCGAGGGCGAGCTTTGTATACATTTTTTTTCCTTCTGGTTGCACTTTTAACATGCTGATAGAAATTTGATAAAACGTATTTAAATTTCCCTGCATTAAAGTCCTACGGCTACTAGGATCGCCAACTCTGGCTGAGCATTTTATTGTTTGCTTTTGGTGGAATACAGCTCATTCAATGCTGTCTTAGTGCCAGCCTCCGTATGTGGTGGTATGTAAAACACCTACAAAAAATA
This sequence comes from Oncorhynchus masou masou, assembly GCF_036934945.1. NCBI lineage: Eukaryota > Metazoa > Chordata > Actinopteri > Salmoniformes > Salmonidae > Oncorhynchus > Oncorhynchus masou. The sequence continues at coordinate 53,515,332 of NC_088220.1, forward strand.
GAAATTTAAACTCTAGTTAGTGGTTCCAGCTTATCATGAAATACAATAGCTCGAGACTTCCTTAGATATCGTACACCAGCTGTTACTTACAAAAATACATATACAAAATACTCAATGCAACTAAACAAACAATAAAACACAATCAGTTGGGGACACATAAAACGCCAGCCTTCTTCTCCGGCGCCATTGTTAATAGTCAGAGCATGTAACGTGTAACATCTAACCAGTTTACTTAACTTGTTTATAGTATATTGACATGTGTTGGATGCTGTTATGGAGTAAAATACTTCAAAACTATCAGGTGTCAGTTGTCAGGCTATACATACAGTCTATACAGGCAGTATATAAGGCTATACCGGCAGTATATATGTTTACTAAACTAGCAATCAATTCTAAAGGGATTGTAAACGGGTTAGCATAACTTTAGCCAAACAAAACATTATTTTTCAAGATATTAGCTAGCTGGTTAACCAGCCAACATGTTTCTCACATGGTAGGAAAGCATTTCCTCCAACTTTTATAATGAAAAGGTGCTTCTTGCTCCCAAAACACAAGTTTTCTGGAGACTGTTTGGAGGAGTGCTGATGTCGCCCACTATGTGCTTTCGGTAGCCTGATTGAGTCCAGACTAAGGAGAAATCCGCACACAATGCATCCCTGACCACCTCCTGAAGTGGTCAGCCGGATTTGTACACAATCAGACCACAACGCGACTTTTGTGTGTCTAGACCTGTCTTTTCTATACGATCTTCATATTCTGATAGCAGAATTTGCATGTAAGTGTCAAGTTTACACACAACAACATCAAGAGTTTCCGCAAACAACAATTTTTTCCCCCATTTGACATCATTGCAAGCCTGATATAAGATGATGTTATGTACTGCAGTTATTTTGACCAGCTCTCCCAGCTGTGGGGCGGAAGTGGCGCAGTTTCCGCCCACTGCAGATTCCATATTTTACTACTTGTCTTGCATGAATGTACTCAAGGATCTAAAGTAGTTTCACACATGAGAACAGCATTGACTTTTATGGCTTATAATGGAACAACTGTATGAAATGTGACCCGTTTCAAGAAACGTATCTCTCATGTCACTACTTCATAGGAGAGGCATTGGAATTATTTATTTTTATCAAAATATTTTTAATTGGCAGGAACATTTCATGTGCCTTAATACAAACTTGTATGCCATCTGTAAATATGAATAACATTAAATGACGAGCCTCGTTGGTTTAGCCACGGAAAAAGTCAGGAACCTTCCCGCTAGCCATGATTGGCTGAGATAATGGATGGGCTGGACATGCCGAGAGAGGAGTTCATATTGGTCTGCCATGGAGCAGGCTTCTGTCTATAACATGAGCTGCTCAGTATGTGTAGATAATCCTTGCTACAACTGCTTTTTTGAAATAACATTGGCCATGAACTGCTCTCAACAACATTGCTGCCCTGAATTTAGCAGGCACAATCGACAAAGATCAGTGGGAAAAAGATGTGATGGACTGCTTTCTGCACACGGTCAGTGTGAACTGGAGTGATTTGACACAACGGGCAAAACAAGCTGTAGGTAGCTACAAACAAAACGGAAAAGACATGCTGCCATGAAGCTTTCATCCAGGTATACGGGTAACAGTCTAGCTAAATTTTCAGATCTTATACATTTCAATTTTTTTCAGAAATGTTTTTTCATTGCAAGTTAAAGCATACTTTTAGCTAGCTTAGTGAACGTTAGCTTGCTGGCACGTTAGCTAACATTACGTGTATGACCTGCATAGAAATATTACTAGTATCTCAGAAATCCATTTGCATTGCTAGTTATAGACTAATGTTAGCTAGCTAGAGTGGTGCAGCGGTCTAAGGCACTGCATCTCAGTGCTAGATGCATCACTACAAACCCTGGTTCGATTCCAGGCTGTATCACAACCGGTCGTGGTTGGGAGTCCCATAGGGCGGCGCACAATTGGTCCAGTGTTGTCATGATTAGGGTTGGGTTAGGCCGTCATTGTAAATAATAATTTGTTCTTAACTACTGACTTGCCTAGTTAAATAAATGAATAAATAAACATTGAACCTAGTTGGTTAGCTTTACCTACCTGCACATTCATTCTACAGAATTTCATGCATGGTGGCTAGCTATGACAATCTGTTTGTACTGTTGCTATGGGGTGAGATTATGGTTCATTGTTTAGTTAGCTAGCTAGCTACATGTCTAATAAAAAGACCCCACTTCGCCAGATGATTACATGACCCATCAAGTTAGCATGCCATCTAATGTATTTCATCAACATGTACATCTCTAGACAATAGTGAGTGACCATCCACTTAGCTAGATGTGGTTGGGGGGGGTTGTTGTATTTATTTCACATGACCCATCAATTTAGATAAGTGTGTCTATGTAAGAATCTAATAATTATAAAATATTTGTATATATGGACACTTTCTATTTTTGATATTGCTACTATGCAAATATGCAAGTAACAATTCCACAGTTTACACCTTTAGCCTGTGCGTGACAAATAAGCATGGATTTTATTTGATATATTGTGTATTTACCAGCGACAGTAATGTGAAGAACAACATGACCTGCACCAAATTCAGATTAGGATATAGGCCAAGGAATAGATCAAGTGTATATTTCTTTATTGTAGGCTATTACTTTCATCACTTTTGGTTGTTTACTAAGCAACCTTACTCACTATTCAGCACATTGCCTCACATGTGTATCCTTAAAGAGATGGGTGGGGCTTAAGAGGGTGTGAACGATGCTGAATAGGGGGAGACAAAAAGAGCTCTACAGTCGGTGTACCAAAATATTCAAATCCCATTTTGCCAAAAGTGGGGTTACAAGTTTATACACTTTCAAAACAGAATTACTTTCCCAATGTTCCTCAACTCCTCAAAATTGATATACAATTTTGTAGCTCTGAGTCTTTAATTTTATCCAATGTAAAAATTACCATTTCATATGTTGCTACATAAGACCAAATCGAGGCAGTTGGTCAGACATGTACTCTATTATTAGTCTCATAAGTGGTATTAGTTATGTTCTTTGTGGTATGCTGAAGTAGGAGCTATGTTCTTTTGTCAATGAAGCTTGTGTCTGAGACATTATCTTTTCTTTGTTAAGATCCCATTAAAATAGAGAAACAGACCATTTAAATTCTGAGGAGCACTGCGGCAGCAGAATAGGTTGCAGCCATTTTAAATTGTGTCTTATCTCTCTTAAATCACTCGCTCTATTTGAAATGGCACACTATCCCTTAGCTTTTCAGGCTGCGCTGCCATCTTATCCCAAAAGCCTAGGAGGACTCCCAGAGGTCTTCAGACATCTGTGTACTCTAAACTTCAGCCCTGTTTACTCTGCACAATATTTATTCTAGGAACTACCTTTGAATAATTGTATTGGTTTGTGGTGGTAGATGTGAAAGACTCAGGTTTAGCTCTGACAACATGGGGCTTGCCTCTTTTGATCCTGTGTGTTAGCTAGCGGCCCACTGATCTGCTGATGAGAGTGAAGGAGACGGAGACAAGATGTGGCTGCTCTGGAGGAAGTGTGAGGGCATAGAGGATAATTGCATTGACAGAATCAAAGCACATGATTTGCACTCAATATATGTTAAAATGAACAGTTGCAAGGCCTGAAATATAAGAGTGTTTGGGGTTATACACAACAAAAATCAGATTACACAGTCATGGATTGTTCAAATCCAGATTAATCTGTGTTTTACCGTTAAAATGTCTGCTGCTGCACCAGGGGGAAGTGTATTTACATATGACCACGAAAGGTTAAATCTTGGTTCCATTCACCTTTTAGTTTTAAGAATGAGTCTATTTTTTTTGTTGTCAAAGGAGCTTATGGTTAGAATTGCATTTCATTGTTCTCCATCTCTTCTGTCAGATAGGCTCTCAGAGCTGAAGAATGACAGTGACCCATGTGCGCTCACGTGGGTGAGCGCACATGGGAATAAGTAATTGGACTGTGGGTGCTCTATGTATTGTTAAGAGTAAGTAAAATGCTCTGGGAGGCTCTAGGGAGACACATAGTGCATTGGAAAGGCTGCTGCTACTAAGACTGGGCCTCCCAAACAAGTTTCTCCTGATTTCACTCAGATCCTACTCACACACAAGCTTGTGGTGGCTCACCCCCATTGTTGTGCCTCAATGAAGAAGGCCACCATCCTTAATTGTCAGGAAGTCCATTTGTAGAAAGGATTCACTCCACAAGTGGAATAGTATTTCCCTGTTTCCTGTGTAGCCTAAGAGCCATGCTGCCTTATTCAAAACCACCCTCATGAATAATTATATCAGTGCATGTGGGATAAAGAGGCCAAGCTGATCTAAAGCAGACTGAGTCTTCCACAAAAAGCTTTTTCATTCCGCTGATCAATTATTTTCACCACCTTTTTCCCCCGTTGGCATTGGTACGGTTGGACATGGAGATCTGGGGACCCGGTTCTCTTTGTGTAAGCAGTAGATTCATTAGTATGCCACAAAGGCCTGGTGCTGCAGGTGTTCTTAATGTGCACCGCTTATTAGATGCACTTACAGGCCATTCCATCAGTAGTGTTCATCCAGGAGTTGTGTACCAATTTGGAGCCCATTTGCCGCCATGCTTTTCCCAACATTAGGAATAATTGATGCTCTGTTAAGGCTTTGTGTACTGGAGAAATTGGATGAGGTCGGCCCTTGTTAAAATCCCTGTCTTGGTAATTGTCGGAAGGGCGCGGCAAAGGGCTGCCATTTTATTGAAACAATATTAAACTACTAGGTCTCGTTCAAATGCAGCATTTGAAATATACAATGCATCTGAGGTTACTACACAGAGATGGTTGCACTAGGCTTTTACACCTAATTAGTAACATAATGATCTAAACATTTCATTGCAATGGGACTCCTCCCTAAGAAGCCTCCCATGAATGTGAAATAAGAGTCTAAGAAGTGAGAGATACGATGGTGGAGCAGAGTGTGGATTCACTATGAATACTTACCATGGAATGAGAAAGGTGCTGAAATAGATTCAATGGTCAATGTTTGAATGTCTATTCATAACAAATGTAAAGATATGTAAAAAACTAAAATATTGTATGTAGCAATTCTTTATCCAGTGAAGGAGAGTTACTCTGCTGGACACTTGTACTGAAGCAACCTATGGTGCACAATATAGAAACTGGCTAACCATATATCACACACTTCACTCAGACCTGCATGTCCACACATGCACACAGAAATCTGAATCAAATTAATAATCTATCATGCGTTTTGTGTCAGAATACTCAAATGTACCCTATTTGCTTATCCACAAGTATGACCTTCTCTTTACTGAAAGGGTGCCAACATTTAAGTACATCAGATGGGATTCTCAGTGGGAACATCCTCTTCAATCCATAAAATGTGCCTCTCACTTATTGCCAAAATGTGAGGATATGGAGCTGTCAAAGTATTACATGAGAGTAGGGGGTTCAATGCAAGTGCCAGTTGGATTTATTAAGTATGTCATTGCATTTTCCCTGAAACTCAGAACACGTGTCACATTAATCCAGCCATGAGCAGTATGACACAAAAGGGTAGTGATCAACACTGGTAAAGGCCTAAACACAGATTATAATGCCTATTGTTAATGTTGTAATGATAAAGTAAATGCAGGGCAGGTTTTTCAATGATTTGATCACTGTTTCCTGATGAATAACCTCAGTCAGTCCTGCACATTGTTATTTTCAGAAATATGTCATCTGGGCTAACTCGGTCAAAACAGGAAATATTGAAGCATCAACATTGTTTGCCATCCGTGTTGACATCAGGGGCATCCAACATGGTGGATGCATTAGCAATAAACCAGATTTTCTAGAAATAATTATTTTTTAAATTACTAGAATAACAATGGCTACTGTAGTAGTTAGCACTTCAGCAAAACTGATGGAATTTTGTTTTTCCAGATTTTGTCTTTATAAGACATTCTTTGTCCTGGAAAATTGCAAATCAGTTGAATGTCCAGAGTGAAAGAAAATAAAGTATCTGGCACCAAAGACTGGCACAAGGCTGTAACTTAAAGCCTATTGGATTCTATAGGTAATGGAAGTCACATAACTACTGGTAAAACAGTATAGTTCATAGGGATATTCTTGTCACAAATATTATCCAAAGTGGAACATATTGGAAAACGTTGCCAAAGTTGGATGTTTCAAGTGGCTTGAATGTAGTACTGCTATACATACAGTACTTTGCTCTTGCTGTCCTTAAAGAACCAGTACAGTTAGTGCTCTTTGTTCACAGTTGAATTGGAGACATGGATCCCTACAGTATCCAGTGTTCTGTAGAAGACAGCGGGAGGTAGTGAATGAAATTCAAAGCCCAGCATCCCATGAAGCGTCCTGGTGCTTATCACTCTATGTGGGATATGACATTTATCCATGATTGATTTCTTGGGCATACACTTAACGATGCTGCATTCGGTGAGAGAATGGCTGAACAGTTATGCATTTCCAGGTTTGTAAAAATGCATAAAATGGTTGGACGACGCAGTCTTTTGGGATATAGGGATGGTCTGCTATCTAAAATGAATCTCAGCATAATGGCTTGGATAAATGAGTGTTTTTCTTTCCAGACTCTTGATGCAAGAGGTTAGTCTGCTTCTCTTAGTAGTTGAAGAATAAACAATCATTTTCTAAAGCAAGTCCAGCAATGCTGGGTAGGCATTGCTGTGGCTTTCATTCAAGGATTCAATAATACACTGTATACAATCAGTATTTTTGCATCAGTCTTGTTGGCAATCCACAACACAGAACACAGACAGATGGTGTGGTATTCAGCCCAGATAACTTCCCTCTCGACATGTATTAATGTCAGAAAATCACGTACAAAGCTTAGATTCATTGTTTGATTGTATGCCAATAAACAAGATATTTTGCTACAGGTTATCTTGGTTGGCTTGAGTTCCCCATATACCCTACCCACACTCACACAGACTATGCTGTGTAATGTAGTCTTTTCGATGCTGCTCCGTAACATCATGTTACCCATAAAGACCTCTGACTGCTTCAATTGGTCATAACTGATTCCAATATGAATACAGTCTTGGAAATAAAGCTGAAGTGCAGCCCTACCTTTCCATTATAATTCAATGTTGGTAACTCTGGCTGGGAGAAACAGAGCTGACAGTTGCTCCCAGTGACTTAACATCTTTATCAAGATTTATATAAATAAATGTGAGAGCAGACTTGCTTCTTGGAATCAAAATGACTGGCCTCTAGACTCAATTGGAGGAAGCAGGCAAATAGCTTTTCAAAGACTCTGGGCACAGGATGGATGATGCACTTTAAAAAAAAACTGGTGAATTCACGGCAGTATTTCATTTATTATTATCATATCATTTTTTAAATGCAGTTTGGCAATGACATTTCAGATATTTTTTTGTAGCCTAGTTACCAAGGTGGGGAGCTGAGCACTCCCTTGGTAGTAAGGAAAATTGGGCTTTTGATGGATTTTAGATCCAGCACTTTGAACCTCAAACAGCAACACTTTCTTCCACCTAGAGGTCACATAGTATGTGGAGCCTATATACTCCTCAAAGAAGTGTTGAAGAAGTCTATATTTCTGTGGTAACTATGGGAAGGAAATGCACTGTGACTGCCGCTTTCACTTTGAGAAATGATTTGTTATCAACATAAGACAGGATTCATCGTTGTCACCTTAACTCATATTAGGTGGATTTTCTTGCCCGTATTTAATCATACCTTTCAAAGGATTATTGCTCAGCCTGCTATTTGCGGTACTGATGTTTGGCAACATGGCAGTAGCACAATGCAAGGGAACATAGCTGTTAAATATTCCTGCATAATTGGTTGCATGTTTTTATCTCTGAGACTTAGATATCTCCTACACCTGAATGGGTTATATTAATGTCCAAACTGCCCATTATGACCGTCAGTAGAATGACTTAAACTAGAAACCAGCATGGTCAATAACTGTGTTGACTCCAGATGAGCATGTTGGATAAAATAGTACCACAAAAGCACTGCATTCTACTCAACTGTGGAGCCATTGATGAGCCCATGTCCCCAGGGGATCAGTCTGTCACAGAGTGTTACAAAATGGCTAGGCAGGGGACAGAAACAACATTTTTCAGACTGCTAAACAGCAACAGCCAGACATCCAGTCCGTCAATATGATCAATACTCCTTATTTACTAGCCCCACTTTGGCACCATTCTACAATAAATGCATGTTTTATTCTGGCATGTGGAATGCGACCAGCCCAAGGAGATTTCAGTATTATGTCCAAGGTGGGGTTGGTAATGAATAGTTAATGGAGATGACTCACTGTTTCAAACCAACTTCACACCTTTGGAGCTTTCTGTGTACACAAATTATAAAGACATATTTTCTTTAGAAAAGTGTACATTACATATTACAAGGCATTCTGGGTTTTGTTTCATATGTGAACCTTGTTTTGGTCAAATAAAATTAATTGAAGGAAGCAATCATTCAAACAGAACTTAGTATGGCTCTTTGAAAATGGTAAGGACAATAGCAAAACAGAAATATTGGAAAACTTTTGAAAGGACAGAAATGCCCTTAAGGTGATGTTCTCTAACTTAGTAAATACAATGGAATCTCCTATAGTGAGACCAGTGCCAGGTACTACTATTTTATGTGTAGATGAAACCATTTCATGAAGACAATCTTGTTAGTGTTGAGGTTTTCATGGGGTTCTGGTCATTCACAACAAACAGAATATTTTACATCAACACAAATAACCCTGGGAATGTGTGCAGGGACAAACAATTGAAATGGTGGCAACAGCTGTTTTGTGCATGCCAGCCAACTGAACATAGGTGATCATTCAGTCACAGCTTTTGCTGCAAAATAGAACAAATCTAAATGATTGTTGGCTGCAATCAGAGGTAGGACCGACCGTGCTGCATCTGTTGATTAGTCATCATCTGAGGTCTGCCAGGGCTGAGAGGCCATGGGGGATTATTTATATTATCTTCCATTAAATCAGAAATGGTGCGAGAGGACACCCTTGTCAAACACCACACCGTCCTCACGGATGAAAGAGAACGCCTGCAGATTTGAGATGTGATTTCCAACATGATTTGATGAAGAGGATGGTCATCATAATCAGCATTCAGGACGAGGGCTTCTTTCCCTCTTTTTCTGGATGACTTCTATTGAGGTGCAGAAAGTATCAAGGTTGTTGAGTCTGTACACATCTAGAAAATTGTTAACCGGCGACAGTCTTAATTGTTTTTTGGTTTGATCAACATTGCGACTGTAGTGTGGTCAGAGTGTGTGATTGAGAAAGAACTCCAGTGCAGGCTTTAAAATAATTAGGATTCGAATTTCGGAGTGCAACATAACATATTAGCACCGTTCAGTGTTTTCAGGACAGACAAGCAAACAATTCACTCTCCTAAGGTTATGATGACATTACAATGCCTCTATATTATTCAGATAGACCTGCTTTTCTTATACAAATGAGTAGCAATCGTGAATTGTAGGTGTATCTTTAGAAACGAGAATCACCAGCATTCAAATTACCAACGTGATTGACAAAAAAAGAACTGCCTTAGCTATTTGAGGTATAACAGTGTCATAACTCATATAACCTCGTGAAATGTTGCCCTAATGGCATACAAAGTAACTCTATCATGATACAAATAAACCAGATGGATCTGTAAATGCAGTGTAATGTGCTTAATTTGTGGACTCCCGAGTGTCCTTAGACCGCTGCGCCACTCGGGAGCCCTCAAGTGCCACACGGTCTAAGGCACTACATCTCAGTGCTAGAGGCGTCACTACAGACACCCTGGTCCGAATCCAGGCTGTATCACAACCGGCCTTAATCGGGAGTCCGATAGGGCGGCGAAAAATTGGCCAAGCATCATCCGGGTTTGGCCGGTGTAGACCATCATTGTAAATAAAAAATAAAATAATAATTAAAAGTAGGCTAATTGTGCTTCTCGTGAAAAGCATAGGAAAGAGGAGCGCCAGAGGTGACTTTGGATGGGATGAACTGCTGCCTGAATAATAAGTCATTATATCCATCTACAAGAGCCCCTTCATCAGTTAGTCTATGAGGAAACCATTGTGAAGCCTTTGATCTTACTTTCTCATCTCTCTATGCTTGGCTGTTGTATGCATATCAAAGCCCTGGCAAGCCCTGTGAGTTTCACTGAAGCCTTCAATGAGTCCATGGAAACATTCATTCACTGCGATGCTGTTTATACACTTGACTATTGATTGGATGGGGGCTTTAATGCTGGGAGCAGCAAAACATGTCCACCACTGGCTTGTTGTCCCACATAATTTACAAGCAAGGTTAATTTATTCAGCCTCTCCGTTTTGGAAGCGTCAACATTGTGCCAGGGTACTTTTGTGGGGGTGGACTTTGGGAACGGGAGAAATGGTATTTGAAAGATCCAGTGGTTTTACACTGCCTCTCCCCTTACCTTTGTAGAGCTCTGTTAATCTAGTTTTATTTAGGATACCTTTATCACATGATCAGGCCGCCCAGTTCAATAGTTAGAGATTCCAGCTCTCTCCAGTGATGTTTGAGCAGGTTCAAGTCCGGGCTCTGGCTGGGACACTCAAGGACATTCACAGACTTGTCCCAAAAGCCACTCCTGCGTTGTCTTGGCTATGTGCTTAGGGTCGTTGTCAAGTTGGAAGGTGAACCTTCACCCCAGTCTGAGGTCCTGAGCACTCTGGAGCAGGTTTTCATCAAGGATCTCTCTGTATTTTCCTTTGTTAATCTTTCCCACAATCCTGACTAGTCTCTCAGTCCCTGCCGCTGAAAAACATCCCCACAGCATGAGGCTGCCACCACCATGCTTCACCTTAGGGATGGTGCCAGGTTTCCTCCAGACATGACGCTTGGCATTCAGGCCAAATAGTTCAATCTTGGTTTCATCACACCAGAGAATCTGGTTTGGCTTCTGTCTAGCCTCTCTACCATAAAGGCCTGATTGATGGAGTGCTGTAGAGATGGTTGTTCTTCTGGAAGGTTCTCTCATCTCCACAGAGGACTCTAGAGCTCTGTCAGAGTGAACATCGGGTTCTTGGTCACCTCCCCTATTAAGGCCCTTCTCCCCCGAATGCTCAGTTTGGCCGAGTGGCCAGCTCTAGGAAGAGTCTTGGTGGTTCTAAACCTATTCCATTTAATGATGGAGCTGCAGATATTTTTTGGTACCCTTCCCCAGATCTGTACCTCAACACAATCCTGTCTCTGAGCTCTACAGACAATTCCTTTGACCTCATGGCTTGGTTTTTGCTCTGACATGCTCTGTCAACTGTGGGACCTTCTATAGACTGCCTTTCCAAATCATGTCCAATCATTTAAATTTCCACAGGTGGACTGCAATCAATTTGTAGAAACAGCTCAAGGATGATCAATGGAGACAAGATGCACTTGAGGTCAATTTCGTGTCTCATAGCAAAGGGCCTGAATACTCATGTAAATAAGGTATCTGTTTTTCTTGTTTTTAATACATTTGCCAATATTTCCATTATGGGCCAGCATTCCAGAATCGCCTCTTCACTGTTGACGTTGACACTAGTGTTTTGCGGGTACTATTGAATGCAGCTGCCAGTTGAGGACTTGTGATGTGTCTGTTTTTCAAACTAGACACACTAGTGTACTTGTCCTCTTCCTCAGTTGGGAGCAAGAGGATATGTGTGTGTGTGTGTGATATGTATAGACATGGACAGCATGTGGATAGAATGTGTCTCATCACCTGGATTCGATCTTTTGGAGCAACATTTGAATTTCTTTTTTTTTTACATAGGATTAAAGTAGAGACTCAGAGCTACAAAATGGTATATCATACACTGCATTTGAGGAAACAATGGGAAAGTAATTCTGCTTTGAAAGTTGATCAACTCCTAAACTCACTTTTGAGAAAACCGCCTTTCATTGTTTTGGTACTACTATGGGAGAGCCCTTCTTTGTCGACACCCATTCAGCATTGTTGACACCGACTTAAGCCTTAGCCCCACCCATCTCTAAGGGTTGATCCGTGCGTTCTGTACTAACTTGCCAGCTACTACCAGACATCTAAAAGAGAGAACACCTCACTGAACATTACTCGCCCTATTGCTCAATCTGTGGTTTCGCGTTCAGAGCGCACACTGGATGCTCTGGCCAATAAGTAGGGTTGTTCCGAAATCTCTGTCCTCACAACTACAGTCAATCACCTAAGCTAACTGGCTAACATTGGCTAGCTACTTCCAGACACATAATGAGAGAACCCCCCCCACTCTGAACATTTTACTTGCCCTAGCAGAGCTGGTTTGACTTTTTTCATGTTATCCAGAGCGTTGGTGACTAACTGTGCCGACATTTACTGACACTGGACATATTCATCAGGTGTTGAGCGTTCAAAATGCATCAGTTATTCTGCACTCTGGCACACTGAGACTCAAGTCTTTTTTGTTATGAAATGTAGCTAGATAGTTAGCTAGGTAAACAATGAATCACAATGCATGACGTAACGTTAGTTAGCGAGCCAGCCAGCTAACGTTACCTAGCTAGCTAACAGTGCACTTTAACTTGAAATTAAAATACTTTGTCAAAATTCGAGCCTTTTTTGAGACATGTAGCTAGCTAAGCAATGGACAATAATCACAACTCATGATGTTACTACCCTACATGTCTCTGCAGGTAGCTAACCAACCAGTTTCCATGGCTGTAACTAGTCAAGCAAATGTGTCTGAGATACGAAGAATAAGATCATACACATGACGTTAGCTAGCGACCCAGCCAGCTAACGTTAACTAGCTAACAGTACACTTGAAATGAAACCCCTTTCTGTCAAAATTAGATGTGTAATGAAACTCTTACCAGTATACATTGTGGTTGGAAAACAGGGGATGGTGTTCTCGGGTTGATGAGAGGTGTTAGGGTTGCATCAGACAGGGTTTTACTTGATGGCCAAAAAGCAACATTTTAGTTTCATCTGACCAGAGTACCTTCTTCCATATGTTTGGGGAGTCTCCAACATGCCTTTTGGCTAACACCAAACGTGTTTGCTTATTTCTTTATTTAAGCAATGGCTTTTTTCTGGACACTCTTCTGTAAAGCCCAGCTCTCTGGAGTGTATGGCTTAAAGTGGTCCTATGGACAGATACTCCAATCTCCCCTGTGGAGCTTTGCAGCTCCTCCAGGGTTATCTTTGATTTCTTTGTTGCTTCTCTGATTAATGCCCTCCTTGCCTGGTCTGTGAGCTTTGATGGGTCGGCCCTCTCTTGGCAGGTTTGGTGTAGTGCCACATTCTTTTCATTTTTTTAATAATGAATTTAATGGTGCTCTGTGGGATGTTGCAAAGTGTTGGATATTCTATATAACCCAATCCTGATCTGTACTTCTCCACAACATTGTCCCTGACCTGTTTGGAGAGCTCATTGGTCTTCATGGTGCCACTTGCTTAGCGATGTTATAGACTCTGGGGCCTTTCAGAACAGGTGTGTGTGTGTATATATATTGCGATCATGTGACAGATCATGTGACACAGATTGCACACAGGTGAACTTTATTTAACTAATTATGTGACTTCTGAAGGTAATTGGTTGCACCAGGCTTCATAGCAAAGGGGGTGAATACATGTGCACGCACAACTTTTCCGTTTTTTATTTTGTAGAATTTGAAACAAGTTATTTTTTTCATTTCACTTCACCAATTTGGACTATTTTGTGTATGTCCATTACTTGAAATCCAAATAAATATCAATTTAAATGACAGGTTGTAATGCAAAAAAATAGGAAAAAGGGGATGAATACTTTTGCACGGCACTGTGTAGTATATCTGAAGAATACATAGGATAGAATAGTAATAATTGAATTTCAGTTTATGCATGTCAAGTATAAATGTGAAGTCGCCCCCCTATTAAGACAGTGACTACCACACTGTTGGGAGCCTGTAGACTTACTTTGCTCTTGAACAAGGGACATTCAGCATCTCTCTCTCTCTTTCTTTAGCAGAAGAACGTGAAGAAACGTGCCCGAAGTGTCTAACGGAACTAGAGAGTCAGCTTTCCCCGGTCTCCTTAGAGACATTCTCCCTCTCCCTGTCTCCATCTGAGGAGGAAGAAGTGTTCCCTAGTTGCATTCCTCTATGCTTGCACAAAAAGACACTCTGCTCGGTGGTGACAGCAAACATCAGAGCGGGAGAACGCCTACTCCCTAATGAGACCCAGTGTGAGATGGGGGCCCTATAATCTTCTGGTGCTTGGGCTGCTGTCAGTACAGACAGCGGGACTGTAGCGTTGCCAAGTCCTTAGAGGAAGCTTAAATACAATCAAAGGTACATCAACAGTTGGCACATCAGACACACCCTAAATCTAATCCCCAAACCCACACCCTACTTCCTCCTAAAGAGGAACAACAGGAACTCAACCTCTCGGTGCACCACCATGGATATGTGCATTGTGTAGGCTATTCATTAGAGGGAACATCTCCCAAACAAAGATGTGCAATCGCTTTCAAAATGAGTGTAAGGTTTGATAGCTTAATGTTGTTATTCATTTGATGGCTCAATGATACGTAGTGTTATCCATTGTCATTGGAAGTCCAGTACACCAAAGGACAAAAGGGAAGATCATTTAAACAGTTGGGGACAGTGGCACAGACCCAGATTTTGCACCTATATCCCTGGACTAGAAAGAGATGTTCTGACCTTTACAAGGCCTAACAATGTACAGGAACGTTCTTACTCTTTCTCTGCGTGATACTCAACTGCAATTCATAATGGCCTGTGGGCAACATGAATGCACAGAGCATATAAATTACTGCACATCATAGGTTTTTCAGTTATCTAATTAGTGTATTAACTGTGAAGAGACCGCCTCTTCTGTGGGGGAAGGTGTATTGTTCAGTAAAGGAATATGTCTGGCAATGTCTGTAGATACATTAACTGCGATCTTATTGAGGATTGACCCTGTAGAATTACAGAATTACCTGAATTATGGTCGGCAGGGAAAGGTACATTAATTATCCAAGCTAATTCCACTTGCATTTATCTACTTAGGGGTGTAAACGTTGATAGATCTCCCCATTAGTCTGCAAATGTAATTGCATAGTGCGGTTTAGTAACCTATTTTAGAGACATCCCTTAGATTAGCCTGGATACAAGGTGCTGGAGAAACATGCCATTGTGAACTTAACAGGCGATGTTCAACTACTGTGCAGTTGTGCTCTTTCTTTCTGTATCCTCCTCCACACTCACAACAAAAGCCTATCCCACAAATAAATACATTTAGCATTAAACCACAAAGAACCCCTTTTTAGCATCTTTTAAGAAAAATCAGACGGAAAACTAGTTGCATTTCTGAACAACAATTTAAACCTATTTAAATAATCATTACTGGTTCACTGATGTACTGTATGTGTGGGCTGGAGAGAAAACATCAGTCCCCTTTTCAGAACAGCGGATAAAACAATGAAATATCCTAACTGGAGTGCCAAGCTCTGTGCACAGTACACAATCCCTTAGATAAACAACAACATGTGATACTCCCCCCCTCAAAGAGTGACCAGTAAAATAACCAGTGGGTGGTCAAACAATGATTGATGGCTAGTCACTTTAAAATCCCTGAAACTGCTGTTACCAAAAAAGACTGAGGAAGCAGTCTACTGTGAGAGAGACGTCTAAGTGACTGTCGTTGACTGGCTAACTGAATACAGACATCAAACAGAGTTGTGTGTCACCTGGAAAAGGATGGTGTAGTTAGTTACCATAGGTCATGCATTAGTAATAGCTCATCACACACGGATAATGTAATTGTGTACATAGTAGATCTCATCAAAGGCAGTAAGCCACTATATACAGTAGGTTGGTGCTGTAATAACATGTTTCATTCTTAAAGATCTATGAACTATGTATGAGGTACATAGTTTGTTTTATCTCCAGACTTCACCTGTCAATGCTATGGAGAACAAGCTACAGGAAGTCCAGTATTCCTGTTTTAATGCACTCAAAAGCACATTTTCAGCCGATTTTATGAATTGTAAGAATGGATTTCCTTTGCACCTCTGAAAGTTCTCTTTTATAAATGAAAATACAACATGATTCTTGGCCATATAACTAACACTAGTGGACGATGCCCTGTCCAATGTTTTTCCATTATCGAAGTCTGGGTCTCGGTGAAATCATTAGTCCTGATCTCCAGAGCATCTCCAGATCAATGCAACTGATTCAGAACACTGAGCACTTTTCATCACTAAATGATGATGTAACGTCTCAGAAAGTTCCCACATCTTAATCAGGATTAAGACTTAAAGGGCTACTATTGATTCCATTATAACTCATCCAGCACTGTCTACCTTTTTAATTGTGTTACAAATAGCTTTAATTCTGCCAAGACCGGCCTGGAACCTGTGCATTCATTTAGATAATTAGAACTTTCTAGAATTTTCACAAGAATCCCAAATATATACTAAATACTATGCATCATCAGGAATGAGCTTATGTCAGGAAACCACTGTACAAATCAAGGGTTTCCAGAGGTTAGATTATCAGAGGCATCAGGATAGGACCTAAAGCCAGTGCGCACTCTCCCTTACCCAAGAGTCCTACTAAACCCATTACTTTCCTGGGTTGCCATTTGATTAACTGTGGTCATTGATTCCCAAAGGAAATGAGTCAAGTAGAACAGCACCTGATCAAAGCTGTCAAATCCCTAATGGGGGAGTGCTGCTGGAAATGATTGCGGGAGGGAGGCCACACCAGGGAGGTGGGAGGTGACATTTTCTTAATGTAAAACCTGAACACACATTCCTGTTTGGTTCATTTATAGCTCATATTAGCCCCAGGGCTTACGTGTTATGCCTAAGCAATAAAGAGAGGAATCGAGGCCTTGCAGGAATTTTAAACACGTGTTGTATTTGGAAAGAAGAAACTTCTCATTTGATTTTGATATTTGTGTTTTGTGGACAGTAGGGGACAGCTTATACATTGCCTCTTTATAGAAATAGGCCTACATCACTCTTAGATTTAGGGATGATTATAGTGTTTTAAATGCCATATTATAATAATAATGATCTGTTAAGCATTTGTTTTGTATGTCTATGTTTTATGAGGAGAAGGTTTTTGTGGACTTTCTCCCCAAGGTGTTGTGATACAGAGCTACATCTGACTGGGAGCAAGGCCGAAACACACCAGGAACAATGACAGTGGTAGAACTAGGAAATGTTCTGTTCTAGTAATCATAATAGTGCCAATGGCTCTGTTGTTGGGAAGGCGCCTGCCAGGGGGTCACAGGTGGTTCGGGACTGGTGAGAAGAGTGGAGAGTTAATTGGCATATACAGTGGGGAAACCAAGTATTTGATACACTGCCAATTTTGCAGGTTTTCCTACTTACAAAGCATGTAGAGGTCTGTAATTTTTATCGTAGGTAGTACACTTCAACTGTGAGAGACCCAGTAATTTTAAAACATTTATTCGTATTTACAGATGGCAAACAAGTTTGTTATTAAGGCACATGAAAGTTCACATGTTCCAGAAGGCATTTCTGACAAAAAATGCATTTTGATTAAAGAAAGTTTACGTTCAAATGGCTCTCCTGTGATGTAGTGACAAGCGACATACACCTAGTTAATTGAAATTAGTCCCATTTAAGCTACTTCGCCCGGCTGAAATATTTTGTGAGACAGAAGACGTATGGTACATGCAAAAACAAATATCACACTTTTTTTTGTCAAACTCATAGGCAGAAAATGGATTGGCAATGAGTCTTAAGGACACCAATCAATTTTAAATTTTAAATCAATACTGTTTCTCAGAGTGCACACAAATGAAATTTCATTTTAAAATGGGTCTGTGTCAGAACAGCAAATCCAACAGCACTTTTTGTATGTTAATGGTTAAATAGTCACAGCACTTGTTAAAGGGCTGTTGGTGGACTGAAATGGGAGCCCAAACAGTACGCCGCTTCCGTTCCCAAACACCCAGTATGTTCCTCACATTCACATACTGACAGCTGTGCTTGAAATCACTGTGGCAAGACTAATAAGGATTTGATGAAATAGAACCATTTTCTCTGAAGAGATTATTATCATTATGCAATTTGCCAAATTCTAGTTAAGAAATAATGAAAGAACAATTAATCAGAGACTTGATTCTGATGCAGTTTTTTGCAGTCACCAAATGTGTTGTATGCTCTAAAAAACTATTATCATGTGACAAATACTTCCAATCAGACACGGCTTTAAGTGTATAGGATGAAAATGCATAATGTTATATAATATAAATTGTCACTTAGTGTTCAGGACAGTAGAAACAAACACTGTTTATATCCACTGGAGGTAGTGGTAATTCAACCTCTTACAGGGAATATGTTACAGCCTTCACATCTGTCAAGTACAAAAAGACAATGTGGTGAATCTGCCCTGTGACTTCACTTATCTGACTGGGCACTGCTAGCCTGGCACAGAGACTGGCAGATGTGCTGGACCTGACAATGGCCAAACGAGAAGGATGAAAGAGAGAGAGGGCCTGGACTCCAACTCAGGACCCAGGCAGTCATGACTGGAGCAGGCTAGTATGAACCAGCCCAAATGTGACCTAGGGCAGCAGTGCTTCAAGCACGACCAAATCCTGGCCTCTGGCCCTCCATTTCTTACCTGTTTTTTTTCAGCTCAGCTCTCTGGCTCCCGGCAAAATAGTTGCTATTCAGATCTTGTATTGCATAATTTCCATGATCAGGGGTGAAGGAGTGAAGTACAATACCGCTCCCTCACACGCATCTCACAATAAATATTTATGAACACATTTGAATAATGTGCTTTTGTAATTACAAAATGTCATTTGGATCTGTGCAAAAAAAAGCCGCCAAGGAGGAGAACGGCAGTCTGCTCAGGAAAGGGAAATGTTCAGACGTGAGTTGGATTCATTCTGGGTTGTGTATGGTTAAGTGCTCGAAAACTAGGAGGATGCCAATGAACAAAGCCCAGCACACCTGGGTAACTATTTGTGAAAATAAAATATACCCAGCCTATCAATGATTCACAAGCCTCACTAAATAATAATGCCTGCGTGGCAACAGCCAAGGCTACCATACCTCCTGCTCAGTATGCAAGGCTTGGGTTTATGCTTCAGTGACCTAATATGAGTTCACCACCAGATATCACCTTTGTTTTCCCTTTAAGGGACAATGTGTTTTTTTTGAGACAACCTGACATCACGCTGGGACATATGGTAGTTATTGGAGTTGTGCATGCTGGATCTCCCAGGGTATAACACATTGCATTGTGTGAAAAGTGGCACATTGTAATGTGCAACACATGGTCCACTCGAGAGAGACACAGTGGGATGGGGATGACTGGAGGAGAGGGAGAAGAACAAATCAGGACATGTTTGAGTGGATACTTGATAAAGATGTAAAATGTGAAGAGGTACTCCAGCCTATACCAGTCTCTCAGTCTACAGAGCTCAATTTACTAGGTCTTGGCTCATCCTCCTATATAAAGGGAACTCAATCTGTTTCACCTCAGGCTGAAAACAGTAATTAAAAAAATAAGAGGGAAAAAGTTGGAATGGACTTTGAACAGGACAAGCCTTTCGTCTCTGGTGAAAATTGTTAATTAATACATGCTAATGCATGACCTGTAAATGTGTTTTTGTTATGTTATTTTAAATATATATATTATATTACAGTATACAGTATATTACCCCCTTTTCGTCCTATCCAATTGGTAGTTACAGTCTTGTCCCATCGCTGCAACTGCCGTACGGCCTCGAGAGAGGCAAAGGTCGAGAGCTGTGTATCCTCCGAAACACAACCTTGCCAAGACAGAATGCTTCTTGACACAATGCACGCTTAACCCAGAAACCAGCCGCACCAATGTGTCAGAGGAGACAGTGTACACCTGGCGACCATGTCAGCATGCATGCGCCCGGCCCACCACAAGAGTTGCAACAGCGCGATGGAACAAGAACATCTTGGCTGGCCAAACCCTCTCCTAACCCGGACTATGCTGGACCAATTGTGCGTCACCTCATGAGTCTCCTGGTCACAGCCAGCTGCGACACAGACGGGTATCGAACCAGCACTGCGAAGTGTCTTAAAACGCTGCGCCACTTGGGAAGACCCTTTTTTTTAAATGGGGCAGAGTAGCTGGTTGAGTTCATGCGAGTGACGAGTTGACTGCACAAAAGAGTAAACCACACTATCACTCATAAGCAAAATTGGCAGTACGCTCAGAATATTGCTCTGGGAATTAGGAGTGATACAATATCTCAGTTTCAAGGTAAGAAGCTTTGTGTGTCATCAGTCAGTCACATACAGGAACCAACCATGATTAGAGTGGCTTGCGAAAGTATTCACACTCTTTTTTTGTTGCCTAACAACCTGGAATTAAAATAGATTTGGGAGTTTGTATCATTTGATTTACACAACATGCCTACCACTTTGAAGATGCAAAATATTTTTTTGTTGTGAAACAAACAAGAAATAAGACAAACACTGAAACTTGAGCGTGCATAACTATTCACCCCCCCCCAAAGTTAAAACTTTGTAGAGCTACCTTTTGCAGCAATTACAACTGCAAGTCTCTTGGGGTATGTCTATATAAGCTTGGCACATCTAGCCACGGGGATATTTGCCCATTCTTCAATGCAAAACTGCTCCAGCTTCTTCAAGTTGGATGGGTTCTGCTGGTGCACAGCAATCTTTAAGTCATACCACAGATTCTCAATTGGATTGAGGTCTAGGCTTTGACTAGGCCATTCCAAGACATTTACATGTTTCCCCTTAAACCACTCAAGTGTTGCTTTAGCAGTATGCTTAGGGTCATTGTCCTGCTGGAAGGTGAACCTCCGTCCCAGTCTCAAATCTCTGGAAGACTGAAGCAGGTTGACCTCAAGAATTTCCCTGTATTTACTGCCATCAATCATTCCTTCAATTATGACCAGTTTCCCAGTCCCTGCCGGTGAAAAACATCCCCACAGCATGATGCTCCCATCACCATGCTTCACTGTGGGGATGTTGTTCTCGTGGTGATGAGAGGTGTTGGGTTTGCGCCAGACACAGTGCTTTCTTTGACCAAAAAGCTAAATTTTAGTCTCATCTGACCAGAGTACCTTCTTTCATAAATTTGGGTAGTCTCCCACATGCCTTTTGGTGAACACCAAAAGTGTTTGCTTATTTTTTCCTTTAAGCAATGGCTTATTTCTGGATACTCTTCCGTAAAGTCCAGTTCTGTGGAGTGTATGGCTTAAAGTGGACCTATGTACAGATACTCCAATCTCCCCTGTGGAGCTTTGCAGCTCCTTCAGGGTTGTCTTTGGTCTCTCTGTTGCCTCTCTGATTAATTCCCTCCTTACCTGGTCTGTGAGTTTCGGTGGGCAGCCATCTCTTCGCAGGATTGTTGTGGTGCCATATTCTTTCCATTTTTTTAATAATGTATTTAATGGTACTCTGTGGGATGTTCAAAGTTTCTGAGATTTTTTTTATAACCCAGCCCTGATCTGTACTTCTCCACAACTTTGTCCCTGACCTGTTTGGTGAGCTCCTTGATCTTCATGGTGCCGCTTGCTTGGTGGTGACCCTTGCTTAGTGATGTTGCAGACTCTGGGGCTTTTCAGAACAGGTGTGTGTGTATATATACTGAGATCATGTGACATATCATGTGAAACTTCGAATGCACACAGGTGGACTTTATTGAACTAAATATTTTTCTTATTTGGGGGCTTCATAGCAAAGAGGGTGAATACATATGCATTCACCACTTTGTTTTTTATTTTGTATAATTTTTTTAAATTTCACTTCACCAATTTGGACTATTTTGTGTATGTCCATTACATGAAATCCAAATAAAAATACATGTATATTACAGGTGGTAATGCAATAAAATAGGAAAAACTCCAAGGGGGATGAATACTTTTGCAAGTCACTGTATATGACTTGTCTGAGTAGCAGTATAAAAGGACTTTTCATGAAGTTTGTAGTGAGTTTGTGAACCTCTTCAGATGTGATAATAAAGATTGCTTTATTTACTATGATTTGAGTCCTTAGTGGTGAATGTCCACGACAACAAAAACCGATGTGGCCGATTCACCACTACGGTTTCTAGCTTTAACCCATAAAACATTTCCTCTCTAAACACCAAGAATAAGGCCTCATTTATTTGAATGAGGATGCATATTCTAATATTTATATTTTCATAACACTACCCTCTAGATGCAATGTTTCAGACTACTGGTTTATGTGGGCTGCTGTTAGATTAGCAAAACATAATAGGGCAGGGGGAGACAGATTGAGCACGGTTGGAACGCTGTTGTTGTTGGGCCTTTGTAGCTCAGGGACCTTCACGCCACAGTCATAATGGTAGTGTTTGTATTCTCTAATGGAAAGCAATATAGGCTATATACAGTTGAAGTCGGAAATCTACGTAGGTTGGAGTCATTAACTTGTTTTTAAACCACTCCACAAATTTCTTGTTAACCTCTCTTGGGTAGGGGGCAGTATTTTCACCTCTGGATGAAAAGTGTGCCCAAAGTAAACCGCCTGTTACTCCGGCCAAGAAGCTACGATATGCATCTAATTGGTAGATCTTGATAGGAAACACTCTAACGTTTCTAAAACTGTTAGAATAATGTCTGTGAGTATAACAGAACTGACATGGCAGGTGAAACCCAGAGGACAAACTATCCAGGGAATTATTTTTTTGAGGTCATAGGATTTTCCATTTGTTTTCTATAGGATACCCTTATTATGAGGAACCGGGTTGCAGTTCCTATGGCTTCCACTAGAAATCAACAGTCTTTAAAAATTGTTCGACGTGTTTCTTTTGAGAAATTAAGAAGTAGTGCTATTCATTGTAAGTGTCACTCCAGGTGGACTCCACTGTTTTGATGCACATGAACTGGAGCGCAATACACATTGTTTTTATCCGGTATTGGAAACAGTTTATTCCGTCTTAAATTTTCTTGATTTATGTTTTAGGGTACCTGAGGTTGGATTAGGAACATTTGAAATGTTTGGACCAAGTTTACAGGTAACTTATTAGATACTTTGTAGGCATGTTGGGCGAGTTGAAACTGTATTTCTTAGTCAAACGCGCCAAATAAATTGACATTTTAGGACATTATCGAGGAAAAAAATACCATTTGTGATGTTTCTGGGACATTTTGGAGTGCCAATAGAAGATCTTCAAAGATAAGGCATGAAATATATCGCTATTTCTGACTTTTGTTGCGCACCTGCCTGGTTGAAATATGATTTTCCTGTGTTTGCATGTGGGGTGCTGTCCTCAGATAATCGCATGGTTTGCTTTCGTCATAATGCCTTTTTGAAATCTGACACAGCTAGATTAACAAGAAGTTAAGCTTTATTTTGATGTATAACACAGATTTTCAAGATGTTGGCCAGATGGGACACTGCCCATAAAAAGTTAACCAACTGTAGTTTTGGCAAGTCGGTTAGGACATCTACTTTGTGCATGACACAAGTCATTTTTCCAACAACTGTTTACAGACAGATTAATTCATTGTATCACAATTCCAGTGGGTCAGAAGTTTACATACACTAAGTTGACTGTGCCTTTAAAATTCCAGGAAATTATGTCATGGTTTTAGAAGCTTCTGATAGGCTAATTGACATAATTTGAGTCAATTGGAGGTGTACCTGTGGATGTATTTCAAGGCCTTCCTTCAAACTCCGTGCCTCTTTTCTTGACATCATGGGAAAATCAAAGGAAATCAGCCCAAAAATTGTAGACCTTCACAAGTCTGGTTCATCCTTGGGAGCAATTTCTAAACGCCTGAAGGTACCATGTTCATCTGTACAACCAATAGTACGCAAGTATAAACACCATTGGACCACGCAGCCATCATTCTGCTCAGGAAGGAGACACATTCTGTCTCTGAGAGATGAACGTACTTTGGTGTGAAAAGTGCAAATCAATCCCAGAACGACAGCAAAGGACCTTGTGAAGATGCTGGAGGAAACAGGTACAAAGGTATCTATATCCACAGTAAACTGAGTCCTATATCGACATAACCTGAGAGGCCGCTCAGGAAGGAAGCCACTGCTCCCAAACCGCCATAAAAAAGCCAGACTACGGTTTGCAACTGCACAATGGGGACAAAGATCATACTTTTTGGAGAAAAGTCATCTGGTCTGATGAAACAAAAATAGAACTGTTTGGCAATAATGACCATCGTTATGTTTGGGGGTGAAGCACGGGGGTGGCAGCATCATGTTGTGGGGGTGCTTTGCTGCAGGAGGGACTGGTGCACTTCGCCAAAATAGATGAGGCCTCATGAGGTAGGAAAATGATGTGTGTATATATTGAAGCAACATCTCAAGACATCAGTCAGGAAGTTAAAGCTTGGTCGCAAATGGGTATTCCAGGTGGACAATGACCCCAAGCATTCTTCCAAAGTTGTGGCAAATTGGTTTAAAGACAACAAAGTCAAGGTATTTGAGTAGCCACCACAAAGCACTGACCTCAATCCTATAGAAAATTTGTGGGCAGAACTGAAAAAGTGTGTGCGAGCAAGGAGGCCTACAATCCTGACTCAGTTACACCAGCTCTGTCAGGAGTAATGGACCAGAATTCACCCAATTTATTGTGGGAAGCTTGTGGAAGGCTACCCCAAACGTTTGACAAAATTTAAACAATTTAAAGGCAATGCTACCAAATACTAACTGAGTATAAACCTCTGATCCGCTGGGAATGTGATGCTGAAATAAATCATCATTCTCTCTACTATTATTCTGACATTTCACATTCTTAAAATAAAGCAGTGATCCTAACTGACCTAAGACAGGCAATGTTTACTAGGATCAAATGTCAGGAATTGTGACAAACTGAGTTTAAATGTATTTGGCTAAGGTGTATGTCAACTTCTGATTTCAACTGTATAATAGAACATTTGAGATTTGAATTTAATTACCTTGCCATTTAACCATATTCACTAATGTAAACTACAGTCTGTTCTTGAAACATATACTGTACTGTACAAATAAATCTAGTGAAATATTTTACATTGGTATGCAAAACATGGGTGGTTGACAAATAGTGGTTCACAGCCAGTCTCTGTTGGGCTACAGCTCAAGCCTGGGTTGTGGTAAGAAACATGGCTTCATCTGGGTCTCCAGAAAATGTAAGGTTTTGTGGGTCACAATGCAAAATAGTTTGGGAACCACTGGTGTAAATCATGCAGATTGATGACTCAAATAGAGTGATCATTAGAATTAGGGTTATTAACCATCCATGTACTAACTTCCTCTTCAATTCATTCCTGTACTGTTGTAGGGGCGCACTGCAGAAATCCTCTTAGATGGTTAGTGTATTCTCTCTGCTGGGGTCTTTCATGTGATGTCACTGAGTAGATCAAAAACATCAGTGGCACAGAAGTGACACATTCAGATTACACACACGGTTCATTATTGACATGGAAATAGGTTCCAGAATTATAGAGTGGATTTCAGAAACAGAAATACAAATTCCGCTGCAAGAGATGTCTGAAGAAAGGATACTTCTTGTCATTTTTTTTGTCACATGGAGAGTGAGGAAAACCATGTCAATAAGAATCTTTGTAGTTTCTGCACCTTACACATATTATTGCTATGACAACTTGTTTGTATTTGCTGATACTATGGACAGAGTGATATACGTCAGGGGTTGTAGGTTATTTGGGTAATGTACTTTCTAAGTATTCATTTTCAGTGGGAAGTTTAAGAACTATTTTTATTACATTTGCACTATTATATTCAGCGATGTCTGGGTTGATACTTGGTAGTGGATTGTGAAAACTGTTCAAGATTTTTCAAATTTGCTTGTTATCCTTCAATATACACACAGAGGCTTATTCAGAGTCTTTCATTAATGACAAGTGGTCTCATTTTGGTGAACTCTACAGTTTTATTTCAACTCACTCTAATAATTTGTCTATCCCACGGCTCCGTTGGATTACATATATTCAGACATACTCAATGAGCTTTTACAGTTCAATTCCACCAGCGGATAACTCTCTGGACTAATCTTCAGACACTATACGACACAGACCACAGCATGTAGTTACACACATACTGCCAATTCATTTTATTAAACTAATTTTACATTTTGCGCGCTGGTGGTGAAAGTGGGTGCACGTTGATCATGATGATCGATCGAGAGGTAATTCCACATAGCTCTTGCGGTGCTTTAGCTCCACATCAAATCAAATTTGACTTTATTTGTCAAATGCGCCATAAACCTTATCGTGAAATGCTTACTTACAAGCCCTTAACAAACAGTGCAGTTCTAGAAGAGATAAGAAAATATTTACCAAATTTAAGCTTTTCAGCTCAGGGGTTTGAACTTGCCACCTTCAGGTTACTAGTCCAACGCTCTAACCACTAGACTACCCACTAAAGTAAAAAATTATGAAAGTAACACAATAAAATAACAAAGGCTATATACAGAGGGTAAAGGTTAGTTTCGGTAATTTGTACATGTAGGTAGGGGTTAGGTGTCTATGCATCGATAATAAACAGCGAGGAGCTTGACGGCGGAAGCACACCATGCGATTATCTGAGGACAGTGCCGGCATACAAAAGCATGAAAAACAAATTTCAACCAGGCTGGTGTGCCACGAAAGTAAGAAATAGCGATACAAAAAATGCCTTACCTTTGATCTTCTTTTGTTGGCACTTCAATTGGTCCCAGTTACATCACAAATGCTCCTTTGGTTCGATAATGTCCTTCTTTATATCCATAAAAGCTTAGTTTAGCTGGCACGCTTCAGTCAATAATCCACCCAGTTTCCCTCCATCAAAATGCATACAAAATTAATCCCAAACGTTACTAATAAACTTTTTCAACATTTATAATCAAACCTTAGGTACCCTAATACGTAAATAAATGATCAAATTTAAGACAGAGAATTGTTATTGTCTTTACCAGAGAAAATACCAAAACACGCACTCTCTTCCACGCTCTTGGAATCACTACAACAAATTGGGAGCCACTTAGAAAAACTTCAATTTCTGGCTCATTTTTCCAAAAGCCAGCATGAAACACTTTCTAAATACTGTTGACATCTAGTGGAAGCCATAGGAACTGCAATCTGGGAGCATTTCTCCTTATAATAAAAGTGACAGCCATTGAAAAAAGTGGTAGGCTGAATTTCTTCTTGGGGTGGTTTGTCCTCGGGGTTTCGCGTGCCATATCAGTTCTGTTTTACTCACAGACATAATTTTAACAGTTTTAGAAATGACTTAAATGACTTAAATGTAAATGTAAATGTAGAAACCTTAGATTGTTTTCTATCCAAATCTAATATATATTATATGAATATCCTAGCTCCTGGGCCTGAGTAACAGGCAGTTTACTTTGGGCATGCTTTTTATCCGTACATGAAAATACTGCCCCCTACCCAGGAGAGGTTAACACCTGGGGGTGGCCCGTCAAGAAGTCCAGGATTCAGTTGCAGAGGGACGTGTTTAGTCCCAAGGTCCTTAGCTTAGTGATGAGCTTTGTGGGCAATATGGTGTTGAACACTGAGCTGTAGTCAATGAACAGCATTCTCACAGACGTGTTCCTTTTGTTCAGATGGGAAATGGCTGTGTGGATTGAGATTGCGTCATCTGTGGATCTGTTGGGGCGGTATGCAAATTGGAGTGGATCTAGGGTATCCGGGAGGATACTGTTGATGTGTGCCATGACCAGCCTTTTAAAGCACTTCATGGCTACCGATGTGAGTGCTAAGGGGGCGATAATCATTTAGGCAGGTTACCTTCGATTCGTTGGGCACAGGGACTATGGTGGTCAGCTTAAAAAATGTAGGTATTACAGACTAGGTCAGGGATAGGTTGAAAATGTCTGAAGACACTTGCCAGTTGGTCTGCGCATGCTTTGAGTACACGTCCTGGTAATCCGTCTGTCCCCGCGGCTTTGTGAATGTTGACCTGTTTCAAGGTCTTGCTCACATCGGCTACCGAGAGCGTTATCACACAGTCATCCAGAACAGCGAGTGATCTCATGCATGCTTCAGTGTTGCTTGCCTCAAAGCGAGCATAAAAGGCATTTAGCTAGTCTGGTAAGCTCGCGTCACTGGGCAGCTTGTGTCTGGGTTCCCCTTTGTTGTCCGTAATAGTTTTCCAGCCCTGCCACATCCGTCAAGCATCCGAGCCGGTGTAGTAGGATTCAATCTTAATTCTTTATTGACGCTTTGTTTGTTTGATGGTTCGTCTGATGGCATTACGGGATTTCTTATAAGTGTCTGGATTTGTGACCTGCTCATTGAAAGCAGCAGCTCTAGCCTTTAGCTCGATGCAGATATTGCCTGTAATCCATGGCTTCTGGTTTGGATATGTATGGACGGACACTGTGGGGATGACATCGATGATGCACTTATTGGTGAAGCAGATGACTGAGGAGGTATACTCCTCGATGCCGTTGGATGAATCCCGGAACATATTCCAGTCTGTGCAAGCAAAACAGTGCTGTGGCGTCATCTGACAAAGGGAGGAGATGGGTAATTAGAGAAGAGGGCATTGTAAATATGGATTACCACCGGTATGACAGTATGCTCTCTTCATTGTAAAGTCCTAAGGCAAATGTATTCTCTGATCCTAATGTGTTGTCGTGGGTAATATTATAATGGGACATTTATGTGTACATATCTCTCATTAACCCAGTATAAAAAAAGTTTTGGGCAGAAGTTTGTTCTGTCAGCAGTCAGGGCAAATAAAAGCCTTAATTCTGTTCTGCATTATTTGTCATTTTCCATTTGGCTTTGATGTCTTTTTTTCAGTCTTATGAGTGTGTCTAATTTGGTGTTCTGTGTGCTTGCTCTTGAATATCAATTCTTAGGGCCCTTTGCTCACCCTTTTTCTCCTTTCTCATTTTCTGAAGGAGGTAGCCATTTCCTCTCATTAAATCAATTAATCGAAAGAAATCAACTGGGGGTGTTTTCCTGTTGTTGAAATGGGTGATTTATCCCATTATTCACACAGTTACGTTAGCAGTTATGAATCATTTCATAACCGTTCTCACTGCATGTGTGCTTGCATGTACTCAGGTGAATGCTTTGACCTTCAGTGTTGTTTGTAAAATATATTTTCTTGTCGGAGGCGATCATTGAATAAACACTGAACTTATTGTTTCAAACGTCTCCCTGTTTTCTAGTTGGTCATGAGATTGTCATAATCAAAATTACATGACACAAAGGCACATTCTGTGAAGAACACTAGAGCAGATAGGATATTGCAGCCACTCAGTTATATTTAATAGGAACAGTACATTGAGTCCTTGATGCCTTTCTTATCTTATGCAGATCCACCCGGTGATGCTGTCAATGGAAATGTGCTAATCACCTCTCGTTCAGTCTCTGGTCACTCTTTTGCACAGAGTGATACATTAAGCAAATAGAATAACAAGTTAAGCTGAAATGCTGTATGTATATTACTGATGGCAGGTTATCAGAAACTGACATGTCCAAAGAAACAACACCATACAGTCTTATTTTTCACCTTGTTTGGTTGTGAACAAAACCCAAAACATATACAGTAGTTGCTCAACTAAAAGTTTTGAGATTATGCTGCAGGACTTAATTCGTGGTTTAGTACGGTACCTTGCGTCACTGCTCGAGACCAGCGCAAGGGGGAGTTAGAGCACTAATTATGCTTACTGGAAAATACTCTTTTAAAATTTTATGGAAGAGGCAAGTGTAAGGGGGAAAAGTCAGCATTCAGAGGTCAAGACAGCACTGCTCTGAGACAAGCATGGGGACTGGTCTTGCTAAATCAATAAGATTTTTATTTTCACTGAATCTCCGTTTGGGTATTGGTTAGACTACAATTAGGGTGTGGAAATGTTAGGATTATTTTGCTCTTACTGTAGTACCGTAGCCTTCTCCTGACCAGTCACGTTGTACAGCGCCATTATGGGCTATTAGCAGGACAATAAACTCTTGCCAAGAAGGAAGGGAGGGGGAGAATTGTATTGTCAAGTGTATTTCTTAGTTCGGTTGGCTGTATCACAAACGGACGTGATTGAGAGTCCCATAGGGCGGCGCACAATTGGCCCAGAGTTGTCCAGGTTTGGCCAGTGTAGGCGGTCATTGTAAATAAGAATTTGTTCTTAACGGACTTGCCTAGTTAAATAACGGAAACCCTGAGGATTTCATTTTTCTTGGAATAGAAACACCATAATATTAATCAAATTAATTAAGCTACATTTCTTAAAATCAATCCCGCATACTATGTTCTTACAAAAAAAGGTTTTAAATACTCTAGTACAGCCAATAACTTTTGGCTATTTGAAAACACAATAAGTTGTTTTTCACATGGGCTATTAGCAGGACAAGACACGATGTGGTCCCAAAAACACCTCTCTGAAACAGGGTCCAGCATATCTCTTGCTGATGTCGTTGAATGTCTCTGTTTAAGTTGTATTTTAGTATTTTGATACTTTGTGCAAGGCAATTGATCAGCATTAAAATCTTTGGATGGGGCCTCCCGAGAGACGCAGAGGTCTAAGACACTACATCGCAGTGCAAACTGCTTTGCTACAGCCGATGGTTAAATACCCGTGCCAGCCGCGACCGGGAGACACATGAGGCAACAGTGGGATTTTGGTTTCTCTCCCTCTAAAAACAGAAATAAATAGTTCTAAATAACAAACTGGCTTTATTTACAAATTATTAAGAATGTCTCACCCATGTTCAAGAATGGCCTTTTTCCTCACCGCTTTCAGTTATTTGAAAATGAAATCTCCAAAATATTGTTAGTTTTTTAAACAAACCATAGAAAGTTGGTTGCAATTTCAGTTTAATCCACCAGAAAAGACGGAACAAATAAGGCAACAAATATTGCGGTCAAACTCAAATATGCTAATTGATTAAAAAAATGAAAACATGAAAAAACTTTATCAATTGGAACCTTTGACAAGTGGAAGGGGGGGTATTATTATTTTTAACCCTGTTATTCACAAGCATAGCAGGCTGTGAATTCTTGGATGGGCTATTAGCAGGACATTATATATTGGTCATATTGGCCATGGCTCCCGATAGGCCCAGCATCATTCGGGTTAGGGGAGGGTTTGGCCGGCCGGGATGTCCTTGTCCAAAAAATAGGCACGGGGACTTTTGGTTTCCCTCCCTTTAAAAACATAAATAAATATTTTGGCCTTTTATTCAGATTACAATCGCTCACTTTCGGTTATTTGAAAACCAACAAAAAAATCTCTTGTTATTAATTTAATCAAAGTGATTATTATTACTAACCCTGCATTATAATTATATTAAAGGCCCCTTAGATATTCTCACAGATCAGATTTGCCCTAATGAAAAATTATCCTTAGATATTAATTTAGAATCCTCCAATCCTCCAAATGTAATTATTGGCGGAGTGTCACATCATTGAAAAAAAAACTGTAGATATACTATAGGCCTACAGTAGCCGATATGAGTCTCACTAGTGTTGAGTAATGTGTTAAGTGTCTTTATTTATTTTTATTTTACCTTAATTTTACTACATAAAGGTCTATTTACTCTGCTGGCTTCTTGACCCAGTTCATGCCATCATTTGCAGTGCAAAACATAACCAATTACTATGAGAATAAATGGAAAGGCAAGTGGAAGAGGGGTAAAGTAAGGAACTTCTCTGTTGGCCCTGAAATGCATTCCAGGTGACTACCTCATGAAGCTGGTTGAGAGAATGCCAAGAGTGTGCAAAGTTGTCGTCAAGACAAAGGGTGGCATTTGAAGAATCTCAAATATAAATATATTCAGATGATGTTGGTTACTACATGATTCCATATGTTATTTCATAGTGTTGATGTCTTCACCATTTTTCTACAATGTAGAAAATAGTTAAAACTACTTTGAATGAGTATGTGTTGTAAAACTTTGGACCTGTAGTGTATATTGGTCATGGTTCCCAAGTGTCGCAGCGGTCTAAAGCAATGCATGTCAGTGCAAGAGGCATCACTACAGTCCCTGGTTCAAAACCAGGCTGTATCACATTCGGCCGTGATTGTGAGTCCCATAGGGCGGCGCACAATTGTCCCAACGACATCTTGGTTTTGCCAGGGTAGGCCGTCATTGTAAATAAGAATTTGTTTTAAACTGAGTTGCCTAGTTAAATAAAAACATTTTAAGTAGCAATTTTTTTGTGTTTTGTTTAATAAATTGTTTTGTAAATATTAATTCACATTTGTGGTGTCACTAAATGAACAATTAATTATTTAAATCAATATTGTCAATATTTTGTATTATTATTATAAAAAATATATACAGTTATTATTATAAAAAATATATACAGTCATTAACTCGTTTTTCAACCACTCCACAAAGTTCTTGTTAATAAACTATAGTTTTGGCAAGTCGGTTAGGACGGCTACTTTGTGCATGAGACAAGTAATTTTTCCAACAATTGTTTACAGACATATTATTTCACTTATAATGCACTGTATCGCAATTCCAGTGGGTCAGGAATGTATATAAACTAAGTTGACTGTGCCTTTAAACAGCTTGGAAAATTGCAGAAAATGATGTCAAGGCTTTAGAAGCTTCTGATAGGCTAATTGACATCATTTGAGTCAATTGGGGGTGTACCTGTGGATGTATTTCAAGGCCTACCTTCAAACTAAATGCCTCTTTGCTTGACATAATGGGAAAATCAAAATAAATCAACCAAAACCTCTGAAAACAAATTGTAACCTCCACAAGTCATCCTTGGGAGCAATTTCCAAACGCCTGAAGGTACCACGTTCATCAGTACAAACAATAATACGCAAGTATAAACACCATGGGACCACGCAGCCATCATACCGCTCAGGAAGGAGACGCGTTCTGTCTCCTAGAGATGAACGTACTTTGGTGCGAAAAGTGCAAATCAATCCCAGAACAACAGCGAAGGACCTTGTGAAGATGCTGGAGGAAACAGGTACAAAATAATCTATATACACAGTAAAACAAGTCCTATATCGACAACCTGAATGGCCCTCAACTGCTCCAAAACCGCCATAAAAAAGACAGACTGCGGTTTGCAACTGCACATGGGGACAAAGATCATACTTTTTGGAGAAATGTCTGATGAAATAGAACTGTTTGGCCATAATGACCATCGTTATGTTTGGGGGAAAAAGGGGAGGCTTTCAAGCCAAAGATCACCATCCCTACCGGGGGTGGCAGCATCATGTTTTGGGGGTTCTTTGCTGCAGGAGGGTCTGGTGCACTTCATAAAATAGATGGCTTCATGACACAGGAAAACTACGTGGATAAATTGAAGAAACATCTCAAGATATCAGTCAGGAAGTTAAAGCTTGGTCGCAAATGGGTCTTCCAAATGAACAGTGACCCCAAGCATTCTTCCAAAGTTGTGGGAAAATAGATTAATCTCTTGAAACTAGGGGGCACTATTTTTGTTTAGAAAAATTACGTTCCCAAAGTAAACGGCCTATTTCTCAGGACCAGATGCTAGAATATGCATATAATTGACAAATTAGGATAGAAAACACTCTAAATTTTCCAAAACTGTCAAGATATGGTCTGTGAGTATAACAGAACTGATATTGCACGTTAAACCCAGAGAAAAAACAAACTAGGAAGTGGCTTCTATTCTTCCTCAAGGTATCAACAGTCCTCAGACATAGTTACATGCTTTTATTTTGAAAAATGAGCCAGAACGATAACATCGCGTCAAGTGGTCACATGAGTTTGGACAGCTATTGTTTTTCCCTCTCCTACTGTGAAAGACATTTGCGGTTGATATATTATCGATTATATATTTTAAAAACAACCTGAGGATTGATTATAAAAAAACATTTGACATGTTTCTGTGGACATTACGGATATTATTTGGAATTTGTCTGCGTTGTCGTGACCACTCTTTCCTGTGGATTTCTGAACATAATGCGCCAAACAAACGGAGGTATTTTGGATATAAAAAATAATATTTCAGGAACAAAAGGAACATTTGTTGTGTAACTGGGAGTCTCGTGAGTGAAAACATCCAAAGATCATCAAAGGTAAATGATTAATTTGATTGCTTTTCTGATTTTCGTGACCAAGCTACCTGATGCTAAGTGTACTTAATGTTTTGTCATGCGATCGATAAACTTACACAAACGCTTGGATTTCTTTCGCTGTAAAGCATAAGTTTGTGGAAAGAACTGAAAAAGAGTGTGCAAGCAAGGAGGCCTACAAACCTGACTCAGTTACACCAGCTCTGTCAGGAGGAATGGGCCAAAATTCACTCAACTTATTGTGGGAAGCTTGTGGAAGGCTACCCGAAAAGTTTGACCTAACTTTCTGTTAAGTGCATTTGACAGAGTCTAGTACCACAAATGTGTGGTACTGAAACATTGAAGGAGATGCACTGCACATTTCTCAACCTTCTTTTACAATAATTCCTTTATTCCAACAAATGTGAGTGGGTCTCCACAATAACAATATTGAGTCCTGAAAGGATGTGATGACGCTGATGGTATATATCTTCTGGATTTGCAATCTACTTGTTAGTTGGTATACCATAATCCCCCAGCCTGTTGCTCAGCACTGCAGCACAGACAGAAGCCCCTGTGTTTAGTGTAGGATTCCTTGAATGCATGAGACCTCATGTAAACTTTAATTCACGGTTTGATGAAAGGCTGGCACGGGCTTAGCTGGCACATTTCAGAACGTGTCATTGAATATGCATATTTCAGCACTAAGAGATTTATTCAGCTGATATTCCTATCATGGGAAAAGCACATACGGTAATTTTAATAATAATAACCACTCGGTCATACACGGGTGCAGTCATCCATTGCAGACAAGTTAGTTTTTTTCTAAATCCTACCACAATCTGTTCTGATCAGTACAACAGCACCTATTTCTAGACTAAAAACATTGTCAGTTGATAACTCATGGTTGTGCTTGCAATATGAGTTGGAGCTCAATTAATTCAAACCTGCTTTTTATTCAGTAGCCATGGTCACATAAAAATACAATGGTTTAGGGTACTGTAAACACCTACTCAAACTATAAGATAAGCCTCGATCTCCCAATCAGATAGAGTGGGGCAAAAAAGTATTTAGTCAGCCACCAATTGTGCAAGTTCTACCACTTAAAAAGATGAGAGGCCTGTAATTTTCATCACAGGTACACTTCAACTATGACAGACAAAATGAGGGAAAAAAATCCAGAAAAGAACATTGTAGGATTTTTAATGAATTTATTTGCAAATTATGGTGGAAAATAAGTATTTGGTCACCTACAAACAAGCAAGATTTCTGGCTCTCACAGACATGTATCTTCTTCTTTAAGAGGGTCATCTGTCCTCCACTCGTTACCTGAAATTAATGGCACCTGTTTGAACTTGTTATCAGTATAAAAGACACCTGTCCACAACCTCAAACAGTCAAACTCCACTATGGCCAAGACCAAAGAGCTGTCAAAGGACACCCGAAACAAAATTGTAGACCTGCACCAGGCTGGGAAGACTGAATATGCAATAGGTAAGCAGCTTGGTTTGAGGAAATCAACTGTGGGAGCAATTATTAGGAAATGGAAGACATACAAGACCACTGATAATCTCCCTCGATCTGGGGCTCCACACAAGATCTCCAATCACAAGATCTCCAATTTGTAAGTCGCTCTGGATAAGAGCGTCTGCTAAATGACTTAAATGTAAATGTAATGTAAATCTCATCCCGTCAAAATGATCACAAGAATGGTGAGCAAAAATCCCAGAACCACACAGGGGGACCTAGTGAATGACCTGCAAAGAGCTGGGACCAAAGTAACAAAGCTTACCTTCAGTGACACACTACGCCGGTTTGGACTCAAATCCTGCAGTGCCAGACGTGTCCCCCTGCTTAAGCCAGTGCATGTCCAGGCCCGTCTGAAGTTTGCTAGAGAGCATTTGGATGATCCAGAAGAAGATTGGGAGAATGTCATATGGTCAGATGAAACCAAAATATAACTTTTTGGTAAAAACTCAACTCATCGTGTTTGGAGGACAAAGAATGCTGAGTTGCATCCAAAGAAAACCATACCTACTGTGAAGCATGGGGGTGGAAACATCATGCTTTGGGGCTGTTTTTCTGCAAAGGGACCAGGACAACTGATCCGTGTAAAGGAAAGAATGAATGGGGCCATGTATCGTGAGATTTTGAGTGAAAACCTCCTTCCATCAGCAAGGGCATTGGAGATGAAACGTGGCTGGGGTCTTTCAGCATGACAATGATCCAAAACACACCGCCTGGACAACGAAGGAGTGGCTTCGTAAGAAGCATTTCACGGTCCTGGAGTGGCCTAGCCAGTCCCCAGATCTCAACCCCATAGAAAATCTTTGGAGGGAGTTGAAAGTCCGTGTTGCCCAGCAACAGCCCCACAACATCACTGCTCTTGCGGAGATCTTCATGGAGGAATGGGTCAAAATACCAGCAACAGTGTGTGAAAATCTTGTGAAGACTTACAGAAAACGTTTGACTTCTGTCATTGCCAACAAAGGGTATGTAACAAAGTATTGAGATAAACTTTTGTTATTGACCAAATACTTATTTTCCACCATAATTTGCAAATAAATTCATTAAAAATCCTACAACGTGATTTTCTGGATTTTTTTCTGTTTGTCATAGTTGAAGTGGGAGAACTTGCACAATTGGTGGCTAACTAAATACTTTTTTGCCCCACTGTACATGTATATGCTTTAATATATTGGTAAAGTGAGCCATATTATTGTGGTCTATATCACAATACCTTCATACCAAAGGCATTGCCTTTGTCCCAGTTTTATAATCGATGCACCATGAAATGCGGCTATAGCTCACGCCATACCGTCAGGTTTGATGTTTCACCATAAATGGCGGCACATAAAATCCCTGTGATGTCTGCTAAGGTGTGACAGATGAAAACAGGAGGATAGAATGATAACACGGAACAGATAGTAACAAATGTGTTCGGCTGCTTCAAAAGGCTGGTCTAAAGCATTCTGATGGATGGTCAGAGAGACGTGAGACACTAAAGCTCAAATTCACAGTAGTTCTGAGATATTTTTTCTCTAAACACTGGTCTAAGATTAGCTTTAACCGCCGTAGCCCTAAACCTGACTATTTATACAAGTATTCTACCAACCAGCCCTTTGAGGGGTTTGCACAGAGGGAAGAAGAACATCCTCTTGCCCAAGTGTTCACTGAGTTGGAGAAGCGGTGAGTAAAGACGGGGACGGGCACTGTCTGATAAGAATATTGTTCTAGTACAGCACCCTCCTGGGCATGAACAAAGACTTTACACAATATAATGGCCAGCTTCGTGACCTAAGATTTTTTTCTGTATTGTTTTGTCAAACGAACAAAGGAATTTTGAGAGAGAGCGAGCATTGTTCTGGATATTCTTTGTAAATGCACATTCGTCTATTCTCATTGTCTGATTGTTATTTGTATTAAAAATGGTGACACCTTGTTCTTTTGGAGTTTGAGCCAATCATCATTTATCAGAAAGGTTTCTCTTATTCCCTGGGGACGGATCTCCAAGTTTCCTCCCACATTACCAATTAATTAGGATGCCATGAGCTGTTAATTGCATACTGATCTGCAAATTGATATCTCTGAACAGTTGACAGCAGTTGAAACCACTTTCTCAAATGAGTTAAAGAAATAGTTTTCAACAGCATCTCTCTCAGCGCTCACAGATAATCTAGTGTTTTTTTAATCAGTGTTTTTATATTTTGTCTTGAAATGTATCAGATAAGACTTCAATTAACCTTGAAGGTTGAAAGTGTAAGGGGTTGTCCTGCTATGGTGCACCATGTAATGCAGGGGATCGGTCGACAACAGTGATCCGTCTGACAACTACAATTGAGGAGTATCACTGTGTTATTGATCTGGTGTCGACGACTATAGTAACAGTTTATTTACTATTGCATACTGTGAGTTTGTGTTCATGAATCAATCACTGTCAGAGATGATCACAAGACTGATGGGTTTGACTCACTTCACAGCTTGTGAAAGAATAAGGATGTAATTCAAGATCGGGTTGGAACAAATTGTTTTCCAATCATTTTATTCAGAACAAAAACATTATTCTTTTTTGTTCCGTTCCACTGTTCTGACCTACAAAATAAAGTTCTGAATTGATTCAAAACGATCTCAGAAATTGACTTTTTTTTTAAAACATTTAGCTTGACATTAAGTTACTTCTCCAATCCCTGTGGATAAAGCAGCTTGCTAAGTAGCGTGAAACCCTACCGTTGTTTACATGCAAGTATAGTGCATGAGATGTGACTGAAATTTTGCTTTGAAGTGCTGGGCATCTATGTAAACTCGAAACCCCATACCCTGAGGCTGCACATTTATTGGAGCTGGGGATTTTAACAAGGCTAATCTGAAAACAAGGCTCCCTAAATTGTATCAACATATCGAATGTGCGACCCGGGTTGGCAAAACCCTGGATCATTGTTATTCTAACATACATACAAAGCCCCCCCCCCATCCTCATTTTGGTAAATCTTACCACGACTCCATTTTGTTACTCCCAGCCTATAGACAGAAACTAAAAATGGAAACGCCCGTGCTCAGGTCTGTTCAACACTTGTCCGACCAATCGGTTTCCATGCAAGATTGCGTCGAACACGTGGACTGGGAAATGTTCCGCATAGCGTTGGACAACAACATTGATTAATACGCTGATTCAGTGAGCGAGTTTATTAGCAAGTGCATCGGTGATGTTGTACCGACAGCGACTATTAAAGCCTTCCCCAACATGAAACCGTGGATTGATAGCAGCATTTGCGCAAAACTGAAAGCGCGAACCACGCCTTCTAATCAGGGAAAGGCGACCAGAAAAATGACCGAAAACAAACAGTGTAGCTATTCCCTCCGCAAGGCAATCAAACAAGCTAAGCGTCAGTATAGAGACAAAGTAGATTCACAATTCAACGGCTCAGACATGAGGTATGTAGCAGGGTCTACAGTCAATAACGGACTACAAAAAGAAAAAAACCAGCCCCGTCGCGGACCACGATGTCTTGCTCCCAGACAAACTAAAGTACTTCTTTGCTCGCTTTGAGGACAATACAGTGCCACTGACACGGACCGCTACCAAAACCTGCGGGCTCTCCTTCACTGGAGCCAACGTGAGCAAAACATTTAAATGTGTTAACCCTCGCAAGGCTGCCTGCACAGACGGCATGCCTAGCCGCGTCATCAGAGCATGAGCAGACCAGCTGACTGGTGTGTTTACGGATAGTTTCAATCAATCCTTATCCCAGTCTGCTGTTCCCACATGCTTCAAGAGGGCCACCATTGTTCCTGTTCCCAAGAAAGCTAAGGTAACTGAGATAAATTATATCGCCCCGTCACACTCACTTCCGTCATCATGAAGTGCTTTGAGAGACTCGTCAAGGACCATATAACCTCCACCCTACCTGACACCCTAGACCCACTCCAATTTGCTTACCACCCCAATAGGTCCACAGATGATGCAATCACACTGCACACTGCCTTAACCCATCTGGACAAGAGGAATACATATGTAAGAATGCTGTTCATCGACTACAACTCAGCATTTAACACCACAGTACCATCCAAACTCGTCATCAAGCTCGAGGCCCTGGGTCTCAACCCCGCTCTGTGCAATTGGGTCCTGGACTTCCTGACGGGCAGCCCCCAGGTGGTGAAGGTAGGAAACAACAACTCCACCCTGCTGATCCTCAACACTGGGGCCCCACAAGGGTGCGTTCTCAGCCCTCTCCTGTGCTCCCTGTTCACCCATGACTGCGTGGCCATGCACACCTCCAACTCAATCATCAAGTTTGCAGACAACTCTACAGTGGTAGGCTTGGCTACCGACAACAACAAAACGGCCTACAGGGAAGAGGTGAGGGCCCTTGGAGTGTGGTGTCAGGAAAATAACCTCACACTCAATGTCAACAAAACAGAGGAGATGATCTTGGACTTCAGGAAACAGCAGAGGGAGCAGCCCCATATCCACAATGACGGGACAGTGGTGGAGGGGACAAGGTGGAAAGTTTTAAGTTCCTCGGGGTACACATCACGGACAAACTGAAATGGTCCACCCACAGACAGCGTGGTGTAGAAGGCGCAGCAGCGCAGCACCTCAGGAGGCTGAAGAAATTTGGCTTGTCACCAAAAACACTCACAAATCTTTACAGATGCACAATCGAGAGCATCATGTCGGGCTATATCACCGCCTGGTACGGCAACTGCTCCGCCCACAACCGTAAAAGGCTCTCCAGAGGGTAGTGAGGTCTGCACAACGCATCACCAGGGGCAAACTACCTGCCCTCCAGGACATCTACACCACCTGATGTCACAGGAAGACCAAAAATATCATCAAGAACACCATCACCC
Source organism: Oncorhynchus masou masou (assembly GCF_036934945.1). NCBI lineage: Eukaryota > Metazoa > Chordata > Actinopteri > Salmoniformes > Salmonidae > Oncorhynchus > Oncorhynchus masou. The sequence goes on from NC_088220.1 coordinate 53,555,610, forward strand.
GAGCCACTGCCTGTTCACCCCGTTATCATCCAGAAGGCGAGTTCAGTACAGGTGCATCAAAGCAGGGACTGGGAGACTGAAAAACAGCTTCTATCTCAAGGCCATCCGACTGATAAATAGCCACCACTAACATTGAATGGCTGCTGCCAACATATTGACTCATCTCTAGCCACTTTAATAATTAAACATTCAATGTAATAAATGTATCACTAGCCACTTTAAACAATGCCATTTTATATAATGTTACCCTACATTACTCATCTCATATGTATATACTGTACTCTATACCATCTACTGCATCTTGCCTATGCCGTTTGGCCAACGCTAATCCATTTATTTTTATGTACATAGTCTTATTCATTCCTTTACACAAGGTAGTTGTTGTGAAATTGTTAGATTACTTGTTTAGATATTACTGCATGGTTGGAACTAGAAGCACAAGCATTTCACTACACTCACACATGGTTAGCAGTAGTTAATGTATGTGACAAATTAAATTAGATTTTATCTTGATGTTATGACATGCATTATCTGAATTAGACCCACTGTCAGAGAAATTATATAGGAAGAGAGGCTGCAGATTCCTTCAAACAACAATTTTATAAGATTTGCAAAAATGAAGAAATCAATAACAACCACTCAATCGTTAAGAATGACCAACGAACAGAGTTGTCTCTTTCCTCTTATAGAAAAAGTACAACCTATTTTGCTTAGCAGATATGTGAAAACATGGGTGGAAAACATAGTTTAAAAAGTGATTGGTTAGTCTGTGCAGATTAAGATAGGCTGAGGTTGATAGCACGAGGGCTCAACCGATAACTGTGTTTTGTCACAGTTCACATTATCATGTGCTCCTTTCTGCAAGCTTCCACACAGCTGACCTCCTGTAGATAGTAAACCCACGGGATGTTTCACATGCTGCAGTCGCACCTAAACGGATCTTAGCTATATGCCCAGTCTTATGACTAAGTTCCACAGACAAGTTTGTATCAGGTTAGAAAATCTACTAGCATATAACAAGAGACTATTTGTTAAGAAGTAATACACGGGATAGCATGACTAATTATGTCATTTTACACGACACCACAGAATTATACTTATGGAGGACTAGCTTCTATAAAGGAACTTTGAACTTCAGAGTTCAAAGACATTCAAACTTGTGTGTGCAGGGCAGCACCCAAATTAAAATAGAAATGTCTAACATTATAACTAGCATCCTTAACTAGTTTTGAAAAAGTTAATGCATTCTTCTCCAATTAAAAATCTATCTCCATAACTTTGAATCATGCTTGTAATGTCAGTAGTAGTCTAGTAGACTACACACACACAGTGTCAAAGATTTTCAGCTGGCAGGCAGGTAGACATTGGAATAAGATTGAGGGCATTGCATAGGTGCTTTGTTGCATATTTGTAGAACTGCAAAACAAATGCCGGAACATAAAATAACGTTATTAACCAGTTCCCATGCGTTTAAAATAATGGTTATGTTCCAGGAACAGTATAGATTACTTTCATTCTGTAACACTCATCGTCGAAAGGAGTGGACCAAAGCGCAGCGTGGAAGGTGATTTTTATTATCAAAAAACACTCAAACAAAATAACACCAAGAAGCAAACAGTTCTGTCAGGTAAGACACTAAACAGAAAACAAGATCCCACAAAACACAAAAGGAAAATGACAACTTATATGTGATCCCCAATCAGAGACAACGATCGACAGCTGCCTCTGATTGGGAAACACACACACATGGCCCAAAAAAAATAGAAAACACAGACTTTCCCACCCGAGTCACACCCTGACCTAACCAAACATAGAGAACAAAAAGGATCTCTAAGGTCAGGCCATGACACATCACCAGTTTTGATTCGTTCTTTTCTGGATTTCGGTTCTGTTCCAACCCCAATCATATTATAGCAAAATATTCACACAAATTACAGCTATTTTGGGAGTTATCCATTAAATGAAACCAATGACGTATAGACTGGACAGAATAACTCACAGAAGAGATGTTTCCCCCAACCCCACTTAAACTGAGTCTCATTCTCGTTAACACTTTCATCTTTTCAAGATTTTAAGCACTCTAGTCATTCATGATGTGTAATTAACTTTGAGAGTAGGTGAAACATATTTAATACATGGCCCTTCTGTTGACATGCTTGACAGCAATTTAGTTGTACAAGGCTGACCTGATGTCACTCCATCCTCTGGACATATTCTTGACCCATTAGTCAAAGTAGTCAGGAGTAAAAAAAAAAAAATTGCCAAAGAAGCATGGCCAGACCTTCACTCTAAATGGAAATTGGACTACTAAGCTCTTTTTATGTGGCAGCACTGACCGTTTATGAGGGGGGAAAGTAATCTGCTGAAACTGTAGTTTTTGTGGCAAATATCTAAATGTAACACTTCAATCAAATGTGGCACCAAGCTGTCCGTACTTGCTCTTAAGCTCAACATGGCACCCAATTGATCTCTTTGTTAAGTAAATATGATGGAAACCCGGGGAGCAACTTTCACTGGGGACAGACGGGGGTCCCCACATGTAATTGCATTTTTGTCCCCTCCAGTTTTATCATTAGAATGTGATACCAAACGAGGCAAGGTTGTGCTTTAGGACCATGTGGACTCCTCTGAATGTTTTTTTTTTTACCTTTATTTAACCAGGTAGGCTAGTTGAGAACAAGTTCTCATTTACAACTGCGACCTGGCCAAGATAAAGCATAGCAGTGTGAACAGACAACACAGAGTTACACATGGAGTAAACAATTAACAAGTCAATAACACAGTAGAAAAAAAGGGGAGTCTATATACAATGTGTGCAAAAGGCATGAGGAGGTAGGCGAATAATTACAATATTGCAGATTAACATTGGATTGATAAATGATCATGTACAGGTAGAGATATTGGTGTGCAAAAGAGCAGAAAAGTAAATAAATAAAAACTGTGGGGATGAGGTAGGTGAAAATGGGTGGGCTATTTACCAATAGATTATGTACAGCTGCAGCGATCGGTTAGCTGCTCAGATAGCACATGTTTGAAGTTGGTGAGGGAGATAAAGGTCTCCAACTTCAGCGATTTTTGCAATTCGTTCCAGTCACAGGCAGCAGAGTACTGGAACGAAAGGCGGCCGAATGAGGTGTTGGCTTTAGGGATGATCAGTGAGATACACCTGCTGGAGCGCGTGCTACGGATGGGTGTTGCCATCGTGACCAGTGAACTGAGATAAGGCGGAGCTTTACCTAGCATGGCCTTGTAGACGACCTGGAGCCAGTGGGTCTTGCGACGAATATGTAGCGAGGGCCAGCCGACTAGAGCATACAAGTCGCAGTGGTGGGTAGTATAAGGTGCTTTAGTGACAAAACGGATGGCACTGTGATAAACTGCATCCAGTTTACTGAGAAGAGTGTTGGAAGCAATTTTGTGACATCGCCAAAGTCGAGGATCGGTAGGATAGTCAGTTTTACTAGGGTAAGCTAGCTTCTTCAGGCAGAAGAAGGGTAAGCTTACTAGGGTAAGCTTGGCAGCGTGAGTGAAGGAGGCTTTGTTACGGAATAGAAAGCCGACTCTTGATTTGATTTTCGATTGGAGATGTTTGATATGGGTCTGGAAGGAGAGTTTGCAGTCTAGCCAGACACCTAGGTACTTATAGGTGTCCACATATTCAAGGTCGGAACCATCCAGTGTGGTGATGCTAGTCGGGCAAGCGGGTGCAGTCAGCGATCGGTTGAAAAGCATGCATTTGGTTTTACTAGCGTTTAAGAGCAGTTGGAGGCCACGGAAGGAGTGTTGTATGGCATTGAAGCTCGTTTGGAGGTTAGATAGCACAGTGTCCAATGACGGGCCGAAAGTATATAGAATGGTGTCGTCTGCGTAGAAGTGGATCAGGGAATCGCCCGCAGCAAGAGCAACATCATTGATATATACAGAGAAAAGAGTCGGCCCGAGAATTGAACCCTGTGGCACCCCCATAGAGACTGCCAGAGGACCGGACAGCATGCCCTCCGATTTGACACACTGAAATCTGTCTGCAAAGTAATTGGTGAACCAGGCAATGCAGTCATCCGAAAAACCGAGGCTACTGAGTCTGCCGATAAGAATATGGTGATTGACAGAGTCGAAAGCCTTGGCAAGGCCGATGAAGACGGCTGCACAGTACTGTCTTTTATCGTTGGCAGTTATGATGTCGTTTAGTACCTTGAGTGTGGCTGAGGTGCACCCGTGACCGGCTCGGAAACCAGATTGCATAGCGGAGAAGGTACGGTGGGATTCGAGATGGTCAGTGACCTGTTTGTTGACTTGGCTTTCGAAGACCTTAGATAGGCAAGGCAGAATGGATATAGGTCTGTAACAGTTTGGGTCCAGGGTGTCTCCCCCTTTGAAGAGGGGGATGACTGCGGCAGCTTTCCAATCCTTGGGGATCTCAGACGATATGAAAGAGAGGTTGAACAGGCTGGTAATAGGGGTTGCGATAATGGCGGCGGATAATTTCAGAAATAGAGGGTCCAGATTGTCAAGCCCAGCTGATTTATACGGGTCCAGGTTTTGCAGCTCTTTCAGAACATCTGCTATCTGGATTTGGGTAAAGGAGAACCTGGAGAGGCTTGGGCGAGGAGCTGCGGGGGGCCGGAGCTGTTGGTCGAGGTTGGAGTAGCCAGGCGGAAGGCATGGCCAGCCGTTGAGAAATGCTTGTTGAAGTTTTCAATAATCATGGATTTGTCGGTGGTGACCGTGTTCCCTAGCCACAGTGCAGTGGGCAGCTGGGAGGAGGTGCTCTTGTTCTCCATGGACTTCACAGTGTCCCAGAACTTTTTGGAGTTGGAGCTACAGGATGCAAACTTCTGCCTGAAGAAGCTGGCCTTAGCTTTCCTGACTGACTGCGTGTATTGGTTCCGGACTTCCCTGAACAGTTGCATATCGCGGGGACTGTTCGATGCTATTGCAGTCCGCCACAGGATGTTTTTGTGCTGGTCGAGGGCAGTCAGGTCTGGAGTGAACCAAGGGCTATATCTGTTCTTAGTTCTGCATTTTTTGAACGGAGCATGCTTATCTAAAATGGTGAGGAAGTTACTCTTAAAGAATGACCAGGCATCCTCAACTGACGGGATGAGGTTAATGTCCTTCCAGGGTACCCGGGCCAGGTCGATTAGAAAGGCCTGCTCACAGAAGTTTTTTAGGGAGCGTTTGACAGTGATGAGGGGTGGTCGTTTGACTGCGGCTCCGTAGCGGATACAGGCAATGAGGCAGTGGTCGCTGAGATCCTGATTGAAGACAGCGGAGGTGTATTTGGAGGGCCAGTTGGTCAGGATGACGTCTATGAGGGTGCCCTTGCTTACAGAGTTAGGGTTGTACCTGGTGGGTTCCTTGATGATTTGTGTGAGATTGAGGGCATCTAGCTTAGATTGTAGGACTCCCGGGGTGTTAAGCATATCCCAGTTTAGGTCACCTAACAGAACAAACTCTGAAGCTAGATGGGGGCAATCAATTCACAAATGGTGTCCAGGGCACAGCTGGGAGCTGAGGGGGTCGGTAGCAGGCGGCAACAGTGAGCGACTTATTTCTGGAGAGAGTAATTTTCAGAATTAGTAGTTCGAACTGTTTGGGTATGGACCTGGAAAGTATGACATTACTTTGCAGGCTATCTCTGCAGTAGACTGCAACTCCTCCCCCTTTGGCAGTTCTATCTTGACGGAAGATGTTATAGTTGGGTATGGAAATCTCAGAATTTTTGGTGGACTTCCTGAGCCAGGACTCAGACACGGCAAGGACATCAGGGTTAGCAGAGTGTGCTAAAGCGGTGAGTAAAACAAACTTAGGGAGGAGGCTTCTGATGTTGACATGCATGAAACCAAGGCTTTTTCGATCACAGAAGTCAACAAATGAGGGTGCCTGGGGACATGCAGGGCCTGGGTTTACCTCCACATCACCCGTGGAACAGAGAAGGAGTAGTATGAGGGTGCGGCTAAAGGCTATCAAAACTGGTCGCCTAGAGCATTGGGGACAGAGAATAAGAGGAGCAGGTTTCTGGGCATGGTAGAATATATTCAGGGCATAATGCGCAGACAGGGGTATGGTGGGGTGCGGGTACAGCGGAGGTAAGCCAGGCACTGGGTGATGATGAGAGAGGTTGTATCTCTGGACATGCTAGTTGTAATGGGTGAGGTCACTGCATGTGTGGGAGGTGGGACAAAGGAGGTATCAGGGGTATGAAGAGTGGAACTAGGCGCTCCATTGTGAACTAAAACAATGATAACTAACCTGAACAACAGTATACAAGGCATATTGACATTTGAGAGAGACATACAGCGAGGCATACAGTAATCACAGGTGTTGAATTGGGAAAGCTAGCTTAAACAGTAGGTGAGACAACAACAGCTAATCAGCTAGCACAACAACAGCAGGTAAAATGGCGTTGACTAGGCAACGGGGCCGACAGATAAAACATAAACAAGCAGAATGAGGTACCGTGATTAATGGACAGTCCAGCGTGCATCAGCTATGTAGCCAGGTGATCAGTGTCCAGGGGGCAGGGAAGCTGGATTAGTGAGTGTTATCCAGGTTAAAAAAAACTAACAATGACTAAATAGCTTGTAGCTAGTTAGCTAGTTAGCTTCTGAAGGTTCTTGAGTGTGTTCTAAAAATTAACAATAATAGCGATTCCGTATCACATTGGGTGAGGCAGGTTACCGGAAGGTATAAACAAATTAAACATCGGAAAGAGATAAGAGAGTAAATATGGGTCCAGTGAGTGTTTGGGACGAGGCGATTCAGACGGTTAGCAGGCCTGTGCTAACAAGCTAACAGTTAGTAGGCCGGGGCTAAACAAGGTAGCAGTTAGCAGGCCGAAATAGCAAGCCAGGGGATAGCAAGGGCTAGAGAGTTAGCCTTTGGGGGACGTCGCGATGGGGTGAGTCTGTTTATTCCTCTTCATGCGGTGACATCGATAGACCGGTCGTGGGTCCGGGTAAATTGTAGCCCAGGAGTATGCTACGGTGGTAGGTATTGTAGCCCAGGAGTATCCTACGGAGGTAGCACAGGTGCTCTGGCGGGGCTAGCTTCAGGCTAAGTGGGTGGAAGCGCTAGCCAGCAGTAATCGTCCGGGGTTGCGGTTTAGCTAAATAACTAGTTGTGAAGATCCAGATGTTCCGTTTGCGGCGGGAATCCGGGGGTAAAAAAATAAAAAAATAAATAGGTCCGTTATGCTCTGGTTAGAGTCGCGTGAGCTTTTCGTGCAAAAGGTTAGCTGATGACCGGTTAGCTGAAGACCGCTAGCATAGCTGGTAGTTAGCTGGCTAGCTTCAGTTGAGGGGTTCCGGTTCCGAAGTAAATATAAATACTAAATACTTTAGGAAAAAAGAAAAATAGCTACATTGGGTGAGGCGGATTGAAGGAGAGTATTAGGATGTGGTAATCCAACTGGATTAAAAAAATATATTATGTCCCCCCAACTTCTAAAACCAAAATTGCACCCCTGATGGAAACTATTACTTCCAGAAAGATTTGTACAGACAGTAACAGTCAAAAGTTCCAGACCTACGGTTTTATTAATTTTGGCTATTTTCTACATTGTAGAATAATAGTGAAGTCATCAAAACTATGAAATAACACAAATGGAATCATGTAGTGACCAACAAAGTGTTAAACAAATCAAAATAAAATTTATATTTGAGATTCTTCAAAGTAGCTACCCTTTGCCTTGATGACAGCTTTGCACACTCTTGGCATACTCTTGGCATTCTCTCAACCAGCTTCATGAGGTAGTCACCTGGAATGCATTTCAAGTTAATTTGTTAAACTTCTTTCCTTCTTAATGTGTTTGAGTCAATCAATTGTGTTGTGACAAGGTAGGGCTGGTATACAGAAGATAGACCTTTTTGGTAAAAGACCAAGTCCTTATTATGGCAAGAACTGCTCAAATATGCAAAGAGAAATGACAGTCCATCATTATTTTAAGACATGAAGGTCATTCAGTCCAGAAAGTTTTCTTCAATTTCAATCGCAAAAACCATGTTCATTAGAGTTCCCGGCTTCTGAAATTACAGCCCAAATAAATGCTTCACAGAGTTCAAGCAACAGACACATCTCAACATCAGCTGTTCAGAGGAGACTGTGTGAATCAGGCATTCATGGTCGAATTTCTGCAATGTAACCACTACTAAAGGACAACAATAAGAAGAAAAGACTTGCTTGGGCCAAGAAACACAAGCAGTGGAAATCTGACGTTTGGTCTGATGAGTCCAAATTTGAGATTTTTGGTTCCAACCGCCGTGTCTTTGTGAGACGCAGAGTAGGTGAACGGATGATCTCTGCATGTGTGGTTCCCACCATGAAGCATGGAGGAGGAGGTGCGATGGTGCTTTGCTGGTGACACTGACAGTGATTAATTTAGAATTCAGGCACATTTAACCAGCATGGCTAACACCGCATTCTGCAGCAATACGCCATCTCATCTGGTTTGCGCTTAGTGGGACTATCATTTGTTTTTCAACAGGACAATGACCCAACAAACTTCCAGACTGTAAGGGCTATTTGACCAAGAAGGAGAGTGATGTAGTGCTCCATCAGATGACCTGGCCTCCACGATCATCCGACCTCAACCCAACTGAGATGGTTTGGGATGAGTTGGACCGCAGAGTGAAGGAAAAGCAGCCAACAAGTGCTCAGCGTATGTGGGAACTCCTTCAAGACTGTTGGAAAATCGTTCCTCATGAAGTTGGTTGAGAGACTGCCAAGAGTATGCAAAGCTGCCATGGAGGCAAAGGGTGGCTACTTCGAAGAATCTAAAATGTATTTGTATTTGTTTAACACTTTTTTGGTTACTACATGTTTCCAAGTGTCTTAGTTAATAGTTTTGATGTCTTCACTCTTCTACAATGTAGAAAATAATAAAAATAAAGAAAAACCCTTGAATGATTAGGTGTGTCCGAAACTTTGACTGGTACTGTACATTAACATGACATTTTAGTCATGCCTGCAGACTGAGCTCTTTCAGTAAGATTAACTGCTTGAATACACTCATTTGACTGCTTCTGGACAATTACTCAGTCAAATTGTAGATTCTGAAAATGAATAGGTAGGATTCATTAGAATAATAGTTTATTAAGTAATTGTATATATGTTGACGTTGTGGGACGAGACGCTTAGCATAGTTCTTCAGCTGTCAGGTTTGGCAAAATAACAAATATAGTCCTTTCACATGCAGGATACAGGTATATACAATACAACGAATGGGCCTAATACATTTGGATTAACAGTGCATGTGGCCCCTCAAGGAAGCTAATTTCTAAGCTGACAAAGTATCCCTCACCCTATAGAGAAACAGCAGACATGTCTTCTTAATTGTCCTACACCAACCAGGATCATTTCCCTCTTCAATTAGAATGTCAAAGCGGATTTTGATCCTTATTGCTTTCTACAATAATAATCGCCTTGATTTTAAAAAAATTATTTATTGAACTATAATAAATATAATTAAACAGTTTATGGACAGGTGCATAGCTATGCGTCTCGTGTTCTTTGCCTGTTTAAAGTGAATGTGAAACAGAATGTTGAACAATTTGGTTGAAATCACACGAATAATGTATGACTGACTGTGTGATCTACCCCACCTAATGCCACTTCCTTTTCTCTGTCTTTTCTTTCAGGTAAGTCGGTGCTTCTAACAACCTTTAAGGCGAAGACAGTGAGGAATGGCTTTGCTGTCGTTTAGGGGCTGAGGCCTCTCTAAAGCTCTCAATGGCTTCCTATCCATCAAAAGGTGAATGTTGGGATTGAGTGCGTTAACGTCGTAACACGCTTACTGAGACACGCTTCCTGATTGAAATCTCAGGCTCCTCTCTGTAAAGAGCCAATATTTCCTATGTGTGACAACAGTTGTACTTGTGTATCGGCCATCGACGGGGTTGGAGAGCAGATATAATCACAGAATTATTCCCCCTCCATGATGTCACACACCAACACAATACACTGACTTTATTAGCATTAGTCACTCCTTAATGGGTTTGTTCTTGTATATCTGTGTATGCCTACAGAGGCATGCTTATGGCAATAGCAGAATCAGGAAGGATGTGAGGGATGTCGGCCCACATCTGGTGTGATTGCACTTGTGTTTGTGTGCAGTGTATTCGGAAAGTATTCAGGCCCCTTGACTTTTTCCTCATTTTGTTATGTTACAGCCTTATTCTACAATGGATTAAATTGAAAAAATCCTCATCAATCTGCACATAATACAGAAATACCTTATTTACATAAGTATTCAGACCCTTTGCTATGAGACTCGAAATTGAGCTCTGTTGATCATCCTTGAGATGTTTCTACAACTTGATTGGAGTCCATCTGTGGTGAATTCAATTGACTGGACATGATTTGAAAAGGCACACACCTGTCTATATAAGGTCCCACAGTTGACAGTGCATGTCAGAGCAAAACCCAAGCCATGAGGTCTAAGGAGTTGTCCGTAGAGCTCCGAGACAGGATTGTGTCAAGGCACAGATCTGGGAAAGGGTACCGAAATATTTCTGCAGCATTGAAGGTCCCAAAGAACATAGTGGCCTCCATCATTCTTAAATGGAAGAAGATTGGAACCACCAAGACTCTTCCTAGAGCTGGCCGCCCGGCCAAACTGAGCTATTGGGGGAAAAGGGCCTTTCAGGGAGGTGACCAATAACCCGATGGGCATTCTGACAGAGCTATAGAGTTCCTCTGTGGAGATGGGAGAAGCTTCCAGAAGGACAACCATCTCGGCAGCACTCCACCGACCAGGCCTTTATGGTAGTGTGGGCAGACAGAAGCTACTTCTCAGTGAAAGGCACATGACAGTCCGCTTGGAGTTTGCCAAAAGGCACCTAAACGAGATTCTCTGGTCTGATGAAACCAAGATTAAACTTTTTGGCCTGAATGCCAAGCGTCACGTCTGGAGGAAACCTGGCATAACCCCTACGAAGAAGCATGGTTGTGGCAGCAACATGCTATGGGAATGTTTTTCAGCGGCAGGGACTAGGAGACTAACCAGGATCGAAGGAAATATAAATGAAGCAAAGCACAGAGAGCTCCTTGATAACAACCTGCAACAGAGCTCTCAGGACCTCAGACTGGGGCGAAGGTTCACCTTCCAGCAGGACAATGACAACGACCACACAGCCAAGACAACGCTGGAGTGCCATCGGGACAAGTCTCGGAATATGCTTGAATGGCTGTGTGCTTATTTTTTTATGAATTTTCAAAACCAGTTTTTGCTTTGTCGTCATGGGGTATTGTGTGTAGATTGATGAGGGAAAGAAACACTTTCCGTTTTAGAATAAGGATATAACGTGACAATGTGGGAAAATTGTAAGGGGTCTGTATACAATCCGAATACACAGCGTATGATAACCCCGTTGTTCATTGGTTGTATGGAGGTGTGCTTTTTTATTAAGTTAACTGCACTTCTGTTTTCATGATGGCCCTATACGTCACAGACTATGTTGCGAGCTATAGTGGTTAGGTTCGTGTTTAATACAGAGGCCCTAGGGCTGAAATACAGAAGCCCAAATGGGGCGCTGTGCTTGTGAATGTATGAAGGCCCTATGGCAATATACCAGGTTGGATCTATGCTGATCGTGCTGGTGTTTGATAGCCTCATAGCCCACTCACTGTGCTTTGAGACTCCTGTGTGTGTGTGTGTGTGTGTGTGTGTGTGTGTGTGTGTGTGTGTGTGTGTGTACATTACAGCCCTAGAGTAGGATCACTGGCCCCATAATTCACCCTGTGAATAGTGAGCTGTAGTTGCTGTTGGGTTGTTCTCTCCCTGTGATGCATAGTGGGTGTAGCAGGGAAGCGTTCTGGCTGAATAACGTAGATAAACAGTTAGAGACGGACTACCGCTAGTCTTATCTGTACCCTTGAGGATCGTGTTCATCTTGTGTTTTAAACGCTTCTTCAATTCTTCTTCTTTCTTTTGAACGTATTGAGGTATGTTCCCACTCCATCTCCTCTCCTATTAAGGAAATGCAGAATACAGCCTTCACATTTAAATGAATCACTCTCAATGGTACCCAGAGGGTTAACCAACAGTCAATGAGGGCCTGTAGATTTGTCTGTATAAATAGAACATGGCGAACACACCATGCATTGGTTATCATTAGTCATGCAGTGGTTTGAATATCTAAATGCTTCTGTCTGAATTCCTTGGATTTTCAGCAGAAAACAATTCCGCAAAATAGAATAGCTAATAGAACTGATAATGCCTGGAAAGGCAGTTCTGCTGTCACTTCCCCTCTGGCTAAAATGGGCAGGTCATGAGCTGAGCAAACTGTTCTGAATATTGTTGATTCCTCAGAGAAATATAAGGCCTTTCATAACCTCCTTGCAAGAACCATCGATTAGAAATGCAGGTTTAGATGCTGAAATCCCATCTGATAAATAAATAGTACAATCATACCAGAATTTCAGAAAGACTCCCCCAAGCTATATCAAACAGATCAGTCTAAAATGGATCTGTTTTGATTTAACTGGAGGTAGGTAGTGTAAGGTCCATGTGTACATTTGGAAAGATGTGATGGTTCTGCAAGTGATGATTGAAACTAGTCATTCTGTATCCAGTGGAAATAATTACTCTCAATGGAAGCTCAGAGCAGCCCCTTGCTCAGCGCCACACAGTTGATTAGTTCAGCTGTGAGTGTCTCGGAGTTCCGTGCATCACCAAGCATTGAAAATGACTCCTCCAGCGACTGAGATCATTCCTGTCAGGGAATGATAAATATATGCTACACGACTCTACTGATGTCCTATAGCCTCAGTAGCTAAATTGTTTTCCTCTTGAATAGCCTATCCATGTAGAGTTTCATAACATTCTGACAAATAATAATGTTTAGTCCGATTTTACATTTAAATCATGTGTCTTGAAGAAAGATTACCTTGTGAAATAATATACATTCTAATGAATACTGACCTTATGACATCTGTTGAATGGAATTGAATTGATCGAAGATGGAATATGTCCAGATACTTTCCAGTGGATCCGTCTCAGACCAAAATGAAAGCAGATCACCCTTGATAGTAGTTAGCCCTTTTTGAAGTGGTGGCTAACTGGTCCTGCTGCATCCCGGGGCTGTATTCGGTATTCTGAATGTTACCAGCTATAGGAGGACATCCTGTGTTGAAGGACAGACTCTTTTTATATGTCGTTATCAATAAAACCTCAAAATAGCCTTTGATTTGGCTGCTGGGGGGGAAAGCAGATCCCCATCTCTGCTAACACCATTGACAACTATGTGCCATGTTCAAGGGATTGTTTAATAAATGTTATAACTATTTAGTTTTAATATCATTAACCTCTTGGAGAGTATAGTCAGAAGAATACATTTTCGATTATTCCACATTTAGCTCTATCAGAGTTATACAGTAATAAGTAAACATCAATTGATCATGTCTTTTCAGATACGTGGGGGTAGCCAGATCCATTTGGCATTTAGCTAGCTAGCTGGCTAGGCAAACAGCATGTCTTGTTTAGCTTGCTTCATCTGAGATGAGGCTTTTGGAAAGAGCTTGACGTCGTCCTGGTTAAGTTGTCAGTCGGACTACTGTCATCACCACTTCAGATGGCAAGGAAATCAAACCATAGTTTATCCCCTGAAAGTTAGCTCGTTAACTAGCCATATTGACGTGATCTGTTATTAGCTAGCTAGACAATTTGGCGTGGTCCATCAATCAATGTAGCCTATCATGTACTGTATGTCAGTCGTGATCACACACTATTTAAAAACAACATTTTAAAAGGGGATAATGTTAGCTAACTTCTCTTGATAGGCTTACATTGGTTGGAGAAAAGAAGTACATTTGGTTGACTTATCACTATGTTTAAACAACTGTACAAAGTTTCTAATAATCGCATTTGCGATCACTTTTGATAATGGTGTTTTCCCACTGATATAACATTTGTGCTTATAGCCTACTGTTGTGTATGCATTTCTACTCTTTTAATGTGAAGAAATAGCCTAAAAGTTTATCAGATTTTATGCTAAATGATCTGATCTGTTGCGTCAGCCTCTGAGTAAAAACGTTGTTTAAAAAAAATCCTAATGGTTGTATTCATTTAGGATATATCACATTCCACAACTGTCCCAGACTATGTTTGGAATATGTATTTTTTGCACAGAATAGAATAGGTCAATTGTCCTATGATGGATAGTAAATTGACATAGGCTAGTGCTTTTGCTGTTCATTAGACCTACTCATATGGTTGGCTGACAAACTATATTTGGACAGTTCTTCCGATATCTTCAATGGCTGTCTTCACTTGTAGCTGGTGAGAAAGATCCGATCACGTGTTGAAGAGCCACGTGAGTGAGAGGTGCTTTGGAGCAGCAGCACTAAGGGAGAAGGGAACAGCGGCCACTGGCCACAAAATGCATTGATGTTTTAGGGTGCATTACGGCCACACAAAGGGGATGCCGCCGGGAAATTCAAGGCATTATCAAGTGCTTGTCAAATTGTGAGTAAGAGACCGATGAAGAGTGTACAACCTGCGCAAAAAACAAACAAAGTTGAGCTCATGCCTTTGCAAGCAACTTTTTTCAAATCATCATTAGTCGCACCATGCGGCCTTACAATGTATTAATCAAAACATATAGTCCAACATTTGTAGAACTACATTTACATTAATAAATCTAAATTAAGCATATAGGAGTACCTCTTTTTTTGTTAACCGTTCAAAACAGGATAGCCGCATGTGGGCACTCCCTTAAATCGTTTGGAGAAAATATCCTTTCATTCAGCTTTGTTCAATTGAATTATTCATACTATAAAATAATATCAAATAATGCGACAGAATTCTAAGCAATGAACTAGTGTAGTCCACAGCCATATGGCCTAGCCAGATCAGGGACAACTCAGAGTATGCTATTCTGTTCTTCTGAAAAAAACTACATTTTCTTCATATCATGTTTCTTTAGACCTGTCTAAAATAAATCATGGTTTTATTGTGAAGGTGTAGGCTATATTACATGGACTTTTAAAAATGTAGATGTTCCAAAGGTCTGCATAAGTGGCTTGTAGTGTGGAAGCCTGGAGATGCTAAATGTGTTTGGTAATCAACGGTCAATTATCTTGAGACCAACAGTTATTTGCTAGAATTTTGTGACTGCCATAGCCTTAAGCATCACATCAATTAGACAGAGTGAATGTAGACTGACTGGCAATCATTCATGAATCTGGTCGGGATATATGATCTTATATGAGGTACGATCTAGGGCTCTCTGAGGACCTGTTTATCAGACAGGTCTGAGGGGATCTCATGGCACTATGGCTTATCATGGCACTGATGGAGAAAGAGAGGGAGAGTTCTCACAAAGCCAGAACTGCCAGGCTCAGAGAGCAGAGAGTAAAGTGGCAGCTCTGGGTCAGCCTGGCTCCGATGACGGACGCACCTCATCAGCTTTTCCTCAATAGCCACTACATCAGTTTAGACAGCCCTCTGAAAGTACACTTCCATTGTTGTGAGGAAGAGCCTCTACATGGGCTTTGTCATAAAATCTGAAATAATATTAACCAGACAGATTCAGCCAGGGGAACACTGAACTCCTCTGGTAAGTGACTTCAATGGGCTGAGGAATTCTTGAGATGACAGACAGGGAATGACAGCAACCTTATAACTATGTGTGTCCTGTTTTTTCACCATGAGAAACACTATTATATTTTGATTGCAAAAAGCCTTGCAGATGGGATGATACAAAAAAAATTCTCCATTGTGTGTGTGTGTGTGTGTGTGTGTGTGTGTGTGTGTGTGTGTGTGCGTGTGCGCAAGGGGATTAATCCTGCTAATAAAGGCAAATAATGTGTGATGTTTGGTTAGAAATTACAGCAGTGTTGAATCAGATTATCAATTAAAGTGTGAAAATAGACATTATCTCTTTGCCCAAAGACAGTAAAGGCCTAATCTGTGAAGCAGGTATTAAAATTACGCTATGCTTGTTATGTGTGCCATGACACATACACCTTTGCATGCTGAGCTTCCCAAGGGAAAAGTGGGACAACAATCTGTCAATCAAGAGTGTTTCTAAAGAAGAGATGCTCGTTTATTTTTTTTTATCTATGGAGCTCTAAGGGGCATGAAACACAGATGTCGTCTGACACCTCCAAATCTAAGGTACACTTAGAAGTGTACCTTAGAAGAGAGAGATAAAGGTATAAAGAACAAAACTGATGAGATAAAAAGTCTAGTATGTCAGGAAAAGGTTACTGTCATGCTTTGTTATCTGGCCATCACCAGAAGCAGAATATAGCTGGTTACACTAGACACACTCTCTGTTCTCCCAGAGTCAACATGTACTGTCATGTTTCAATGCTCTCATCCACTCAGAGAGGAACATTAGTGTTCGGACAGAAAACTCCCCGAAATCCACCATGATTGCCTTTCTCCGACTGTAAATATGGCTGTTGCCAGCAACCCTGTTACGCTCCCTCACAGCACCAAACAATACCCTTACAGTATTAACAGGTCTTAAGGCCCATGCTCAGCAGTAGAAATAAAATCTCATAGAGAAGTTTATCTATGATTATTATTAAAACCCTCCAAAGAGACACGTGATGGAGTTTATGATATCAATATGTGGTGTTTTGCTCAAGGGTACGTGGAATATTGCGGATCCAGAAAACTCTCTCTGGTATTTTGAGTTTGATGGTAATTCCAAAGCCACTGTATCGTTCATAAGTCACTGGTAATGGCTATGACAGTGGGCTGGTACTCAAAATAGAAGAGGCTGTGATATGACTGCTGAAGCACAGGTGACATTCTTCTTGTGACCTGATTGGTACACTCCTACAATGCCCTCTAGAACCTGTAATACAGAATAGCCTAAATGGAGCCACGTCCAAAAAGTGGAGGTGATAAATTGTTTCCTGTAATGGATGCTTTGAAGTAAAATCAGACCGGTGCAAAGATTTTGCTCAGACTATTTTGGGCTGCTGTGTGGCTCCAAGATTAAGACATCTGGATGAAATGCTTTGTGTGTGTGTGTGTGTGTGTGACCTGCTTCACTATAAGATGACTGGTGTCTCTTCTCTCTCAATAGGAGGTGATTAGTGGGATGGCCGGACGAGAGATACCATTTCACTGACAGCTGAACAGAGAAACCATGGTTTATTAAAGGACTGTGTCTGTCTCTTCTATATAATACATTGTGCCCCCTTAAGAGTGAACAGGCTTTTAACAGTTGGCACTTTGGCTTGGACATTGACTTATTTCCACTTGCTGTTCAGAATCTCTACGATTAATCAACATGAGTTACAGTATGACTTTATTAATGTAAAGCTTCTCTTTACTATGAGATCAATCATCTTGAAGGTTTATTTCATTTGTAATAATGAAAACCCTTATTAAAACCATAGAGGGACTTTTCATAATACTAACTGCATCAGACATCTTTAGAGGGCTACATTAAGTTACCAAATGACTGTAGAGTGCACAGTCCTTTAAGTCCTGGTGGTGGGAGTAGACTACAGTAAGTTACCAAATGACTGTAGAGTGCACAGTCCTTTAAGTCCTAGTGGTGGGGGTAGACTACAGTAAGTTACCAAATGACTGTAGAGTGCACAGTCCTTTAAGTCCTGGTGATGGGAGTAGACTACAGTAGGTTATGAAATGACTGTAGAGTGCACAGTCCTTTAAGTCCTGGTGGTGGGAGTAGACTACAGTAAGTTACCAAATGACTGTAGAGTGCACAGTCCTTTAAATCCTAGTGGTGGGAGTAAACTACAGTAACCTCATAGCAGTCGGCCATTTTAACTGTTGAATGTTTAATATAGCAGAAACTAGCTTGATTGTTGAACCAGATAAGTCATAACAGACTGTGTTCTGTGTAAGTCTGCCCTGTTAGTTGGAGAGCATTTATCCACTGCTGTTAATATGTAATAGGCATAGCCCAGTGTCAATTTCACAGGATTTCCTTTGATTAGTACCTGGGCTCACCTTGCGTTTTAAACAGGGAGGGCTTTGCGTAATCTGGGTACCGCAACTCCTCCGAGTTTGCGTCTGCTCCCTGTGAGCTCTTTGATCACTCTGTCAGCGAGGGGGAGAAGACAAAGTTTGTCCTCCAGACAAATGAGGTAAAACAGGGAGACAAGTCAGTTTTCAAACCGTTACTCAGGCTAAAATGCTCTGGGACCCTCGTTCCATGCCTAAAGGAATATTAGGAGGTCATCTGAATATTCGTAGCATTATTTCTTAGAGTGATGTCCGAATGAAAGCGTGCCCAAAGTATTACTCAGGCCCAGAAGCTAGGATATGCATATAATTGGTATATTTTGATAGAAAACACTTGTTTATAAAACTGTTAAACACTAGTTTATAAAACTGTTAAAAATAGTGTCTGTGAGTATAACAGAACTGATATGTCACGCGAAACCCGAGGACAAACCATCCCCAAAAAATTTAATTCAGCCTACCACTATTTTCAATGGCCATCACTTTTATTATAAGGTGAAGTTCTCCCAGATTGCAGTTCCTAGGGCTTCCACTAGATGTCAGCAGTCATTAGAAAGAGTTTCAGTCTGGTTTTTGGAAAAATGAGCCAGAAATTGTAGTTTTTCTAGGTAGCTCCCATTTTTGGCTGTAGTGTTTCCAAGCGCGTGAATGAGAGCGCCTTCTTTGGTATTTTTCTCCGGTAAAGACTAACGATTTTCTGTCTTATATTTTATAGTTTATTTACATATTAAGGTACCTAAGGTTTGATTATAAATGTTGTTAGACATGTTTGGAAAAGTTTATTAGTAACGTTCATTTTGTATGCATTTTGATGGAGGGAAACTGGGTGGATTATTGACTGAAGCGTGCCAGATAAACTAAAAACTAAGCTTTTATGGATATAAAGAAGGACATTATTGAACATAAGGAGCATTTGTGATGTAACTGGGACCTTTTGGAGTGCCAACAGAAGAAGATCATCAAAGGTAAGGCATTTTTTATATCACTATTTCTTCCTTTGTGTCGCACCTGCCTCGTTGAAATATGATTTTCATGGTTTTGTATGCCAGGCGCTGTCCTCAGATAATCGCATGGTGTGCTTTTGCCGTAAAGTCTTTTTGAAATCTGACACAGCGGCTGGATTAACAAGATGTTAAGCTTTATTTTGATGTATTACACTTGTGATTTTATGAAAGTTAAATATTTATAATTCTGTAGTTTTAATTTTGCGCTTTGCAATTTCACCGGATGTTGGCCATGTGGGACGCTACCGTCCCACCTGCCCATAAGAAGTCCCTGGAAATTCCATTTTCAGGAGGGAGAGTGCAGAGGGGGTGGATTGCTTATGTACTGTACATGAAAGATAACGTTAAATGCAACCGTATCTTAAATGGAAACATGCCAACATGACCTTGAATGTATGGGGCTGAATGTCTTCCCTCATGTCTCTCACTATTATTGGATTATATCAACCACCAACATCTTATACCTCATGTTATGATGATCTAAATGCCTTTCTTAAAGAATGTGATCATAAGAAGGAGATTTCAATATAAACTGGGAAAACAAAATTGACACGAAAAAGCAGAGATCTCAGACCATTTCAACCTGACTCAAATACGGACCAACCAGAGTAACACAGACACCCCAGACTCAAATTGATATGGTGTTCACTAACAAACCTGATCGAATAACTAAGTCCATTAACTTACAAACTGGCATATCTGACCACAATGCTACATTGGTGGTTGAAAAACTCACTAGAAAGAGATTTAAGAACCATATCATTGTAGTAAAGTACAATTTAAAAAAATCAAGAAAAGTGAGGCGAGTAACTACGACGCAGCTATAAATCAAATTGACTGGTCTGATATGTTATGCAATGACGACCCAGAGTCTGGATACAGAACATTTCTGTCAGCTGTTGACAAAGTTATTACCTTTTTAACCAGTTGGCTGATAATTTGACTGATCACCTCATTCAGGGCAACGCCATACATTAAATGCAATTTGGATTCAGAACTAACCATATACTGAAATAGCCAATCGCTACTTTCTGGGATGCATTAAATCTAAACTGGACATAGGTGGTGAAGTCAGCGCAGTCTTTTTGGATATTAAAAAGGCCTTTGATACTGTGAATCATGAGGTCCTCTTATCTAGACTATGCTCCCTTAATGTGTCCACTGAAGTCATTAGTTGAATGTATTCCTATCTGACAAATAGACTCTCTTTACTATAACAATGGAGTCCCACAAGGGTCAATATTAGGCCCCCTTCTGTTTACCATCTATATAAATGATCTCCCACTTGCTTGATCACAAGTTGCCATGCAGATGTATGCAGACAATACAGTCCTGTATTTACACACACACACACACACACACACACACACACACACACACACACACACACACACACACACACACACACACACACACACACACACACAAAATTGTTAACAAGTTTCCTGAAGCTATGGTACAAGTTTCTAAATGGATGACTGGTTCTTGCCTGCATTTAAATATTGACACGACTGTTTGCATGTACTTCTCTAGGAAAACCACTGATTCTTCCCAATGAGTTGTTCTGTCATTGGGGAGAAACTGAAAGTTCTCTAACTCCAGGTATCTCTGCATCATGTTGGACTCCAACTTGACGTTTAAGAAACAGGGGAAGACGGTGGTTAACACGGTCAAGTTTGGATTATCCAACTTTAGGTTTATAACACATTATCTTGCCCTGGAGGCCACCAAGCTGTATATGTATGCTATGACCTTCTCACATATGAGATATTGCCTCACATGCTGGACACAAGCAGGAGATACTAATCTGAAACCAATTGAATCACTCTACAAACAAACACTTAAGGTTTTTGATAACAAACCAAACAGTTACCACCATTGTCACATCATTCACAAACATAATTTATTCAGTGTGGAGAGGTTTATGCAGTATGCAGATGCAAGCCTTGTCTTTAAGATCCTCTTGCCCCTCCACCTCTGTGCCGGCATATCATGCTCAAGGAAAGCACCTCCAGGATAACAAGGGCAGTAACTAGAGGGGATTGGGTTGTCCCTTTTCGACACAGTCAACTCAATCGGACTTCTCTGTTAGAGCTACAATATACTGGAATGCCCATGGACTTTGCACTGCACTGACTTTTAAATTTGAAACATGGCTCAAATCTATCCAAACTTATACACATGAGTTATCTGTGTTTCCTCATATGTAAAACAACAGTTGATGATAGAGTTTTTGTTACGAATAAGTTGTTATAATCAAATTGTATTGGATGTAATGTTTTTTGTATTGTTTTAGTGAGTATTTGTATTGTGGCTGTGTAATGGTCCTTACCTGCCCTGGGACTACAGGTGCAAATGAGCTTTTGGCTAACCCTGGCACATTTACAAGGATGTTGCATTCAATCAAATCAGATTGTATTGGTCACATACTGTACACATATTTAGCAGATGTTATTGTGGGTGTAGCGAAATGCTTGTGTTCCAAGCTCCAACAGTGCAGTAATATCAAACTATTCACAACAATACTCACAAATCTTAAAGTAAAATAATGGAATTAAGAAATACATGAATATTAGGATGAGCAATGTCGGAGTGGCATTGACTAAAATACAGTAGAATAGAATACAGTATATACTTTCATGACGTTGTATTGGTTAATGTGACGACTGCTGCTCATCGAATGATTGAATGAACGGTTTATAATTATGTGATTTTAAGAATCAGGTAATTATTAACTCATTAACCTGGGACACCATGGGAAAGTTTGGTATTATTTCCCAAATTAACTCAAAGAATTTCAGAATATCGATTTTACAACAGTCGCTAATGAATCAATTTCCTCTACAGTCTCATTCTGTACGTCACATAATCTGGGAATCTGCACAAACCCGAGTCCCACCAATGAGTCCATACCACACCAATTGAGTTGTTTATTTATCTACTAGCAAGCTAAAATGATAATATAAGATACACAAAAACACAGTCTAGGCTATTGATTAGAACTTAGTACAACGAAACAGCTCCCTTGCGGGCCAACACAATATGACACGTGTTACACAAAATGGAGGTTTAAAAGAGAAAGAGAGAGTGTACATGAGAGAAATATTCATTTGGGTGCTTTTGTCAGCTATGCGTATATTTTAACCCTAACCTTGCCCCGAACTGCCGCTCTTATGGTTAAGAAAATAATGATGTCATTGCATGTTGAAGGTCTCTGATGTGGGTCTCTGCATGGGCCGTTTCGGCTTCTTGGATGACGCACTTCTCTGGTGTAACTCTCTGGTTCTCCTCACGATGTCAGTGTCTTTTGTCTTAGTGGTCTATTTCCTCGCCCTTGTTCTGAAAGGGATCTTCTGAGGACAGCCAGCTCTGTAGCTCAGGGCTCACAGCATAGGAATGAAAGCAGTGTAGACACGATTCGATGGAGATTGGTGTCCGGGTGGTCCTGCTTGAATTCACACTCTTAGACGCAGCTACTCAACGGTAGCATAGATAGAAAAAGGTTCCTTTGTCTTCAACCTCCTATTGCGTTTTGGGTTTGTTGACTACTCAGACCTTGGCTGCAGCTCGGGTCACTTAGTCTGGTATGTTAATTCTTAACTCACATGTTTTATACCCTCGGGTCGAAGTGGGAATTTCCACCTTTAGGGCAATTCTCTGGACGTACCAAGTTACGAGGCAAGGTCTGGATTTTACTCAGATCCAATTTAGACAACTAACTTCACATGTCATCTTTACAAAAACATTCTTTGTTTTAGACATTTTCCACACAACGTACAATGTATAAACATCAAGCATATAGTAGTAAAACACTTAAAGTTACAATGTTTTCTTTATAACGTCGACCTTTAACTTTTAATAACATAGAATATGAAAATTAATGTCATTTTTGTTATCTATTGTCATTACCACCATTGTG
Source organism: Oncorhynchus masou masou (assembly GCF_036934945.1). Lineage (NCBI taxonomy): Eukaryota > Metazoa > Chordata > Actinopteri > Salmoniformes > Salmonidae > Oncorhynchus > Oncorhynchus masou. The sequence continues at coordinate 53,578,486 of NC_088220.1, forward strand.
GCTGACGAAACCTATTGTCCCAAAGTCCATTTATTGCATGTTATTGTTCTGAGGCCGGCTCTCCATAGTGAGAGGACAAAGGAATGTTGTCTGCTGCCTTAGATTTACAGTGGGCATGAGGTGTCATAAACCCACCCATCTTCATACCTCTCGATCTCTTGCCCCTCTCGTGGGTGTGAGAGATCTCTCTGTAGGATTGTGGTCCTCAGTAACCTGACCTGAGCTGGCCAGTCATGACAATACAGTATTGTAATATTGATGTTGATTAATATACACTGTCCATATAAAATCAATAAATACATGTGGTTTCCCCCACAATAGATACTAAGCAATCTTTGAGACGTTGTTCTTATTTATTAAACCTCTTTCTACAACCCTATTATCTCCCAAGAGAATTATCGTTGGTCATTGTCACAGCCGCGTATATCCCCCCTCAAGCCAATAACACGACGGCCCTCTGTCACGCCCTGGCCATAGAGAGGTTTTTATTCTCTATTTTGGTTAGGCCAGGGTGTGACTAGGGTGGGCATTCTAGTTTCTTTATTTCTATGTTTTCTATTTCTTTGTTCTTTTTGCAGAGTGTGGTTCCCAATCAGAGGCAGCTGGTTATCGTTGTCTCTGATTGGGGATCACATATAAGTTGTCATTCTCCTTTTGGTGTGTGTTTTTTTTGTTAGCTCTGTGAAGCCTGCAGAACGTGACGTTCATTATTCTTTTGTTGTTTTTGTTTGGTGTTCTGTGTAAATAAAGTATCATGAACACTTACCACGCTGCACCTTGGTCTCCTTCCAACATTGGACATTACGGAAGATCCCACCACAAATGGACCAAGAAGCGTGGTCAGGAGGACATGATATGGGAGTACATCCTGGATGGCAAATGATCCTGGAAGTGGGAAGAGATTCTGGCCGAAAGGGATTGCCTCCCATGGGAACAGGTGGAAGCAGTGAGGGAGTCACGGCAACAACGCAAGCACGAGAGGCAGCCCCAAACACTTTTTGGGGGGAGGAACACGGTGGGGAGATTGGCGGAGTCAGGTTGTAGACCTGAGCCAACTCCCCGTGCTTACCGTGGGGGGAGAATGACTGGTCAAGCACCATGTTATCTGGTTCTGCGCACCATGCCCTCGGTGCGCAGCCACAGCGCGGTGCGCACTCTGCAAGCTCCCTGCAGTTGCCGTGCTAGAGTGGGCATTCAGCCAGGAGGGATTGTGCCGGCTCAGTGCTCCTGGCCTCCGGGGCGTCTCTTCAGCCCAGGTTATCCTGCACCAGCTCTACGCACGATATCCCCAGTTTCCGGGACAACCCAGTGCGGCCTGTTCCAGGTTCCCACACTTGCCAGGCTATGGGGGGTATCCAGCCAGGACGAGTTGTGCTAGATCTGCACTCCAGACCTCCGGTACCCCTCCACGGTCCAGTGTGTCCTGCGCTGGCTCTACGCACTATGCTTCCAGTGCACCATCATAGCCCAGTTCATCCTGTGCCAGCTCTCCACACTCACCGAGCTAGAGTGGGTATCCAACCAGGACGTGGTGTAGCAGCTCCACTCACTAGGCTGCCAGTATGTCTCCTCCGTCCGGTGAGACCTGTTCCGGCTCCACGTTTGAAGCCTCCAGTGATGATCCATGGCCCGAAGCCTCATGTGATGCCTCCAGCGTTGAACCCCGGTCCAGAGCCTCCAGCATTGAATCCCAGTCCGCAGCCTGCGGCGACGGTCCGCAGCCTGCGGCGACGGTCCCCGATCCGCAGCCTGCGGCGACGGTCCCCGGTCCGCAGCCTGCGGCGATGATCTGCGGCCCAGTTCCTCCAGTGAAGGTCCATGCACCAAATCCTCCACCAAGGGCGAAGGGATCTGCTGGCGGAGGGGGGGTCTACGTCCCGCACCGGCGTTGCCCACTCAGACCCTCCCCTTTAGAGTCAGGTTTTGCGGCCCCACCTTTGGGGTGGGGGGGTACTGTCACGCCCTGGCCATAGAGAGGCTTTTATACTCTATTTTGGTTAAGCCAGGGTGTGACTAGGGTGGGCATTCTAGTTTCTTTATTTCTATGTTTTTCTATTTCTCTGTTTTTTTGCCGAGATTGGTTCCCAATCAGAGGCAGCTGGTTATCGTTGTCTCTGATTGAGGATCACATAAGTTGTCATTCTCCTTTTGGTGTGTGTGGGATCTTGTGTTTTTGTTAGCTCTGTGAAGCTTGCAGAACGTGACGTTCGTTATTCTTTTGTTGTTTTTGTTTGGTGTTCTGTGTAATTAAAGTATCATGAACACTTACCACGCTGCACCTTGGTCTGTTTCCAACGACGGACGTTACACCCTCAACAAACTTCACTGGACTTTATGCAAACTGGAAACCATATATCCTGAGGCTGCATTTATTGAAGCTGGTGATTCTAACAAGGCAAATTTGAGAACAAGGCTACCTAAATTCTTTCAGCATATTGATTGTAGTACTTGCACCGCCGAAACACTGGATCACTGCTACTCCAATCACTTGCTCCTCCCTTCCTATAGGCAGAAACTCAAACAGGATGTCCCCGTGAAAAGGACTGTTTAACGCTGGTCTGAACAATCGGAATCCACACTTCAAGATTGTTTTGATCACCCGGACTGCGACATGTTCCGGGTAGCCTCAGAGAATAATATTGATTTCTACGCTGATTCGGTGACTGAGATTATAAGGAAGTGCATAGGAGATGTTGTAGCCACCGTGAAAATGAAAACCTACCCTAACCAGAAACTGTGGATAGATGGCGGCATTCACTTCTTTCTGAAAACTTCTTTGCCCGCTTTGAGGACAATACAGTGCCACTGACGTGGCCCACTACCAAGGACTGTGGGCTCTCCTTCTCCATGGTCGACGTGAGTAAGACATTTAGACGTGTTAACCCTCGCATGCCATCTGCTGGCCCAGATGGCATCCCTAGCCGCGTCCTCAGAGCATTCGCAAACCAGCTGGCTGGTGTGTTTTCGGACATATCCAATCTCTCCCTATCCCAGTCTGCTGTCCCCACATGCTTCAAGATGGCTACTATTGTTCCTTTATCCAAGAAGGTAAAGGAAACTGAAAGGTAACTGAACTAAATATTGGCTTGTAGCACTCACTTCCATCATCATGAAGTGCTTTGTGAGACTCGTCATGGATCATATCACGTCCACCTTACCTGTCACCCTAGACCCACTTCAATTTGCTTACCGCCCCAATAGGTCCACAGACGATGCAATCACCATCACACTGTTCACTGCCCTATCCATGTAAAAATGCTGTTCATTGAAAACAGCTCAGCACTCAACACCATAGTACCCTCCAAGCTCATAATTATGCTTGAGACCCTGGGTCTCAACCCCGCTCTGTGCAATTGGGTCCTGGACTTCCTGACGGGCAGCCCCAGGTGGTGATGGTAGGAAACAAAATCTCCACTTCGTTGATCCTCAACACTGGGACCCCACACGGGTGCATTCTCAGTCCCCTCCTGTACTCCCTGTTCACCCATAACTGCGTGGCCGTGCACGCCTCCAACTCAATCATCAAGTTTGCAGATGACACAACACTAGTAGGCTTGATTACCAACAATTATGAGACAGCCTATAGGGAGGAGGTGAGGGCCCTCGGAGTGTGATGTCAAGAAAAGTCTCACTCAAAGTCAACAAAACAAAGGAGATAATCGTGAACTTCAGGAACCAGCCAAGGGAGCACCCCCCTATCCTTATTGATGTTGGATTGTATATATCATCATTAGTCATTTAGGTCAACATTGAATCATTCAGAGATCCTCACTGAACTTCTGGAGAGAGTTTGCTGCACTGAAAGTAAAGGGGCTGAATAATTTTGCACGCCCAATTTTTCAGGTTTTGATTTGTTAAAAAAGTTTGAAATATCCAATAAATGTCGTTCCACTTCATGATTGTGTCCCACTTGTTGTTGATTCTTCACAAAAACATACAGTTTTATATCTTTATGTTTGAAGCCTGAAATGTGGCAAAAGGTCGCAAAGTTCAAGGGGGCCGAATACTTTCGCAAGGCACTGTATATAAAAATATAATAGAAAAGGAATGGCACATACGTTTCAGCCTTCTGCCTTCATCAGTGCTGTACAAGCAAAGTAAGAAGACATGTACTTAAGAAGACACCTGCTGTGAGTAACAGGCGCAACAGGTGCAGGCAGATGGTTGATTAGAGACTGGCGAATCGGGAGTCAATGCATATTAACAAGGAATATATAGAAGAGTATCAAAAATGGACAATTCAAATGTCAAATACAATTGTAAAGAGACAACAGTCTGGGCTACATAACAATATCAGAAGCAATAGATATGAAATACTCAAGTAGGCTGAAAGGTCAGAGTGGGGGGAGGGGAGATAGAAAATAAAACATGTAATATCAAGCATTGTCTAATCTCTTCTGAGTCTGATATTTGATAGGAGTTCAATCACTAAGTTGTCATTTCAAGTGTGTGTGTAACGGCAGATTTCCTCCTCTTCGTCGGAAGAGGTGTCGCAAGGATCGGTCTATAATTATAATATTTTTTTGACATGTTTGTACTCAAAACATCACCAACAGAACTACCTTTCAATCTAGACAAGTTTTTTTTTATTGTAAAAAAACTGCCTGAAATGGGAGTTTCTCTCCTCCTGTCTCTGTGTCCCCCCCCCTTGAAATCCCATTAATGCGGGAAGATAATGACATGACAATGACAAGTCATGCGGAACCCCCATTTTATGAAACTGTGCAATGTAGCATGACTCAGCCATTACTATGCAATATCAAAGAAAAGAAAAAAACATAATTGTCAGTCTCACTAAAAATATACAAGCCCTCAAATTTACTAGCCAAAGTAACAGGGATCATTTAGCCTGCCTGGGATGCAGACCTGGCTTTAAGACTTCAATAAAACCTCATGGAGCACGAATGATAGCTAGGGCCCTGCCAGTGTCTGAGTAATCACCTCGTTCCACTTGTGTGAATATTCTGCAGGTTGTCTGGCAGACATTATTAACCTAGCTTGTGTTCGAAGATGAGCCCCTTTTCTCTGCATTCTGAAAGCGTCTTCCTGACGATAAAGAAAGCCAGTATATTTCTTCATGAAATTTAAGCACTTGTGTTAAAGGGGTTTCAAACACAATATAGATTGGGCTTGATGTATGCAACATGCTCAGGGTGTTAATGATACGACCTGTCAAAACAAAAGGATTATGTCATCATGGTCACCAATGTTCAATATAGACAAACCTTGTATAAAAAATATGATGACGTTATTTCAAAGGTACAAATATATCTTCAACATTATATCCACTATATATAACAAAAACAACAGGCTGGGCAGCACTTCCTACTGGCCTGCTCGATCTACAGCTATCCATTTGGTCTCCCAGCACTGTGTCACGCCCTGACCTTAGAGCTTTTTATGTCTCTATTTTGGTTTGGACAGGGTGTGATTTGGGTGGGCATTCTATGTTCTATTTTCTATGTTTTTGTATTTCTTTATTTTGGCCGGGTATGGTTCTCAATCAGGGACAGCTGTCATTCGTTGTCTCTGATTAGGAATCATACTTAGGTAGCCTTTTTCCCTTTGTTATTTGTGGGAAGTTGACTTGTGTTAGTGGCACCTTGCCCTCGTAAGCTTCACGGTTGTTCTTTTTGTTTCTTGTTTTGTTGGCGTCATTCCAAAATAAAATAAAATGTACGCTCATCACGCTGCTGGCCAAATTCCTTCATCGGCCTTGACAGAACTTCCCACCCCAAAGGACCAAGCAGCGTGGTAAGGGGGACTCCTGGACTTGGGAGGAAATCCTGGATGGTAAGGGACCCTGGAGGCAGGCTGGGGAATATCAGCGTCCTAAGGAGGAGCTGGAGGCAGCAAAGACGGAACGGCGGCGATATGAGGAGGCAATTCAGCGAAGCAGGCACGAGAGGCAGCCCCAAAACATTTTTTTGGGGGGTGCACACTGGGAGATTGGCAGAGTCAGGTGATAGACCTGAGCCAATTCCCCATGCTTATCGTGGGGAGAGAGTGACTAGTCAGGCACCAGGTTATGCGGCTCTGCGCCGTGTGTCTCCAGTGCGCTCTCATAGCCCGATTCGCTCTCTGCAAGCTCTCCGCAGTTGCCATGCTAGAGTTGGCATTCAGCCAGGAGGGATTGTGCCGGCTCAGCGCTCCTGGTCTCCGTGCGTCTCTTCGGCCCAGGTTATCCTGCGCCAGCTCTATGCACCGGTATCCCCAGTTCGCCAGGAGAACCCAGAGCGCCATGTTCCAGCTCCCCGCACGTGCCGGGCTAAAGTGGCCATGCAGCCAAAGGAGAGGTGTGTCTCAGTGCTCCGGTTCATCCTGTGTCTCCTCCAGACCAGGCCTTCAGTAGGTCTCCCCAGCCTGGTTCATCCCGTGCCTCCTCCACGGACCAGGCCTCCAGTAGGTCTTCCCAGCCTGGCCAGTCTGGGGCCCGAAACGAGGGTGCCCAGTCCGGGGCCCGCAACGAGGGTGCCCAGTCCGGGGCCCGCAACGAGGGTGCCCAGTCCGGGGCCCGCAACGAGGGTGCCCAGTCCGGGGCCCGCAACGAGGGTGCCCAGTCCGGGGCCCGCAACGAGGGTGCCCAGTCCGGGGCCCGCAGCGAGGGTCCCCAGTCCGGGGCCCGCAACGAGGGTCCCCGCACCAGGGGCGGTACCAAAGTGGGGTGAGCTAGAGGTGGAGCGGGGTCTATGTCCCGCACCAGAGCCGGAGTCAGCACCTTTGGGGGGGGGGGGTACTGTCACGCCCTGACCTTAGAGCTTTTTATGTCTCTATTATGGTTTGGTCAGGATATGATTTGGGTGGGCATTCTATGTTCTATTTTCTATGTTTTTGTATTTCTTTGTTTTGGCCGGGTATGGTTCTCAATCAGGGACAGCTGTGATTTGTTGTCCATGAGTGGGAAACATAATTAGGTAGCCTTTTCCCTTTGTTATTTGTGGGAAGTTGACTTGTTTTAGTGGCACTTTGCACTCGTAAGCTTCGCGGTTGTTCATTTTGTTTCTTGTTTTGTTGGCGTCATTCCAAAAGAAAAGAAAATGTACACTCACCACGCTACACTTTGGTCTACTTCCGGCCGTGACACCCTGCTTAAGCTTTGATATTTATCACTGACTACTAACAATGTGCTATCGCGAGAATGACTATAAAACGTTTTCTTAATAACTAAATAGATTAGTTAAACATTGTGTGTTTGAGCTACAGACTTCTGTGGTTGTACCATTGGATTAATCTATACTGAACAAAAATATACACGTAACATGCAATCATTTCAACGATTTTACTGAGTTACAGTTCATATAAGGAAATTAGTCAATTCAAATAAATTCAATAGGCCCTAATCTATGGATTTCACATGACTGGGCAGGGGTGAAGCCATAGGCCCACCCACTGGGCAGCCAGGCCCAGCCAATCAGAATGCCCCCTCAGATGATCTCACAGGTGAAGAAGTCGGCGGTGGAGGTCCTGGACAAGTATGGTTGTGAGGCCGGTTGGACCTACTGCCAAATTCCCTAAAACTATGTCGGAGGCAGCTTATGGTGGATAAATTAACATTCAATTATCTGGCATTCCTGCAGTCAGGATGCCAGTTGTGTTGTATGACAGCATTGCCCATTTTAAAGTGGCCTTTTATTGTCCCCAGCACAAACTGCACCTGCATAATGATCATGCTGTTTAATCAAGATTCTTGATATGCCACACCTGTCAGGCGAATGGATTATATTGGAAAAAGAGAAATGCTCACTAACAGGGATGTAAACAAATTTGTGCACAACATTTTAGAGAATATTTCTGGGATTTTTTTTCAGCTCATGAAACATTGGCCCAACACTTTACATGTTGTGTTTATATTTTTGTTCAGTGTGTTTCTTCTGCATCTGTATATACCAACGTGAGTTGTGATTAATGGGGGCTGAGCTAGAGCAGTGTTTGTGAGACAGATGGTTTGCGCTACAAACTACTAAAAGCTATCTATGAAAAGCTGAGACTCACAAATACTCACTAGTAACATGTAGCCTAGCAGTCCTGAGCGTTGGGCCAGTATTTGAAAGGTTGCTGGTTCGGATCCCCGAGCAGAGTAAGGCACTTAACCCTAATTGCTCCTGTAAGTCGTTCTGGATAAGAGCATCTGCTAAATTCAAAATAAATACAATACCAGTCAAAAGCTTGGACAAACCTACTCATTTAAGGATTTTCTTTGAAGAATTATAGTGAAGACATCAAAAGTCTGAAATAACACATATGGAATAATGTAATAACCAATAGAGATACTTCAAAGTAGACACCCTTTGCCTTGATGACAGCTTTGCACATTCTTGGCATTCTCTCAACCAGCCTCATGAGGTAGACATCTGGAACGCATTTCAAATATCATGTGTGCCTTTATTTATTTTTTTCCTTAATGCTTTTGAACCAATCATTAAGGAATGTATTTCCTTAATGCTTTTGAACCAATCATTTGTGCTGTGACAAGGTAGGGGTTGAATACAGAAGATAGCCCTATTTGGTAAAAGACCAAGTCCATATTATGGCAAAAACAGCTCAAATAAGCAAAGAGAAACAAAAGTCCATCATTACTTTAGGACATGAAGGTCAGTCAGTCCGGAAAATGTTAAGAACTTTTAAAATGCAGTCGCAAAAACCTCATGAGGACTGCCACAGGAAAGGAAGACCCAGAGTTACCTCTACTACAGATGAAAATTAATTAGAGTTACTAGCCTCAGAAATTGCAGCCCAAATAAATGCTTCACAGAGTTCAAGTAGACTCATCTCAACATCAACTGTTCAGAGGAGACTGTGTGAATCAGGCATTCATGGTTGAATTGCTGCATAGTTATCACTACTAAAGGACACCAATAATAAGAAGAGACTTTCTTGGATCAAGATGGGCAATGGGCATTAGACTGGTGGAAATCTGTCCTTTGGTCTGATGAGTCCATATTTGAGATCATTGGTTCCAACCGCCTGTGAAATGCAGAGTAGGTGAACGGATGATTTCCACATGTGTGGTTCCCACCGTGAGGCATGGAGGAGGAGGTGTGATGGTGTGGGGGTGCTTTGCTGGTGACACTGACAGTGATGTATTTAGAATTCAAAGCACACTTAACCAGCATGGCTACCACAGAAATCTGCAGCGATACGCCATGCCATCTGGTTTGCGCTTAGTGGGACTATCATTTGTTTTTCAACAGGCCAATGACCCAAAACACACCTCTAGGCTGTGTAGGGGTTATTTGACCAAGAAGGAGAGTGATGCAGTGCTGCATCAGATGACCAGGCCTTCACAATCACCTGAACTCAACCCAATTGAGATGGTTTGGACAGCAGAGTGAAGTGTGGGATCTTCAAGACGGTTGGAAAAGCATTCCACATGAAGCTTGTTGAGAGAATGCAACGAGTGTGCAAAGCTGTCATCAAGACAAAGGGTGGCTACTTTCAAGAATTTAAAATACATGTTTAACACTTTTTTGGTTACTGCGTGATTCTATGTGTTATTTAATAGTTTAGGTCTTCACTATTATTCTACAATGTAGAAAATAGTAAAAATAAACAAAACCTTGAATGAGTCTGTGTGTCCAAACTTTTGACTGGTACTCTGTTTTGCTCACAAGCCGCACAACAGTGGACAGTACTGCATCACAACACATGGTGACTTGACCCACTGCTATTATCCTGTAGTGCCTTTCAAGAAATACATATCAACTTACATTGATGTCTTTTTACATATCAACTACACCCCTGTCTCCTCCTACTGTGTGGGAGTCGTTAAAAGTGTTAGGCAGAGCAGAACAAGGGAACTCAAGAGCAGACTCAGACCAGGAAACAGGGATGAATGAACCAAGAATGATTATTGTTACACAGGGAAAGATGAAGGGCAGATCCAGGGAAGCTCAGATGAGTTGTAGGAAACCAGATGTGGAGGCAGAGGTTGGAGTGAGCTGGGTTGGGACAGGGTAAACAGGTCCTGAGGGGAATCCAAAGTAGTGGTGGTGAGTTGAAACCAGAAGAGGGTAGCAGGGTGGTGAGAGGTGGAACAGGAGACAGGAGCCAGAGTGGCAAAAATGCAGTGAGAGGAGAAACAGCATCAGACAAGGAAACAGGCACAGCAGGATACAGGCGCTTAAATAATAATAAATAGCTAGACGCATGACTGACATAACAGAGATTACGATCTGGCAAAGTGGAAGTAGCAGGACTGAGTATTTGTAGAGGTCTTGATTATGGAACGGGTTGCAGCTGGTTGGGAACTGCTCTGACTCCAGCACACCTGTATCCAACCACACAATCATACACAAAGAGAGAGGGAGAGGGAACTGGGGGAATGGCTGCAGGTCAAGGATGTCCACTAGGGGGTGTGGCAGGAGCAGATGTGACAAAAAGCATATCATACACAGCTTTAGACAACAAACAGCGCACTAAATTGTTATTGGAGATATCTCAACTCATTCTAGATGTGAACAACAGATATGTCTCTTCTGTGACTCATGAACTCTACAAAGAGAGACTGCTACACCAATCGGAATTTGACAAGCTTTCCACCAAAGAAACGGAGCAGTTTCTGTTTAAGTCCAGGCATAAATTTAATGAACACGGAGAGAAAGCTGGCAAGTTGTTATCTCACAAGCTTAGACAATCCTCTGCTAGCAGCACCATAACTGCAATCTTTGTTGCAGCTGATTTATCTTCGACCAATACCAAAGAAATCAACAATCAATTTAAGCAATTCTGCTCTTTACTCGTCAGAGGCTCTTCCTGACACATCTTTGAACGCATTTCTAGACAATCTGGACATCCCCAGCCTCATTTCAGATGAAAAACATAACATGAATGCCTCTATAAGTGACTCATATAACTAGGCAAGTCAGTTAAGAAAAAATTATTATTTACAATGACAGCCTACACCGGCCAAACCCGGACGACGCAGGGGCAATTGTGCGCTGCCCTATGGGACTCCCAATCACAGCCGATTGTGACACAGCCTGGAATCGAACCATGGTGACTGTAGTGATACTTCTAGCACTGAGATGCAGTGCCTTTGACTGCTACGCCACTCGGGAGCACTCCAGTCCATGCAGAGCGGTAAAGCTCCTGGGCCTAATGGCTTCCCTATTCAATTGTATAAAGTATTCTCCTCCAAACTATCCGCTATCATCAGCTCAATGTACAATGAAATCCTTTCTAATCAGAAACTGCCCCAGACACTTACCCTGGTGACTATTTCGTTTTTTCTTTAAAAGGACAAGAATCCCCTAGACTGTGGTTCAAACCACCCTATAAGTCTCTTGTGCTGCGATTTATAAAATTCTAGACAGTGATGCCTAATATAATTAACTCTGACCAAACAGGATTTATCTCAGGTAGGCAATCGTTCTATAATATGCGCTGGCAATTTAATGTACTCTGTTCTGCCATTTCAAATCAACAGCCAGAGGTCGTCATCTCTCTTGATGCTGAGTAGGCTTTCGACCGGGTAGAGTGGGAATATCTATTTACAGTACTAGAGAGATTTGGGTTTGGCCCGTCATTCCTTTCCTGGATTAAGTTTTTGTACTTGTCTCCAGTGGCTTCTGTTTGCACCAACAATGTTACCTCCAGCTAATTCCCTCTCCACAGGGGGGCCAGGCATGGTTGTTGTTTATCCCCTTTCCTATTTGATATGGTTATTGAGGGTTTGCTATAGCCCTGCGGATGGAGGAGAGGATTAAGGGAATACATGGACGACATAATTCACAAGGTGTCCTTACAGTGCATTAGGAAAGTATTCAAACCCCTTGACTTTTTTCACATCTTGTTACATTACAGCCTTATTCTAAAATTGATTAAATATTTTTTTTCCATCATCAGTCTACCCACAATACCCCATAATGACAGAGCAAAAATAGGTTTTTAGAATTTTTTGCAAATGTATTAATAACAAAAAAAGTGTAATTGTACATTTACAAAAGTATTCAGACCCTTTACGCAGTACTTTTTGGAAGCACCTTTGGCAGCTATTACAGCTTTGAGTCTTCTTGGGTATGACGCTACAAGCTTGGCACACCTGTATTTGTGGAGTTTCTCCCATTCTTCTCTGCAGATCATCTCCAGCTCTGTCAGGTTGGATGGGGAGCGTTGCAGCACAGCTCTTTTCAGGTCTCTCCAGAATGTTCAATCGGGTTCAAGTCCGGGCTCTGGCTGGGCCACTCAAGGACATTCAGAGACTTGTCCCAAAAACAATCCTGCATGGTCTTGGCTGTGTGCTTAGGGTCGTTGTCAATCAATCAATCACATTTATTTATATAGCTCTTTTTACATCAGCCGATGTCACACAGTGCTATTTTTATTTTTTATTTTACCTTTTATTTTACTAGGCAAGTCAGTTAAGAACAAATTCTTATTTTCAATGACGGCCTAGGAACAGTGAACTGCCTGTTCAGGGGCAGAACGACAGATTTGTACTATACAGAAACCCAGTCTAAAACACCAAATAGCAAATAGCAAGCAATGCAGATGTAGAAAAATGGTGGATAGGAAAAACTCCCTAGAAAGGCAGAAACCTAGGAAGCAACCTAGAGAGGATCCAGGATCTGAGGGGTGGCCAGTCCTCTTCTGGCTGTGTCAGGTTGAGATTATAACAGTACATGGTCAAGATGTTCAAACGTTCATAGATTACCAGCACCTCAGGAATAAATGTCAGTTGGCTTTTCATAGCCGAGCATTCAGAGTTAGAGACAGCAGGAGCGGTAGAGAGTCGAAAACAGCAGGTCCGGGACAAGGTAGCACGTCCAGTGAACAGGGTTCCATAGCAGCATGGTTCCATAGCCGCAGGGTTCCATAGCCGCAGGCAGAACAGTTGAAACTGGAGCAGCAGCACGACCAAGTGGACTGGGGACATCAAGGAGTTATCAGGCCAGGTAATCTTGAGGCATGTCCTGTTGGAAGTTGAACCTTCACACCAGTCTGAGGTCTGGAGCAGGTTTTAATCAAGGATCTCTCTGTACTTTGCTCCGTTCATCTTTCCCTCGATCCCGACTAGTCTCCCAGTCTCTGCCACTGAAAAACTTCCCCACAGCATGATGCTGCCACCACCATGCTTCAACGTAGGGAAGGTGCCAGGTTTCATCCAGACATTCAGGCCAAAAATATCAATCTTGGTTTCATCAAGTGGGCTGTCTTGTGCCTTTTACTGAGGAGTGGCTTCCGTCTGGCCACTCTACCATAAAGACCTGATTGGCTGAGAGCTGCAGAGATGGTTGTCCTTCTGGAATGTTTTCCCATCTCCCAGGAGGTAAGGGTAGGTAACAACAAATCCGCCACACTGATCCACAACACGGGGGACCATCAGGGATGCTTGCTCTGTCCGCTTCTGTACTCCCTGTTCACTCATGAATGCATGGCCAGGCACGACTCCAACACCATTAAGTTTGTCAATGACACAACAGTTTATAGGCCTGATAAACGAGAACGAGGAGACAGCCTGTAGGGAGGAGACCTTCTCAGAGACCTTCTCCCTCAATGTTATCAATACAAAGGAGATGATTGTGGACTACAGGAAAAGGAGGACTGAGCACGCCCCCATTCTCATCGACAGGGCTGTAGTGGAGCAGGTTGAGAGCTTCAAGCTCCTTGGTGTCCACATCACCAACAAACTAACATGGTCCAAGCATACCAAGACAGTCATGAAGAGGGCACGACAAAACCCATTTCCCTTCAGGAGACTGAAAAGATTTGTCATGGGTCCTCAAATCCTCAAAAGGTTCTACAGCTGCACCATCGAGAGCTTCCTGACTGGTTGCATCACTGCCTGGTATGGCAACTGCTCAGCCTCTGACCGCAACGCACTACAGAGGGTAGTGTGTACGGCCCAGTACATCACTGGGGCCAAGCTTCCTGCCATCCAGAACTTCTACACCAGGCGGTGTCAGAGGAAGTCCCTAAAAATTGTCAAAGACACCAGCCACTAGTCATAGACTGTTCTCTCTGCTACCGCACGGCAAATGGTACAGGAGTGTCAAGTCTATGTCCAAAATACTTCTTAACAGCTTCTACCTCCAAGCCATAAGACTCCTGAACAACTAATCAAAGGGCTACCCACATCCCTCTTCTACGCTGTTGCTACTCTGTTTATTAGCATGGTCACTTTATTTATACTTACATGTACGGATTACCTCATTTACCGCAACTAACCGGTGCACACACATATTGACTCTGTACTGGAACCATCTGTATATAACCTCGTTATTGTTATTTTACTGCTGCTGTTTAATTATTTCTTACTTTTATGTTCTGCTTTTTTTTACTCATCTATTTTTTACTATATACGTTTCTCTTCTTAACTTCTTAAAGCATTGTTCGTTAATGGCTTGTATGTAAGCATTTCACTCTAAGGTGAAACCTGTTGTATGTGGGCATGTGACAAATACTATTTTATTTTATTTGATCTCCAGAGGAACTCTAGAGCTCTTTCAGAGTGAACATCGGGTTCTTGGTCACCGCCCTGACCAAGGTCCCTCTCCCCCGATTGCTCAGTTTGGCCAGGCGTCCAGCACTAGGAAGAGTCTTGGTGGTTCCAAAGTTTTTGCATTTAACAATGATGGAGGCCACTGTGTTTCTTGGGGACTTTCAATGCTGCAGAAATACTTTGGCACCTTTCCCCAGATCTGTGCTTCGACACAATCCTGTCTCGGAGCTCTACGGACAATTTCTTCAACCTCATGACTTGGTTTTTGCTCTGACATGCACTGTCAACTGTGGGACCTTATATAGATAGGTATGTGCCTTGTCAAATCATTTGAATTTACCACAGGTGGACTTCAATCAAGTTGTAAAAACATCTAAATGACGATCAATAGAAACAGGATGCACCTGAGCAAAATTGAGTCTCAGCGATTCTCGATGAGTTCAAAGCACGTGAATGCATCTAACGGGTATTTACGACTTTAAAGCTGATAAATTCCCAATTGGTTACGATCGCAGCAAAAAACACAATGTAGATTGGGTTTTATGCATGCAACATGCTCAGGGTGTTATGGAGACCACCTGTGGGGTAGCTCTGTCTGTGTTCTTGGGAGGCAAAGAGATTATTCTTCAAGGGGGATTTTCTCCATTGATTCACAATCGCAGTCTCCTCACTCCCCCCCAATAGCTGTCTTCTTGCTTCCCGCTGTTCAGTATCCTATGAAGGCACTTAAGTGTAGAGCTTTTCCATGATGAGTACAATGTGGCCTGGACAACTGCTCTTACAGCATGACACATGTTACATGACACACATGGGACAGTACAGCTGAGCTTCTGCTGTGACCACACATGACAACGACCCGAAACACACAGCCAGAGCAACTAAGGAGTGGCTTCGTAAGAAGCATCTCAAGGTCCTGGAGTGGCCTAGCCAGTCTCCAGACCTGAACCTAATAGAAAATCTTTGGAGGGAGCTGAAAGTCCGTATTGCCCAGGGTCTGGAGAAGGTCTGTATGGAGGAGTGGGCCAAAATCCCTGCTGCAGTGTGTGCAAACATGGTCAAGAACTACAGGAAACGTATAATCTCTGTAATTGCAAACAAAGGTTTCTGTACCAAATATTAAGGTCTGCTTTTCTGATGTATCAAATACTTATGTCATGCAATAAAAAGCAAATTAATTACTTAAATCATACAATGTGATTTTCTGGATTTGTGTTTTAGATTCTGTCTCTCACAGTTGAAGTGTACCTATGATAAAAATTACAGACCACTACATGCTTAGTAAGTAGGAAAACCTGCAAAATCAGCAGTGTATCAAATACTTGTTCTCCCCACTGTATGTCTAATACAACTGTTAGCCCCAACCCGTTCACTGCCATTTTTAGTGTACTTCCCCTAGATCAGAATGTTACCAGGCATGCGATAGCATTTCCCTCGATGCTACTGTAGCTCGCCACCTTGTCCTCTTTCACAGGAAGTCTGCAAAGCTGCCCTCCTTTATGCAGTGGGATAAGGAGGTGATGTCATCTCTGCCTCTGTAGAAGGTTAGGTACACTGTGCTTGGGTCCCGACAAAAGGTTTGACTTAACCTGGTCTCCATTAATACAATATGTGGAGAGCCTGTCTTTTATTTAGTGGAACTTGTAATAATTTTGTAAGCAGTCATGTCTGTTCACGTGGCCATATATTGTGCTGAAGAGACTCAACTATAATTATGATGCCGAGTTGTATTTTCATGTAACCTTTTCCATTGTTTCTGTTTCTATTACTGTTTATGTGTTTGTCTGATTTCATTTACTTTGCTGTGATATCCTCGTATGATGTCTTGGTGGTGGGGTGGAGGGAGGAATGGATGAGAAGGGAGGGAGAGATGAGAGGAAGGGGTGGGTGGATGGACGGATGGATGGATGTGTGGGTGGGTGGGTGGATGGATGGATGAGAAGGGAGGGAGAGATGAGAGGAAGGATGAGAGGAAGGAAGGGTGGGTGGATGGGATGGATGGATGGATGGATGGGTGGATGGACGGATGGATGGATGTGTGGGTGGGTGGATGGATGGATGGATGGATGGAGATGGATGGATGAGAAGGGAGGGAGAGATGAGAGGAAGGGATGGATGGATGGATGGATGGGTGGAGAGAAGAGGAGGGGTGGGTGGGTGGAGAGATGAGAGGAAGGGGTGGGTGATGGATCGATGGATGGATGGATGAGAAGGGAGGGAGAGATGAGAGGAAGGGATGGATGGATGGATGGATGGGTGGATGAGAAGGGAGGGAGAGATGAGAGGAAGGGGTGGGTGGGTGGGTGGATGGATGGATGGATGAGAAGGGAGGGAGAGATGAGAGGAAGGGGTGGGTGGATGGATGGTGGATGGATGGATGGATGGATGAGAAGGGAGGGGTGGGTGGATGGATGGATGGATGAGATGGATGAGAAGGGAGGGGGTGGGTGGATGGATGGATGGGATGGATGAGAAGGGAGGGAGAGATGAGAGGAAGGGGTGGGTGGGATGGATGGATGGATGAGAAGGGAGGGAGAGATGAGAGGAAGGGTGGGTGGGTGGATGGATGGATGGATGGATGAGAAGGGAGGGAGAGATGAGAGGAAGGGGTGGGTGGATGGATGGATGGATGGATGAGAAGGGAGGGAGAGATGAGAGGAAGGGGTGGGTGGATGGGTGGATGGATGGATGGGTGGATGAGAAGGGAGGGAGAGATGAGAGGAAGGGGTGGGTGGGTGGATGGATGGATGGATGGATGGATGGGGGAATGAGGGGTTGGGGGTGTGGATGGATGGATGGATTTTCTGGATTCTTATGGATGGATGGATGGATGGGGGAAATGGGGCTATGTTTTTCTGTTCTTATATCTGAAAATCTATCAATAAAGTTAAAAAGAAAAGGTAAGGTAAGGTAAGGTTTTTTCAACATAGAAGTATCACACCCTGATCTGTTTCACCTGTCTTGTGCTTGCCTCCACCCCCCACCAGGTGTCTCCTATTCTTCCCCATTATCCCCTGTGTATTTATACCTGCGTTTTCTGTTTGTCTGTTGCCAGTTCATCTTGTTTTGTCATCTCTTACCAGCGTGCTTCCCGTTTCTCCAGTTCTCCAGTTCTTGTTTTCTAGTCTTCCTGGTTCCGACCTTCTGCCTGTCCTGACACTGCCTGTTTTGTTCCTTATTGTTCCTTATTGACTCTGCCTTCCCCTATCTGCCATTAGCCTGCCCCTTTGTTATAATGAATATTCTGAGAACCGAACTATTCGCCTCCTGTGTCTGGATCTGGGTCATATCCTGAGTTGTGATAGGAAGATTATAGGGAATACCAGGACATAGTGTCTAGAAAACTGTAACACTGTAATAAGTATTTACAGCATTCATATGAAGACATTTTAATTAGGTGTTTGTTTTGGCGGACCTTTTTGATTTTATTCCCTTTGAAAGGGTGATTCCCTTTGAAAGGGTGGAGACTTTGTTTTTGCCCGAACTCTCAATTTGTAACACGTAAGGGATTCCAAAACTGACCAGATTACATTCTGGGTTAATTGAGATCAGTGCTACGTTTGTAACCTAGTGGGAGTTTACCACATATGACCGGGAAAAATCCACTTGAACGGCCCTCCAACTGGTAATTACTAGTGGGAAACTTGTCTATCATCCTGAGCTCCCACTTCTCCCACATGCTGACCTCTGACGTCACCTACTAAGGAAACAACCTCAAAAACAGGATTTTTCACATTTAAATGCAACATGAAAATAGTTTTCAGAAAAAGCAATTATATTTGTTTACAAGCATGAAAGCTGTACTTTTAGTTTAAGGATTTACGCCATTAGCCAATCAGCGTTTCTCGATGAGTTCAAAGCACGTGATTGCATCTAACGGGTATTTACGACTTTACAGCTGGTAAATTCCCACTTGGTTACAATCGCAGCAAAAAACACAATGTAGATTGGGTTTTATGCATGCAACATGCTCAGGGTGTTATGGAGACCACCTGTGGGGTAGCTCTGTCTGTGTTCTTGGGAGGCAAAGAGATTAATCCTCAAGGGGGATTTTCTCCATTGATTCACAATCGCAGTCTCCTCACTCCCCCCCAATAGCTGTCTTCTTGCTTACCGCTGTTCAGTGTCCTATGAAGGCACTTAAGTGAAAAGGCTTTTCCATGATGAGTACAATGTGGCCTGGACAAATGCTCTTACAGCATGACACATGTTACATGACACACATGGGACAGTACACCTGACCTTCTGCTGTGACATCGTACTATATGAGAGTCTACACTAGTATTTTCACAGGGTTAACATTTGACCGTTCAGAGCATGTGAGAACTGTTTGATCCAGGGTGCTGTGATTTGAACCTTGCTATTACATCACTCACTTGGATCTCTGCCAGGGGAAGTGTTGTTGGCGTTGGTCCCTCTGTGTTCTTTCCCATCCACTTCCTTGGCTGTCTGACCACAATGTTGATGTAAACCACATCTCTACTGTGCATAACTATATCAAGCACAGTCGGCTGGATTAAAATCTGACAAAGCAATGTTTATGTAGTGTCATTGTGTAAAGCAATCTGGTGGTCTTGACAGCTCTCTTGAGGAAAAGGCTTACACCAAGATAGTATGGTTAAGTAAAAATTAAGAGTACTTTTTCTTTAATGAGAAAAGCACAATTCTTTTTGACTGTTAGTTCTGTTTGGTGAGCCCATATTGTGTCAACTGCTATTCCATGTCATTTTGAAGTGTGCATTTTATTAGGATGGCAAACACCATACAAATATAAATAGCATTGAGATGAGCATTTCAGTGATAATGATTTATAGCCTTGTACCAGTTGAAGTGTTTGGTTGAGACCCAGGTTTTATCATGTGATGTTTTCCAAACTCACTGCAAGTTGGAGGCTGTGTGTTCCATTGTCTGAAGAACATGAACCGGTTTGTTTTCCTCTCTGATTGACTTGGGTATGTCTGTTTTGTTGGAGAGGATTTTGATGTGTTTATCCCCTGATTTGAAGCAGAAATGGCTCTGAAGTGCTTGTGCATACCCTTCAAACCTCAATTAGTACTCTCCATCACGCTAAATCCAATCTGGGTTAGTTTATTTGATGGACATACTCAAGTGGAAAGCCAGCACTCAGTGGAGCCATTCAACTGAGTTCTTCAAGAATGTACTCACTCCTGCTTATTTAGACTCAAATATTTTCCCGGCCCTATTTCACAGTCCAGACTGTTTGCCATGATATGAATATGCAAAACCCTCCAGGTTTAGTAAATAGATCTCTAACCTCTAACACACATTATTCCTCTAGAGTTGACGTGGCACCCATAGTCGCAAGTAACGAGGGGAGAAAAGTCAATAATTTTCAGGGTCACCTCCACTTTTCATAGACACGGAGCCTATTGAAGCATTTGCAGATTGTGTAATTCTCCTTGACGAGAAACCAACTGAGGGTTCCGGTGTGACTGGAGAATGTCATGGTAAATGGACTCGCCTCACATTCCCCGGGGACAATGATACATCATCATCTTTGATTTGACCCATCCAATGGGAGTGGGGACAGTCAGGTAATAGGAAGGATTTGACCCATCCAATGGGAGTGGGGACAGTCAGGTAATAGGAAGGATTTGACCCATCCAATGGGAGTGGGGACAGTCAGGTAATAGGAAGGATTTGACCCATCCAATGGGAGTGGGGACAGTCAGGTAATAGGGATTTGACCCATCCAAGTGGGGACAGTCAGGTAATAGGAAGGATTTGACCCATCCAATGGGAGTGGGGACAGTCAGGTAATAGGAAGGATTTGACCCATCCAATGGGAGTGGGGACAGTCAGGTAATAGGAAGGACCCATCCAATGGGAGAGGGGAATAGGAAGGGATTTGACCCATCCAATGGGAGTGGGGACAGCCAGGTAATAGGAAGGATTTGACCCATCCAATGGGAGTGGGGACAGCTAGGTAATAGGAAGGATTTGACCCATCCAATGGGAGTGGGGACAGTCAGGTAATAGGAAGGATTTGACCCATCCAATGGGAGTGGGGACAGCCAGGTAATAGGAAGGATTTGACCCATCCAATGGGAGTGGGGACAGCCAGGTAATAGGAAGGATTTGACCCATCCAATGGGAGTGGGGACAGCCAGGTAATAGGAAGGATTTGACCCATCCAATGGGAGTGGGGACAGCCAGGTAATAGGAAGGATTTGACCCATCCAATGGGAGTGGGGACAGCCAGGTAATAGGAAGGATTTGACCCATCCAATGGGAGTGGGGACAGCCAGGTAATAGGAAGGATTTGACCCATCCAATGGGAGTGGCTGAAAATATACATTATTCTTACTAAGAAGTGATGAATGTAAAATGGGACACTGTTTCGTGGAATAAAATACCTTGGTTGAAACTGTCTGAGGTGACAAACAAGTTGATTACTTCAGTTCAATATGAGATGTCAGCTTCTTAAAATCATATTAATACATCGGATGACAGGTAATATAAACCAATATAGACCTTACATCTTGGTATGTGTATGAAAATAGAGAAACAATTAGAAATATGGCCTTTCCAAGAAGCATTGATATTTCAAAGAATTGGCAACATTAAATTAAGATGGCAGCGATAGCGCAAATCCAATTTGCTCTGAATTTAGATGTCACTGATTTCTTTCAAGTTATTCAATTGAATTTTGTGGCATTTATCTGACAAATGATGATCAGTTTCCGTCAACGGCACACTAATGCTCCATATGCTGGGTTAACTTTGCAAGTGAATATGATGTCACTCATACGTCGTATTTGTACATTCCCATATCATTATAAATCACCATTACAAATATCCCCAGGTTCTAGTCAGTCTCCATTTCCCCTTTTCATCTGATATTTCCACAACAACAGCAACCACTATATTTACTACCCAATGTGTCTGAAATCCTTGTTATGTCCACCATTCAAAAATCTGAAATTGCATAAATCTTGCAAGATCAAATATTTCTACACAAGGTCCCTGTGAAGATGTTAATTCCAGACATATTCAGTGATATAACAATGTACAGAGTTGGTTTTCACTTCAAGGTACAAGGTGCTTCCCCAATGTTTGCTGTGTTTGGTGTTGATCCCTGTATGATATGAGGCCACCACTCTTACGTTTATTATTAAGGTTGGCACTTCTTATCTTGTACCACCACCAAGGCTTCAAAGCAAAGACCCAATACAACATTTATGAAGTAGAGGGAAACAGGATGGCTTCTCTGTGTCCAAAGAAAATAGGTTCCACTCACTTTTACAATGTTGGTTTGTTTGAATCTACCAGAGGAGAACACTACTTTGATTTATCAAGGTAATAACTACTAAGTGTTTGCAAGTTAATATAATGTGTCCTCTTACATTTTCCAAAAGGTATCAAGCTGAGCACATTAGAATGCTTAACAAAATGTTTACCCGATGCTTAGGCCTACTAATTACAAAAAATGGTAGAAACCGATTGTAGGACTATGATTAAAATGAATCTTGTCTTTTGATAATGTTTAATCTTAGTTATAATGTTCAGGAAACTATAGCAATAGATGGCTCTCTAATTTCACTTTGCACAGCACAGCATTCTGGTAAAAGACAGTGAGAAAACAGGCGTGGTTATCCTACAAGTATACAATAGCAATTGTCCGTTCATTAAAGTGTTCCTCATGCTCAATTTCAAGAATTGTCATGCAAAAGTGCAAACCCTGAAAATTGAATTTAATCTGGTGTTTTGCAAAAAGGACTTTAACCCCTTGTTGACCCCGTTCAATGTTATTATTCTGTGAGTCAGTGAACAGGTGTCAAGTTTCCACAGGTCAGTCCCCCATCCAGTGCAACAGGTACACACTGATTGTAGCACGCCATAAGGAAAAGTATACTTGAAACCCTATCAACCTTTTTCGTCAGGAGGGATCTTCAATAAAAAGAGGGAATAATATGAATTCTCATCTATGACAATCTTTGTGCTATTCTTTCAAGGATACACTCTTGGCCAGTGGTGTAATTAAGTAAAACTACCTTAAAGTACTACCTAAGTAGTTTTTTGGGGGTATCTGTACTTTACTTTACTATCTGTATTTTTCACAACATTTACTTTTACTTCACTACATTCCTAAAGAAAATAATGTACTTTTTACTCCATACATTTTGAATGTTTAGCAGGACAGGAAAATAGTCCAATTCACGCACTGATCAAGAAAGACGTGGTCATCCCTACTGCCTCAGATCTGGCGGACTCATTAAACGCATTCATTGTTTGTAAAGTAAGTTGGAGTGTGCCCCTGGCTGTCCATAAATGTTAAAAACAAGAAAATGGTGCCTTCTGCTTTGCTTAATATAAGGAATTTGAAATGTTTTATACTTTTACATTTGATACTTAAGTTTATTTTAGCAATTACATTTACTTTTGATACTTAAGTATATTTAGAACCAAATACGTTTAGACTTTTAATCAAGTAGTATTTTACTGGGTGACTCACTTTTACTTGAGTCATTTTCTATTAAGGTGTCTTTACTTTTACTCAAGTATGACAATTGTGTACTTTTTCCACCACTGCTCCAAGCAAAATGTAATGCAAAACCTTTGTTGTATCCAATGCTTATGTTGTGAACTTTTTCCCCAATAGAATTGTATTTCACATGGAAACAGTTGGATTGAAACTTGGTTACAGAGTGCATCTCAAGTTTCACATTTTGTCATATGCACAAGTACAGTGAAATGCCTTTCTTGCAAGCTCTTTCCCAACAATATAGAAATCAAATATCAGTAGTGAAAATATATATTATACTGTATAGTAAAGTAGAACAAAAACACGAGAAAGTAAGTAAGCACTGTATATTCAGGGTCAGTCCCAGGTTCAGTGGCAATACCATATTTACAATGTGTAGGGATAATGGAGTGGTATTGTAGGGGTAGATATTTACAGTATAGGGGTTTGGTGACTAGGCATCATGATATATGATAAACAGAGTAGCGGCAGCATATATGATGTGTGTGGAGTCTGTATGAATGTGTGTGCATGTCATCTGTGTGTGTCAATTACGTTTGTGTGTGTATTGAAGTGTGGAGTTCTGTGATTGCGCATAGAGTCAGTGCAGAAATGTAAATAATATAAAATGGTCAATGCAGATAGTCCGTGTAGAAATTTTGTTAGCTATTCATACATCTGGTCTTGTGTAACTCATAATTGGTAAGGCTTAAAAGCCCAATGCCCATTTTTTACATCAATATCAAATAATTTCTGGGTAACAATTAAGTTTCTTACTGTAATAGTTTTCCATGAAAAGGTTGGGGAACAAAACAAAAATAGCTTTTTAGCAAAAAAACACATTTTCAAGCAAGCATTTTGCTAGTACTGTCTGGGAGTGGTCTGGGTGGCACGGAGAAGGGACCAGAGCGGAGGAGCCTAGTGGGATATGTAACTTGTTATTGGCAATGGGGTTTGGAACTCTCTTGGTTATTGGTATATGAACTTTTATAAGATGGGGGATTACACTGTTAGTTTCATCAGCTGTTGGGGTTATCCAGAGTATGGCTTAGATTTCCCCTAAACATGCTTTTGGCCATGACAGCCAAAATTAGATTAGCGCCAGACATCAAAACAGCAAAGCTGATCTTTCCTTGCTGTTTGCAGGAGAAAACAAATTTTAAGAAAGTCTGCAATCTCACCCCTGTGAAGCAATCACTCAGAAAGCTTACATCAAAACACAACTTTGAAGTGTTTTGACATTCTTCGAACAGCACTGCTTAGACTTCACAGTGTTACATTTTAACTTGTTGATCAAAAAGGTCTATCGAATACTGTTCACTGTATTCTTGTGTTTTTGTTGGGAATCTTCAATATACAGGAATTATATTAAGTTCAGCATTAAGGTAATGAAGAATTCTGTTTTAGGGTTAAGTTTAAGACTTATATTCTATACCTATCTAACCTTCCTGGTGAGCAATCTAATGACTGTACAAGATTATATAAAAATCTTAAGGATTAAATGGAAATATCACTGTTTCCTAAAACATACTGTGTAATTTAATGACTTATTTTGTATTATCTCTTGATGTTCAGTGCTTTCGGAAAGAATTCAGACCACTTGACTTTTTCCACATTTTGTTACGTTAAAGCCTTATTCTAAAATGGACAAAATAAAAACTCTTCTTCAGCAATCTACACACAATACCCAATAATGACAAAGTGAAAACAAGTTTTTAGAAAACAGAAATATCTATAAGTATTCAGACCCTTTGCTATGAGACTCGAAATTGAGCTCAGCTCCATTCTGTTTCCATTGATCATCCTTCAGATGTTTACATAACTTCATTGGAGTACACTCGTGGTAAATTCAATAGATTGGACATGATTTTGAGAGGTACACATCTGTCTATATAAGGTCCCACAGTTGACAGTGCATGTCAGAGCAAAAACTAAGCCATGAGGTTGAAGGTATTGTCCGTAGAGCTCCGAGACAGGATTGTGTCGAGGCACAGATCTGGGGAAGGGTACAAAATAATTATACAGCATTGAAGTACCCAGAGGAAACACAGTGGCCCCCATCATTCTTAAATGGAAGACGTTTGGAACCAGCAAGACTCTTCCTAGAACTGGCTGCCCGGCCAAACTGAGCAGTTGGCGGAGAAGGGCCTTGTTTAGGGAGGTGACCAAGAACCCAATGCTCACTCTGAGATGGGAGAACCTTCCATAAGGACAACCACTGCAGCACTGGCCAGACCAAAGACACTCCTCAGTAAAAGGCACCTAAAGACTCTCAGACCATGAGAAACAAGATTCTCTAGTCTGATGGAACCAAGATTGAACTCTTTGGCCTGAATGCCAATCGTCACATCTGGAGGAAACCTGGCACCATCCATACGGTGAAGCATGGTGGTGTCAGCATCATGCTGTGGGGATATTTTTCAGCGGTAGGGACAGGGAGACTCGTCAGGATTAAGGCAAAGATGAACGGATCAAAGCACAGCGAGACCATTGATGAAAACCTGCTCCAGCGCACTCAGGACCTCAAACTGGGGGGAAGGTTCATCTTCCAACAAGACAACAACCCTAAGCACAAAGCCAAGACAACACAGGAGTGGCTTCGGGACAAGTCTCTGAATGTCCTTGAGTGTCCCAGCCAGAGCCGGACTTCAACCCGATCTAACATGTCTGGAGAGACCTGAAAATAGTTGTGCATCAATGCTCCCCATCCAACCTGACAGAGCTTGTTAGGATCTGCAGAGAAGAATGGGAGTAACTCCCCAAATAAAGGCGTGCCAAGCTTGTAGCGTCATACTCAAGATGACTCCAGGCTGTAATCGCTGCCAAAGGTGCTTAGCCTCTTTGGGCTAGGGGGCAGTATTTTCACGTCCGGATGAAAAGCGTGCCCAAAGTAAACTGCTTGCTACTCAGGCCCTGAAGCTAGGATATGCATATAATTAGTAGATTTGGATAGAAAACACGCTGAAGTTTCTATAACTGTTATAATAATGTCTGTGAGTATAACAGAACTGATTTGGCAGGCGAAACCCCGAGCACAATCCATCCAGGGGAGAAAAACAACATTTGAAGTCATTGTGTTTCCCAATGGATTTCTATTGAAATCCCTATTTATGAGGAACCTGGTTGCAGTACCTATGGCTTCCACTAGATGTCAACAGTCTTTAGAAATTGGTTGATGTTTTTTTTGAGAAGTATTGCTGTTCTTTAAGTGTCACTCCAGGTGGACTCCACTGTTTTGGTGGCATGAACTGGAACCCGCTTCACGTTGTTTTTATCCTATATTAGAAACAGTTTATTCCGTCTTAAATTTAATCGTTTATTTAAGTTTTAGGGTACCTGAGGTTGGATTAGGAACGTTGTTTGAAATGTTTGGACCAAGTTTACAGGTAACTTATTTGTTGAACCAGTGTATTTCTGAATCAAACGCGACAAATATATTGACATTTTTGGGACATAAAGAAGGATATTATCGAACAAAAGGAAGTTTATGGGACATTTTGGAGTGCCGACAGAAGATCTTCAAAGGTAAGGCATGAATTATATCGCTATTTCTGACTTTTGTTGCGCTGGTTGTAATCTGATTATCATGTGTTTGCATGCGGGTGCTGTCCTCAGATAATCGCATGGTGTGCTTTCACCGTAAAGCCTTTATGAAATCTGACACAGCAGCTGGATTAACAAGAAGTTAAGCTTTATTTTGACATATTACACATATATTTTCGAGAATGTTGAATATTGATATTCCTGTAGATTGAATTTGACATACTGCTATTTCACTGGATCTTGTCAAATCGATCCCGCTAAAGGGATTGTCACGTGAAGGGACCCATAAGAGGTTTTAAACAAAGTACCGAGTGAAGGGTTTGAATACTTTTGTAAATGTAAAAAAAATAATGCACTGTATGCTTGTGTCTACCTTATATGGACGGTTGGGTGGTACATAGCTGTGTAGCTCAGCAGATTGGTTGGCAGTAACTTCCTACCTTGGGTATAGTAATGTACCCTTCTTTGGCTGTTTCTCTTCACACCTGTCTTATACCATGATACTGCTCCACGTCTCCACCACTGATAAACACTGGAGTGGAGCAGATGGAGCCAGATGACCGTTTATAATGGAGGAAATTAACATTAAATCACCTGATAATAAGAATTTATATAGCCTTTAATTTTTAACCAAGCATTCATTTTTGTGTTAATTACACTTAGTTATGCTGATTCAGGACATTGGAAACGTTCTTGCCAGTTAAGGAAAAAAACTACCGCCCACAGATATGTGAACAGAGAAGAGAGAGACATTGTTAATGCATATTTTACTCGGTGAAATAAATGTTTTTTAAAGAGTGTACAACAACTGGCATTCTGTTTTACTCTCCAGAATAGAAAAGATTTTGTTCATGTCATTTTGCAGTCCCTCTTTATATTAAGGGAAGCGTACACCATGTATTTACATGGTTATTATATAGGCATGTACACTGTCATTACAGTGAAGGTATTGTTATATAGTCCTTACAACTGCGGTCACGCCCTGACCATAGAGAGCCCTCAGTTCTCTATGGTGTGTAGGTCAGAGCGTGACTAGGGGGGTGTTCTAGTCATTGATTTTCTATATGGCTGGGTTGTATGGTTCCCAATTAGAGGCAGCTGGTAATCGGATCATATTTAGGAAGCCCTTTCTCCAACCTGCTTTGTGGGATATTGTTTTTATGTGAGTGCATATAGCATTACAGTACTGCACGGTCGTTGTTTGTTTCTTGGTTTGTTTAAAGTTTCACTAAAAATAAAGATGTGGAACTCCAATCACGCTGCGCCTTGGTCCGTCTCTCCACACGACCGTGACAACTGCAACATTCCTGACCCTAGAATTATTGTCCAAGATTATAAATGCATCTCCATTGTGACTTAAAGTGTATTTTTAAACATGAGAAATATGTACAAGAAGTTAGTTATGTTGAATTTTACTGAACACCCTAATATGATTGTCCACATGATAAAATGATCTCCAATGTGACTGTGAGTTTATTTTTAATTATGAGCAGTATGTACAAGATGTTAGTTATGTTGACATTTACTGAGTTACATTTACAACATTTACTATACTTTGACTAGTACATATATTCACTATAACAGCATGGTCCACTTAACCACTACAGACCTACAACAACCAGACTACTACCTACCACCATATTGGGATTGATTTGTTGTCAGTGAAACTTCCCAGAATCCTTTGCAGTTACTCACGTTGATATTTTGGAGGCATATCTGAAATAGACCTGTGATGTATGTGAGTCATCTCACTTCTTTCTCCCTTTACTTTGTGACACTTCAAACTCACTCTTTCAAATCCAGCTAGAGGAAATCCCTGTCCTCAAGGGTTCAGTCCTAGGCTAGCCTAAAGATTCAGACCTTACGGTTGCTGTAATTACCTCTTCCCTGGAAGGTCTGAACACCAGACTGTCTGATCAGGACACCGCGAAGACGGCGCAAGATATGGCTATGAAGGTTCTCAAACGGCAGCGCCATAGTGGTGCCCAAAAGTCGTGATAAGCTCAGTCATTCTGGACAGAGGCTAAAGAGTGTTTAGTTTAAAATACACTATAGTGTCCTGGAAATACGATGACATTGCTAAAATAGGTAAGTATGTAGTAGGAAACAACTTTGCCATCATTATCATGCTGTCAAATTCCTACTTTAGACAGATGGCATCATATGATCCCCCAACAGTTGTGATGCTTCTTCAAATGCAGGCTTCACCATAAATGGAGATTTCTACTCCACCTCATCTCACATTTGCCGCTTTGGCTTCCTGTTGCACTCAGAATCGATCTTAAGGTCCATCCCCTTATTGATAACGTTTTGAACAGGTCAAGCTGCACCCCCTTACCAGATCTTTCCAAGACTTGGACAAGACCTCTCTGCTCCCCAGAGACCCTTAGTGACTCAGGGGCTCAGTGACATTTTCTTCCATTCCTAAGGAACTATACTCTGATTGTAGACAAGGCATGGTAAACAACAGAATCTGACAGAATATTTCCAATCTCAACACATTTGAACACAAAAGAAAAGGGGCTATGATTTGATATTTTTGCTGTTTTAGAGTTTCTTTCAAAACAAGGAGGTATTTCTAGTTTTAGTGTCGCTATTATGCATAGCATAGTGTGACATGGGGATGTGTACGTAGATATACAATGGAACATCTTTCAGAGAGCAGTATTATCTATTCTGCTGCATAAACATTTCAAAGTTCAAATGGCCTCTTTCCTGGGAAATGGTTAACAAAGCAGCATCCTTTCGGCACGCCGTAACTACCATGTAAATGTATCAGAATATGGAAGCCCAGTGTGTTTTTAGTGAGCCTTCTATCCTACCCTGTCCTGAAAACTCCATGGCTGATCAACATGACTGCCTCTACAACCCATTCATTTGGTTTAGCATAGCTCCAAACAGCTCATTAAAGCTGTCTGTAGACAGATAAAGAACTAAACCAGATATTTACACAGGGATATGGAGATGTTTTCCACCCCCTCAGACACATTATGAAACATGTGTAAGTAGGTTTTCAAAAGAGCTTATCCTGCATAGATGGCGTTTGTGAAATAAAGCTAGTTCAACGCTATCATGCCAAGAGGAGAGAGAGTTTTTTCATTCATTGCTATCGATGTAAACATGACTACAGTTGATGTTCATGCATACTGTAATATTCGGGGCGGCAGGGTAGCCTAGTGGTTAGAGCGTTGGACTAGCAACCGGAAGGATGCAAGATTAAACCCCCAAGCTGACAAGGTACAAATCTGTCGTTCTGCCCCTGAACAGGCAGTTAACCCACTGTTCCTAGGCTGTCATTGAAAATAAGAATTTGTTCTTAACTGACTTGCCTAGTTAAATAAAGGTAAAATAAAAAGGAAAAGGTGAACTTGAAAAAACTGTCAGATTGTCCATATATTTCATATTTACAACAGAAACTGAGACCAGTTTATCAATAGATAAATACAAACTCATCGCTTATAAATCACAGCAGCTTCTGCCCATTCTTTTCCCTTTTATTCACCCCAATTAAGTATTTTGTAATTACTCTCACAATTTATTGTTTTGCCACATACATTGTGGTTCAAGAGGCGTCTGGTCAGTGTACTGTGTTATATTGACTCCCGCTGCATTGGATTTAACTGTGAATTGACTTTGCAGTCAATCACAGTACCAGAGTTGCATTAAACAGGTTCATATGGGGGCAAACTGTTAACTAGAGGAAAGACATCTAATCAGAGCTGTGGCTGCCAGTGACAGACGACTACAGTGTCCAGTCACAGGGACTAGACAGATCAGAGCAGTAACTATCAACACCAACAATAGCTGGAGAATTGTAATCAGCACTTCCCACTCTTTATGGCAGCGGTTTATCTGAGGAAGTCGTTATTGAGGCTGTCGCCATGCTTACTGCACTCCAGAGGGCACTCAAAGTGAAGTCACAGCTAGAACCACAGTTCATAAGCCTCATCTGTGGCATTAGAGTGTGTGTGTGTGTCTCCGGCAGGGCAGGCGGAGGGTCGAGAGCCAGACCCGGTCCCCCGGTGCGAACACGGGGGCCTAACTGAGGTGACAGTCAGCGCTCCTCTTCTGCCGCCCACCAGCTTGCTTGAGTGATTCCTGGATGGCTCTCCAGGTCTCCTTTGAGAGCTGCACCCACTCCTCCACCGCAGGAGCTTCGGTCTGGCTCTGATGCCACAGTGCCAGGACCGGCTGGTAGCCGGAGTGGCAGAGTGAGTTCTGAGCCACCTCCACCCATGGGACGTACCTCGCCCACTCACCAGGCCGGTCCTGGCAATACCACCGCAGAAACCTGCCCACATCTTGGTTCACTTTCTCCACCTGCCCATTACTCTCGGGGTGAAAACCCAGGTTCAGGCTGATCGAGACCCCCAGACGCTCCATAAACATGCGCGACGCGTGTGGGCGGAATAGATCAGGATATCATCGATATACAACACCACACCCTGCCCATGCAGGTCCCTGAGAATCTCGTCTACAAAAGATTGAAAAAAGGCTGGAGCATTCTTCAACCCATACGGCATGACGAGGTACTCATAATGGCCAGATGTGGTACTAAACGCGGTCTTCCACTCATCTCCCTCCCGGATATGCACCAAATTGTATGCGCTCCTGAGGTCCAGTTTTGTGAAAAACCGCACGTGAAATGATTCTACGGCCGTAGCGATGGGAGGTAGCAAGTAACTAAACCCCACTGTGATGGAATTTAGACCTCTATAATCAATGCACGGATGCAGACCTCCCTCCTTTCTCTTCACAACAAAGAAACTCAAGGAGACGGGTGATGTGGAGGGCCGAATGTACCCCTGTCCCAGAGATTCAGTGATATATGTCTCCATAGCCACGGTCTCCTCCTGTGACAACTGGTACACGGGACTCCTGGGAAGTGCAGTGTTTACCTGAAGGTTTATTGTGCAATCCCCTCGTCAATGAGGTGGTAATTGGGTTGCCTTTTTCTTACAGAAGTCGATTGCCAAAACGACATATTCTGAGGGAATGCGCACAGTGGAAACCTGGTCTGGCACTGATGGAAACTCCTCTACATCTAACTGAACACTCCTCTGACCACCCCTGGAGAGCCCCCTGTTTCCACGAAATCGTAGGATTGTGATTAGCCAGCCAGGGAATCCCCAGCACCACTGGAAACGCAGGTGAATCAATAAGGAAGAGACTAATCCGCTCCCCATGATCCCCCTGCATTACCATGCCCAGTGGAACCGTGGCCTCCCTGACCAGCCCTGACCCTAACGGTCGGGCTATCTTGGGAGTGCATGGGGAAGGGTTGATTGATCGGCACCAGCGGAATCCCTAGCCTCAACGCGAGTACGTGATCCATAAAGTTCCCAGCTGCGCCTGAATCGACTCGCGCCTTATGCTCACGAGAGGGAGAAAACTCAGGGAAAGAGATTAGTAAAAACATGCGACCAACAGGGAGCTCTGGGTGATTCTGGTGCTGACTTACCTGGGGTGACCGAGAAGTGCTCGGCCTGCCCTCTCAACTCCCAGACGAGCTCCTCCAGCCCCGATCGGCAGTGTGTCCTCTCCGACCACAACTGGTGCAGGAGGAGCCTCCTCCTCCGGTTCCCCTCAATGCGGCCCACCCTAACTCCATAGGGATTGGAAGGGGAGGTCGGGAGGTGGAACTAACAGGACCCGTTCAAGACACCCGCGGGCAGCTATCAGGTTGTCCAGTCTGATCGACATTTCAATCAGCTCGTCGAGGGAGAGGGTGGCGTCCCGACAAGCTAGCTCCCTGCGGACGTCCTCCCAGAGGCTCCACCGGTAGTGTTCTATCAGGGCCCTGTATTTCCACCCCGCTTCAGCCTCCAAGGTCCGAAAGTCCAGCCCAAAGTCCTGCGCGCTCCTCGTCTCCTGTCTAAGGTGAAACAGACGTTCACCCGCCGCTCGGCCCTCTGGTGGGTGATTGAACACAGCCCGGAACCGGCAGGTGAACTCTGGGTAGTGGTCCCCTGCTGAGTCTGGGCCATTTCACACTGCGTTGGCCTACTCCAGGGCTCGACCCGTCAGACAGGAGATGAGGACGCTCACGCTCTCCTCCCCAGAGGGAGTCGAGCAAACGGTAGCCAGGTACAGCTCTAACCGGAGCAAGAATCCCTTGCACCCAGCTGCCGCTCCATCGTACTCTCTTGGGGGCATGAGACGAAGAGAGCTGGATCCGGACGCTGCCGGAGGAGTAGGTTGAGGAGGAGGAGGAGCTGGAGACAAGGTAGGGAGGCCACTCCTCTCCCATCGGTCCATTCTCTCCATCATCTGATCCATCGCTGACCCGATTCGGTGAAGGATGGCCGTGTGATGGAGGACACGCTCCTCCATAGATGGGAGAGGTGGTGCAGCTGCTCCTGCTGACTCCATAAAGGTGGGGGCTTCTGTCACACAGCTAGGAGTGGTGGGTGCAGAGTCAGGCACAGAGAGCATAGAAAACCGACTATTTCGGTAAACGGGTAAGTGGTCAACGCCAACACAACAGGTGAACAAAATATGACCGACCCAAAACAGGACACCAAAAAGGTCAGAGAACATACTACACGCAACCATCCACAGACAAACAGAAAACAAGCCCGCACAAAAGCAGGTGGGTCTAACCGGCTTAAATAGCCTTAAAACAAATCTCAAACAAGGAACAGGTGAAATCAATACAGTCATAACAAACAGAAAAGGAAAAAGGGATCGGTGGCAGCTAGTAGACCAGTGACGACGACCGCCGAGGGGAGGCAGGGGAGCCACCTTCGGTGGAAGTCGTGACAATTCCGTTGTGGATCTGTGCCATGACGTGATTATGTCACCATGTCAGCTTGTGCTAAGTGTAGTCTGGTACCTCAGGATGTTCTAATGAAATAAATTACCTTGGCATTTGAGAGAGACACTTCATCAATGGGCTTACAGTAATTTGAGAGACATGGTGTAATAAGTGGTTTACTGCTCCCTTCCTTTTCACTGGTTGCCTGGTGGAAAGTTCTGGATGGAAGGAGATGAGAGAACGGTGATTGTGCAACTGCAACATACTATTTGTTTTAGACACCAAATCGTTCCTCCCATGATGTTGGAGAGTGTCTTTTTTGAATACCTTTCCTCTCCCTCTCACCGTCTCTCCTGCTCCCTCCCTTTTCTCTCCCTCCTTCTCTCTCTTTTCCTTCCCTCTCTTTCTTTAACAGTCTCAGGACACAGTTTTTAGTGGTATTTTGCTTCTCTCTGTGGCAGTGATGGGTGGATTTATTTAGTGGGAGTTGTAATTTGCACTCTCTCCTCTCTCTCCTCTTTCTTTAGTGGATGCTACAGAGTGGGTTGTTATGGGGAGTTTCTCCTCCATCCTCCATACCGATAGGCTAGTGTTGCCCTGAGGACATTTCAGCATCCCTTCCTAGATATTCCAAGCCAATAATCCATTGCTATCAGATATATGCTCAGAGATGCACTGATTACAGATGGGCTAAAGGTGGCAATTTTATATGGATGTCACGTTCTGACCTTAGTTCTTTTGTTATGTCTTTGTTTTAGTATGGTCAGGGCGTGAGTTGGGTGGATTGTCTATGTTAGTTTTTCTATGATTTGCTATTTCTGTGTTTGGCCTGGTATGGTTCTCAATCAGAGGCAACTGTCAATCGTTGTCCCCGATTGAGAACCATATTTAGGTAGCCTGTTTTCTATTGTGTTCGTGGGTGATTATTTTCTGTTTTCTGTTGTGTGGCACCAGCCAGAACTCTTTTTGGTTGTCGGTTTATTGTTTTTGTTCAGTGTTCAAGTTCTTTATTAAAAGATATGGACACATACCATGCAGCACCTTGGTCCTCTTCTCCTTCATACGACAACCGTTACAATGGAGAGTCACAACAGGAGCCATTCATATCAGGGACTGTGAAGGATATTGATACTTTATTGGTGCAGTTTTGCAATATTTAGCATTAAATCAGGCTTATTCATTTTTAATTAGTCATACTAATGTGAGACAGATATAAAATGTATAATGCCTGCAACCAATATGCAGAAGTCTTTCAACTAAAAATACAGATGTCATGTTTTTAGAGCTGTATATTTTACTGTTTTGTGCTGTATTTTTACTTCTGTGAGACTGGGTTTATTTCTTCAAGCCTTTTCATAAATTGTCTGGACCTACAACAGAATATCACTCTGACCAACGTAGGGCTATCGTTAAGCACTATTAACCTATTGATTTACTTTCATTTGAGCAGTGAAATAGTTCATCTTTTTTTTCCAAATTACCTTTCTTGTATCCTAAGCAAAAACTCTACCATGACTCACTGTCTGATAGATAGAAAAGTAGATACTGTATTTGTGAGCTGTCTCTGGGAACCGTGGTATTTTCTAGTCATGTGTTCAGTGGCACTAGTGATATTGAGACTGGGACCAAATCAGCATTGGTCCTGTGGAGCCTTTCAGGCTTGGCGATTTGACCAGCCTTGAATCAGGCCTGACATAGAAGCCACACTTGGCATGGGAAAGTTTCTATCAACCTTCATTCCAAGGAGAGGAATCAACTCATTGGTTTGTGCAGTGGACTGCTCTGTTTAGCAGTGATAGGAAATTAGTTGTTTACATCAACTGTAAACAAATGTGTGATTTTTTTTTCTTCTTGAATGTCCTAGACAGTTTCAAAATACAATACATACAAATATATACAGTTTAATAGGGGGAAAACAAGCAAAATATAAAAACTAAAAAGAACACCATACACATGAAAAGGTAAAAACAAAACAGATTAAAAACAAATGTTTCAGTATTTCAAAATTCAATCGGTCTATTCAAATTTCATCCTCAATGGCTACCAACCCAGAGCCACATAGGAAAACAGAAAAAAGACAGAGCAGGTTAATGCTATCTCCCATCCTCAAGACCAAACACTGTTGTTAAAATGAGCTCTTACAAGTGTAAGATCTATTGGCCAGAGTTTCAGACTTGGCCCCACACAGTCTGGCAGTGGATCTTTCCAGCTGTGTAATGTCCAGGTACTGTATATAAGCAACCAAAATCTGCAAAGGGTTTTAACCAACTCTTCAGAATTGTTTTTTTGTCTGCTGTTACAATCCGACCCTCTCTTGATAAGATAAGGAAATGCTGGGGCTACCTATCAGGAGGAGGGATAGACAAACAGGCAGGCTCCTGCCAAGAATAGTATTTCAAATATTAACATGAACCCAGAGAGAAAGTACACAGCTCCAAAACATATGCATATAATTGCCCACCTCAGATTGGGTGCATTTATTTAAAAAATCACTATCCACAAGCTTCATCCTAAACTTTCGCTCTGGGGTAAAAGAAAAGCTGTGATCAAATTTAAAACAAATAAGTTGACTGGCGAGGCTCTTAGAATAGGCAGAAATATTGCCTCATATCATGATCTATTCCCATTCAAACCATGCACTTTGTAGGTCCTGCTCCCAGACCTCCGTAACAGGTAGATGTTTTATAATATGAGTCACTAAATCAAATCAAATTTATTTATATCGCCCTTCATACAACAGCAAGCAATGCAGGTGTAGAAGCACGGTGGTTAGGAAAAACTCCCTAGAAAGGCCAAAACCTAGGAAGAAACCTAGAGAGGAACCAGGCTATGTGGGGTGGCCAGTCCTCTTCTGGCTGTGCCGGGTAGAGATTATAACAGAACATGGCCAAGATGTTCAAATGTTCATAAATGACCAGCATGGTCGAATAATAATAAGGGGGAACAGTTGAAACCGGAGCAGCGGCACGGCCAGGTGGACTGGGGACAGCAAGGAGTCATCATGTCAGGTAGTCCTGGGGCATGGTCCTAGGGCTCAGGTCCTCCGAGAGAGAGAAAGGGAGAGAGAAGGAGAGAATTAGAGAACGCACACTTAGATTCACACAGGACACCGAATTGGACAGGAGAAGTACTCCAGATATAACAAACTGACCCCAGCCCCCCGACACATAAACTACTGCAGCATAAATACTGGAGGCTGAGACAGGAGGGGTCAGGAGACACTGTGGCCCCATCCGAGGACACCCCCGGACAGGGCCAAACAGGAAGGATATAACCCCACCCACTTTGCCAAAGCACAGCCCCCACACCACTAGAGGGATATCTTCAACCACCAACTTACCATCCTGAGACAAAGCTGAGTATAGCCCGCAAAGATCTCCGCCATGGCACAACCCAAGGGGGGGCGCCAACCCAGACAGGATGACCACATCAGTGAATCAACCCACTCAGGTGACACACCACTTCCAGGGACGGCATGAGAGAGCCCCAGTAAGCCAGTGACTCAGCCCCTGTAATAGGGTTAGAGGCAGAGAATCCCAGTGGAAAGAGGGGAACCGGCCAGGCAGAGACAGCAAGGGCGGTTCGTTGCTCCAGAGCCTTTCCGTTCACCTTCCCACTCCTGGGCCAGACTACACTCAATCATATGACCCACTGAAAAGATGAGTCTTCAGTAAAGACTTAAAGGTTAAGACCGAGTTTGCGTCTCTGACATGGGTAGGCAGACCGTTCCATAAAAATGGAGCTCTATAGGAGAAAGCCCTGCCTCCAGCTGTTTGCTTAGAAATTCTATGGATAATTAGGAGGCCTGCGTCTTGTGACCGTAGCGTACGTGTAGGTATGTACGGCAGGACCAAATCAGAGAGATAGGTAGGAGAAAGCCCATCTAATGCTTTGTAGGTTAGCAGTAAAACCTTGAAATCAGCCCTTGCTTTGACAGGAAGCCAGTGTAGGGAGGCTAGCACTGGAGTAATATGATCAAATTTTTGGTTCTAGTCAGGATTCTAGCAGCCGTATTTAGCACTAACTGAAGTTTATTTAGTGCTTTATCCGGGTTTCCGGAAAGTAGAGCATTGCAGTAGTCTAACCTAGAAGTGACAAAAGCATGGATTAATTTTTCTGCATCAATTTTTGGACAGAAAGTTTCTGATTTTTGCAATGTTACGTAGATGGAAAAAAAAGCTGTCCTTGAAATGGTCTTGATATGTTCTTCAAAAGAGAGATCAGGTTCCAGAGTAACGCCGAGGTCCTTCACAGTTTTATTTGAGACGACTGTACAACCATTAAGATTAATTGTCAGATTCAACAGAAGATCTCTTTGTTTCTTGGGACCTAGAACAAGCATCTCTGTTTTGTCCGAGTTTAAAAGTAGAAAGTTTGCAGCCATCCACTTCCTTATGTCTGAAACACATGCTTCTAGCAAGGGAAATTTGGGGGCTTCAACATGTTTCATTGAAATGTACAGCTGTGTGTCATCCGCATAGCAGTGAAAGTTAACATTATGTTTTCGAATAACATCCCCAAGAGGTAAAATATATAGTGAAAACAATAGTGGTCCTAAAACGGAACCTTGAGGAACACCGAAATTTACAGTTGATTTGTCAGAGGACAAACCATTCACAGAGACAAACTGATATCTTTCCGACAGATAAGATCTAAACCAGGCCAGAACTTGTCCGTGTAGACCAATTTGGGTTTCCAATCTCTCCAAAAGAATGTGGTGATCGATGGTATCAAAAGCAGCACTAAGGTCTAGGAGCACGAGGACAGATGCAGAGCCTCGGTCCGATGCCATTAAAATGTCATTTACCACCTTCACAAGTGCCGTCTCAGTGCTATGATGGGGTCTAAAACCAGACTGAAGCATTTCGTATACATTGTTTGTCTTCAGGAAGGCAGTGAGTTGCTGCGCAACAGCCTTTTCTAAAGTTTTTGAGAGGAATGGAAGATTCGATATAGGCCGATTAGTTTTTTATATTTTCTGGGTCAAGGTTTGGCTTTTTCAAGAGGCTTTATTACTGCCACTTTTAGTGAGTTTGATACACATCCGGTGGATAGAGAGCCGTTTATTATGTTCAACATAGGAGGGCCTATCATATAGTGAGCACACCATTCTGGGTTTCCCTGGACATGAAAATGATTACAATAAGATTTTAAGACATACTTTATTAGTTCAGACGAGATGGAAATTTGTCTTCTGCTGTTATCCAACCCTCCGATACACACATACACAAATTAGGTCGGAGAGGTTGGAGCAGAGCACTATTAAACCTAACCACTGACCCACAAGAGTGTGTAAAACACAAAGGGAACGGGGAGGTCACTCTGGGGCAGTGTCGTTCGGTGACATTTTAGATGAGGGAGGATGATAATTTTTTTAATGAGCATGGCCTTATTTCTATTACAGCATGCTGGATGACTGTCATTTTTATTCCATTCTCCCAGTTCAATGTAATATCGATAGGTCTAGGCTACTACATGATACTCACATTTTCCCTATACCCATCATGAGGTTACTACAACCTAGTCTATGAATAAAAGTTTACAACATAGGTGCACAGGTCAAGAGAAAACTTTGAGTAATCAAGGTGACAGACATTGACACATTCAATACTGCCTTGCACACTCTTGCATGCATCTAGCTGATCTAGGGTGCAATCATTAGTCTAACAATTGCAAATAATAGTTTCTACTGGACAAATTCAGGTATGTTTATCTCTGTTTTGTTCCACTTCCCTTTTCAACAGAATCGACGGAATGAATACAGCCCTGACCACACGTAAAAACAGTTCAATTTCATAGCATCCACATACAAACAGCATGATCATTTTGCTCGTTGTGAAATTCCTTCTTGCATCTACGCACTTTCCTCTTCTCACCTTTTTTCCTTCGCTTGTGAACTTCAGTGTACAACACATCAGCTGTCTGTGACCAGGCGAAAAAACCTTTCTAAGTGAAACCTTCATATCATAATCACTAACCGCTACACACAGCCTACCTACATCATCGTAGCAACTAGAACTAATGTGTTAGTAAACCCGCTACAATCATGTAGTACAGTGTACAGTCATTAAGCAGTTTAGCAGTTACACCGATGGGCCCCTAAGGTAATAAATGAATAAAACCAAAAGCTTACCTTGACTTGGAAGAGTTCCAGTGTTGAATAGCCATAGCCGCTAAACTAGCTAGCTACATTTTCTAGCTAAGTGAAAGTGAACATAAAATACAATCAAATATAGACATCTCTCTCTTGCTTCTTCATTTTTTATATATTTCTCTCTCTTTGAGTGAACTACTCACCACATGTTATACACTGCAGTGCTAGCTAGCTGTATCTTATGCTTTCAGTACTAGATTCATTCACTTTGATTGGGTGAACATGCTGCAAGAGCTCTGATAGGTTGGAGGATGTCCTCTGGAAGTTGTCATAATTACTATGTAAGTCTATGGAAGGGGGCGAGAACCATGAACCTCTTAGGTTTTTGTATTGAAGTCAATGTACCCCAAGTAGAGGACAGAAACTACCTGTCCTCCGGCTAAACTATTGTGCTACCCTAAAGAGTGCTCTGAAATCGGAGTAGATGGTTACTTGAATAGTGGAGTCTTTTGTTAAGACATGTAGCTAGCGAGCTAGGTAAACAATGAAACATAATCACAACTCATGATGTTACTACCCTGCATGAATCTGCAGGTAGCTAGCCAACCAGGTTCAATGTTAGTTAGCTAATATTAGGCTATAGCTAGCCAAGCAAATAGCTCTGAAATATGAATAATAAGGTCTTACACGTAACGTTAGCTAGCGAGCCAGCCAGCTAACATTAGCTAGTGTCGTGTCTTTACTATGGATTAAATGATATGACATGCTATTTTAGAAAATCAATTCTCTGCAATTAATATTACTTGATTTAACTAATCATGTAAATGTAATTAACTAGGAAGTCGGCGCATGACGGTAGAATATTTATAGAGCTACTGTCTTCTGAATAAACTCTTAAAGACCTGGTCATCTTCTATATCAATAGCAGTCAATTATTAAACATCTCCTTATTCAGTATCATCTGAACATTGTAAAATTATTGGTTATCTAAATACCTAAATAATCACACAATTACATATACACATTGATTACTTATTATGTCATAAAATAAAACGTCCCTAGCGGACGAAACCGATATGACGGTTGGTTACACAAAGAAAGGGGGTTGGGTTTGAATGAAAGCGCAGGAAGACTGAGGAACAAAAGGATTGGATCTCTATTTGACTCTAATGGAAGGATAAGCAATAACTTTACATCCATATCTGGCAAAGCAAAAGCTGTGGTGGACTATATTGTTACCCACGACTGTATAGAAACTTGTTTGGAATTTAAGGTGTTATGTCCTACACAGATGTTTGAAGAATGTGGATATTTTGAGTTAATTGGAGAAAAAAGTAGACTTTCTGATCCTTCTCTTTTATTTAGGATCTTTTCTGTTGGCCAACAACATTCTCAAACAGGTACTGTTGTGCAACACACGGGGCAAAAGATACCCCGCATAGGTCTAAATGTTAGAAAATAAATGTGCCAAATTACTTTCTATATTCTGAAATGGCATGTAGAGCTCTGGTGGAACTCATTGAAACTCTGCAAAGATGCCAAGAAACAACATTTGATTTGTGGTATGAAAAATGTTGTGATATTATACAGTGGCAGAAAAAAGTATGTGAACCCTTTGGAATTACCTGAATTTCTGATTAAATTGGTCATACATCTGATCTTCATCTAAGTCACAACAATAGATATACACAGTGTGCTTACACTAATAGCACACAAAATATTGTATTTTTCTTGTCTATATTGAATGCATCATTTAAAAATTCACAGTGTAGGTTGGGAAAAGTATGTGAACCCCTAGACTAATGACTACTCCAAAAGCTAATTGGAGTCAGGAGTCAGCAAACCTGGAATCCAATCAATGAGATGAGATTGGAGATGTTGGTTAGAGCTGGCCCTATAAAAAACACTCGCAAAATGTGAGTTCGCTATTCACAAGAAGCATTGCCTGATGTGAACCATGCCTCGAACAAACGAGATCTTAGAAGACCTAAGATTAAGAATTGTTGACTTGCATAAAGCTGGAAAGGGTTACAAAAGTATGTCTAAAACACAAACAATAAAATTAGAGCGAGGGGCAAGACAAGGCTGTAATCTTTTACCCATGCTCTTCTCCTTGTACCTCAAACCATTAGCTCAGGCAATAAGACAGGACCCAACCTTAGAGGGAATAAAAATAAGAGGCAGTGAACATAAGATATGCATGTATGCTGATGACGTTCGTTCTGTTATTCCTTAAAGACCCGGGCTCAAGTGTACCTAGATTGATGGATGTTTTACAAACATTTGGAACATATTCAGGGTATGTGCTTAACATACACAAGACCCAAGCCCTAGTATATAATTATACCCAACAGGAAGAGCTGAAGAGTAGGTATAACTTCACCTAGACCTCTTCATCCATTTAAATATCTGGGAGTAAATCTACCAAAAGATACACCCAAACTCTATTGCATGAATTACGATCACATTAACAAGAAAATATATGATGACAGGTGGAATTCACTTCCCTTAGATCTTAGTAGTAGAATTGAAACAATCAAAATGAACGTCCTGCCAAGGTTACTGTATTTGTTCCAATCCCTGCCCATAGAAATCCCACCTAAACAGTTTATGGAATGGGATAAACGGATATCAAGGTTTATCTGGAACAGTAAGAGAACAAGAACTAGATATACAACATTACAGTTACCAAAAAACTGTGGGGGTATGGTCTTACCAAACCTAAAAGATTCTTATGTGTCAGCCCAATTGAGAACTCTGGTGTGCAATTCAGAATACGAATCCAAATGGAAAGACATCGAGACTACTTTGACAGAGATACCCATACAGTCAGTTTTGGGAAATAAGGACATGGTAAAAGAAATATACAATAGACAAAATCAGTGGATTAATTTCTCTCTGAAGACATGGTTTAGGGTAGTTAAGCAAAATCATTTAGACAGAGAGATCAAACTGCTGAGTTGGCCCGCATACGACCCCAGCTTCATCCCTGCAACTCAGGACAGCAGGTTTAAACAATGGACGCAGAAAGGCATCACATCATTCAGTACAATTATAAGGAATGGGAACCTAGATGACTCCCAGGACCTAAGTAAAAAACATGGCTTGGATAAACAAGATTTTTACAGATACCAACAAGTACGACACTATTTCTTAAGGGAAATAAAAGTGACTGACCCTCGAGCACCTCCAAACTTAATCTAAGTATTCACTAACGCATACTTGGGGAGTAACAAAAAACTATTTCAAATCTCTACTTGGGTATTCAATCCTCAAAGAAACGTTCTACAAACTATATTAAAAAGAAATGGGAGGAGGAACTTAACATTGAAATAACTGATGAAACATGGTTGAACATATTAGAGACTCAACAAAGCTCCACCAACTCAAGGTCATGGAGAGAATTCTGTTGGAAGAATGCTATACGTTTCTTCATAACACCTAAACTGAAAACCAAAACAGACTGGCTCACTACACCCTTGTTGGAGAGAATGCGGTTTATTGAGGGCGGACCACTCTCATATCTTTTGGACTTGCCCCGCAATCAAAACTTACTGGGGAGAAATAAGATCTAACATTGGAAAAATAATGGGATTTGACATAGAACAAACATTCATTTCTTTGTACATGGATGGAATAGCTGATAACTGACATAATAGAGAAAAGTACCTCTTGAAGGTCCTACTGGCAGCCAGTAAAACGTCTATCACTAGGAAATGGCTACAAAAAGACCCTCCCACAGTGACACAATGGATAGACATTGTAGAAGAAATACACCACATGGAGCGGATCGTATCACCTTTGCTTTAAGAACAACAGGAGAGAGGTCAAGAATACTGGGAAAAAGTCTAATTCAAAGACGTCAATGTAACTAATATGATGATATGATGATGAAGGTATGAAGTGCACTGTAACTGACATCTTTTTTTTGTTCTTTTATTTGACTTTATTTGTACTTTCTG